>NC_082675.1:45140500-45467500 GCF_025265405.1 Mesoplodon densirostris
ACAATTACTGTCAAGAGACTTTACTGCTCTCCCCTTTTCCTTGCCCCCACCCAGTCCATTCCATTAACTGAGCCCTGGGAAACATTTCAATGACAAGTGCAGCAAACAGTTTGATTTCCCTTTCAGTTTATATTTGCAAGCAAAAAAGAAAGGCTGAAGAATAAAGAAAGCACATTGCAAACAACATAATGCAAATGAGGCCCCTTTAAACATCAAGCAATCAGCATAGGTACATGCCTTATGCTGTAGTCCCAAATGCAATCATTAGACAGCTTTCCCACTAGGGAAAGGGAAGACACCGAGTGCTATTGAACATTGCCAATTTTTATAGTGGATCAGCTTGAAAATATTTAGCACAGATGTTTCTGTAATTGTGACACACTGGGAAAATTCACATGTTCAATAGCCCTCTAACTCTCTCTTCCATCTGTGCAATGTGATGGTCCACAGTTACTGCACTGGGCCATTATATGAAGCAGAGAGTAATGAGGTCTGTCTCAAGACCTATAGAAAGGTTCTCTTGTACCATCTGTGCAACTCTATTTACTTGCAGGTATAAGTGTGTGTGCCCTCTTTTATGGTTGTGGCTATTACATACCTACAAGGTTGCATTTATTTCCTGTACTCCGTGGTTAAGCAGAACTTTGCCCACAGCCAGGATCTAGAGAAAATGAGTGCAACAGGGAATTGGAAAGCAGAAACCCCACTTTTCTTTCCTTGGCTCTAGCCTGAATTCTAATCAAGGTCAGTAAAGGCTGAAAGTTTTTACGAGCTGCCGGTTGTGTGGTGTATGCAAAGTAAGCTAACTGGCTCACTTGGGTTCTCAGTGAACAGGTGCCCAAGTCACAAACCATTGACTTCATGTTTTTTATCTGAGCAAAGAGATCTCTCAGCAGAGTGTTCTTTCTGAGTATTCCAGTCCTCCGTGTTCTGGTTCTCTTCTCTCAAACCTGAGATCGCTTGAATCTTGCCACATGGGTTAGCTTTTAGCCATGCCTGGTCATTTCCTTAGGCTCTTGTTCTGTCTCTAATGATTATAAATCTTCTAAGGAGAAGGGTCCTTTCTTCTGTTGCCCCTCTTTCATTCTCACTCTTGACTGCTGAGGAGTTGTCATTCCTGACCCACTGAAGATAGAATTAATACAAATAGGATTAACTCCCATAGACATCTTTTGAGAATACTGTTGAAATATACTATGGGAGTAGAAAGCTTGGACTACTCAATCTTTCACAATGTGCTACATTTTCCTCCAGCTTCTAGCCTGTGGTCACTTGGACTTGAAAAACTACTTGTAAAACACCAGTTTATCTGACTTTTCTCTCCTGCAACAAACCACCAGGCCAATAGATTTTTAAAACTACTCAGTCATTTTTAATGTGACCCCAGAAACATTTTTAATACTGTATTTTCTACTTGAGCTCTAAAGATTTCATATATTTTGCAAGTAATTTGCAGGTTGAGTAAGCAATCCAGCCTGGATTGCTCATAAATTGAGGTCTGCCTCATTATCATCATAGCCACCTTAGAGGAACTCCTAAACCAAATTAAGGAACTAATTTTTTCTCAAAACAATGCTTAGCAATTATAAAGCTTCAGAAAACAGTATACTTGAATTCTGACCTAAAGCGATAAGGAACATTTCCAATTATATGTTCTATCTCTCAATGATTATTTTGCTCCACACTGTAGGTCAAAGTCCCACATGGATGTTACTCAAGTTAGATGTACATATTTGAGGAAATAATCTAAAAGCTGCATTAAAAGGACTTTAGCACAAATGGTTCCAGTAACTTAAGAGAAATATTAGTCTATCTGCTCAGCTATCCATGTTGTGACAATATATGAATAAACATGGCATTGGTCTATTGTTTGTATTTTCACCCATGTATTCAATTTTTATTTAACATGTATCAATCGCATATCTGTTATGTGTTAAGCACTAAGCTAGAGGGTTAATATACAAATATGGAAAAATACAACAGATGTGTTATCCTCCTCCTTAAAGCTTATAATCCTTCAGGGATATAGGAAACCAAAAGGACAATTAAAATGTGACTGAGTCATTATATGGGTAGCATAGGGTATCATAGACGCCCACAGAAGTAACCTAACACTTACTTGTATGATGAAATACAGCTTCTCCTGAGATATACTATCTTAGCAGATATCTGAAGGGTAAGTGGGCATTTTCAAGGAGACATGGAGTATAAAAGTATGTCACTTCAAAGGAGAAGCATCTACAACGCTCTTTACATGTCAAGAGACTTTATGTTCTGAAATTAGTTCTGTATAACATTAGATTAAAGCCAATAGACCCATTTCCCAGAACCTAGAAGAACCTGAAGGGTAGGAGAATTTGTCACACCAAAATATGCCACCTTAGCATAAGGATTATTGTGAGCTGAAAGCAACTGAAAAGAAGCAGATACAAGAAAAGTTCTCTGCCCTCCCCCTATTTGCTTAAAAGCAGGACATAAATTTGTAAAGCTATCCCCATCCCATCTCCACCAGGAAGAGACTACTCTAGACCCTTACCAGCATGGAGATGACACCAGAGGAACCCACAAACAAGCCTTGCTAAAACTAGTCCTTTTCTACTATTAGTTCCCCCTTTATTTGCCTTCCTACAATTTGCTCCTTCTAGCTGCTCAAAGTTCCTTTCCTTTGTCTTGCCACTTCTCTACAAAATGATTGTTCTTTGTTAAAATGCTCTATAAGCCCAAGTCCTCACCAAGCCCTTTGAGTTACTCATCATTGAGTATTCTCATGTGTATGTGTGATGCATATGTTTTTAAAATCCTGTGGGTTTTTTTCACTTGTTAATCTGTTTTTTGTTAGTCTAATTTACAGTACCCAAGCCAATGAACTTAAGATGGATAGAGGGAAAAATTTTTTCCTCTCCATATATATATAAAATCCCACTGTGTGTGGATATATATATATAGATAGATAGATAGATAGATATGTATATATATACATATCTATATATACACACATATATGCATTCCTAACATTCTCCTTGCTTTGCAAAATTGTCCAATAAAAACAACAATGCTTTTAAAATAAAATGGGGTTGGAGGTACAAAACTCAAAAACATCAGTGACACACACAAAAAGATAAGAACCTGCTAAATATGGTGGTCGTTTTGCACGTGTTAAGTGATTAAGAAATATATAAATCATCTGTAAATATGACATTTTTCCTTGAAAAAGACCTGAAGTTTGCTTGTAGAAGTAGATATCTGAAAGGTTGCAATTTGTGAGCTATTGTAAAATGCTATAAGGAAAGTTATCTGAAATCGGATGGAAAATTGTAACGCCAGATGTGAGAAGTATATTAGTTTTCCCTTGCAACCATAAAAATTATCACAGATTTGACAGTTTCCATGAGTTAGAAGTATGGGCACAGACTTAGCTGGTTTCAAAATCAAGGTGTTAGTGAGGCCATGTTCCTTTCAGAGGCTTTGGAGAAGAATCCACTTCCAAGTTCATCCAATTGCTGCATAATTCCATTCCTGAGGAATATAGGTTGAGGTTCCCATTCCCTTGGTGGCTGTAAGCTGAAGCCCTCAGCTACTAGAGGGGTCTCTCTAGTCCTTGCATGTGTCAAACCCTCCCAATTCTTGGGATGTCTCTGACTCATTTTTCTGCTTCATATCTGGCTCTAGCCAGGGAAACTTCTCTTTTAGGGCTCATGGGATTAGATTGGGTCCACCTAGAAAATCGAGGATAATCCTCATTACTTCAGGTCAGTGATTAGTAACCTCCAGTACATCTGCAAAGTCCTTTTCATCATGTAACATAATATATTCACAAACTTCAGGGATTCAGACATGGTACCTTTGGAGACCTATTCCATCTACCACCTATGGACATGGCTCATAAGATACATGGTGGACTGAGGGAATTGGAAGATGTTTGAAATGTATGCATTTTGTGTATTCCTATGTGGGTCAGTTTAGCCAGGTGTTTATTTCTTCGGTCAACTAGTACATCTCGTGGATTAAATAAAACATAAGCAAACATGAAATTTGTGCTATTCCCAAATTGTTCCTTCATATGTCATTTGCGATGGGACAAATTTGTGTTTTTAAAACAATCACTCTAGGGCTTCCCTGGTGGCGCAGTGGTTGAGAATCTGCCTGCTAAATGCAGGGGACATGAGTTCGAGCCCTGGTCTGGGAAGATCCCACATGCCATGGAGCAGCTAGGCCCATGAGCCACAACTACTGAGCCTGCACGTCTGGAGCCTGTGCTCCTCAACAAGAGAGGCTGCAATAGTGAGAGGCCCACGCACCGTGATGAAGAGTGGTCCCTGCTTGCCACAACTAGAGAAAGCCCTTTCACAGAAATGAAGACCCAACACAGCCAAAAATAAATAAATAAATAAATAAATAAATTTAAAAGCCAAGCATTTGAAGCCCTTTAAAACAAAACAAAACAATCACTCTAGCAGAACTGATCATATCTATTTTAAGGAAAAGGAAATTAGAGTTGTCTTTTACTTACATGGGTGTAGTGGCATGCACATAAGCACGGTGGGTACAGAAATCTCTCTGGTCTCACATCTCTTCTAACTATAGGAACCCGGGATAATTACCACATATCTTTAGACCTTAATTTCCTCATTGGTAAAATAAAGGGTTTGGTCAAATAATCTCATAAGTACCTTCCAGATAAAAAATAATTCCCATAATAAATCTAAGCTCTAAGTAAATGTATAAATAACTTATAAACAAGATTTGATGAGGCAATGACTATTTTCATATTTGTTGATGAGTACATCTGGCCAAAGTCCCTAAGTCCATTGTCTGATAAAATGACACAGTTTTTTTTTTTTTTAAATAAATTTATTTATTTATTTATCTATGGCTGCACTGGGTCTTCGTCGCTGTGTGCGGGCTTTCTCTAATTGCGGCGAGCGGGGGCCACTCCCTGCTGCGGTGTGCGGGCTTCTCACTGCAGTGGCCCCTCTTGTTGTGGGGCACGGGCTCCAGGCACGCGAGCCTCAGTAGTTGTGGCACGTGGGTTCAGTAGTTGTGGCTCATGGGCTCTACAGCGCAGGCTCGGTAGTTGTGGCACACGAGCTTAGCTGCTCCGTGGCATGTGGGATCCTCTCAGACCAGGGCTTGAACCTGTGTCCCCTGCACTGGCAGGCGGATTCCCAACCATTGCACCACCAGGGAAGTCCTAAAATGACACTTTCTTATTGATTTGAAATTACACAAGAATATGTTTTTGAATGAATATACTTTTGTCTCTGAGGATGAGAATGGAGACAAAAAACAAAAAAAACAAAAAACCACTTCGGTGCAAAAGAAGAAATAAAAAGGATGACAGGATATAAATACTAGCTGGTGGTGAATTATATGCATTTTTCTGTAGAAAAATAAAATGGTATATAGAATGTGCTCCCTTGAGCTAATGCCGTAGATAGCTGAATCCAGTTATTTTGAATCAGGTTTGATTTTAGGTAGGCACTGCTGAATGTTGTATCAGGAAACAGAGTGGAGAGTCAGCCACCCCAGTACAGTATTTCCCCTTTCTTTGAGCCAGTTCACTAGACTGGCCCCAAGCTGTCAGAGAGAGATGGCTAAGCTCAAGTGCTCAGATAAGGTTATTAGGTCAGAGCTAAAAAATGTTCTTCCTGGCAATGGTGTTTTAATCTAACCAAATTTATTGAACTATTTTTTCCGCACTCCTTAGGTTTTTTTGCTACGTTGTGTAGGGTTTTAAAAAATGCATGAGCTCAGGCCCTATAATCGAGAAACTCACAGCCACAGTGGCAAAGCCCTCTCTCAACATCCCTTCTATCTGTTTCAGCCCACAGATAACATGATGAGTCAAAAGGAAACCCTGTTAGATCTTACTAACTTGCAATTCCCAAGAAACTCCTTCTTTCTTTAACAGCTATCAGTTCCGATGAGCTAGCTGCCAGTCACAGCTGACATTGGAAACTTGCTAGCAAATTACCTGACCTAAGGCAGCAGAGACCAAGTCATGTAGCTTTCCTTCTGAACCCCCCCTCCCTTCCCCTCTCTCCCTCTTCCCTGCATGCTGAGTTGCATTTTCCTTCTCTGGGTTCTCTCTGTGTCTTGCGATCTTTACTCTTAGTACATGTGTTATACTGCAGTGTCCTGGGTGGCTTGCTTTTATGACTTTAGGAGGGCAGGGACTGTGTCTTGTGTCTCTTTGTTTCCCCAGGATTTGAAACGGAAAGTGCTCAAATCACTGTGTATTGAATAGATGATATTAATGGTGGCTGTGTCATTGACTGAGTCACATTGAAACCTCTCAGTAGAAAAGGCTTAAAAAATTCAGTATCCTTAACTAAAAACCACTTTTCACAATATGAGCCCTGTAGTTTTAAACTCTTCCTGGCCACGGGTAAATGATTTCATTCAGTTGCTACAAATGGGAAGCAAGTTTGTGTACCTAATACCAGTGTGGCCAGTTGATTTCCTCCAGTTTCATTCATATATCAGGTTATTTATGTCAAAAGTAGTCATATGGGAGAATGGACACAGTTGTGAATGAGTGCTAGCTAATAACCACCCAGGCAAAACAATGTTATAATCATATTTTAATGTTCATCACATGTTAATCAACGGTATTATTAAAATTGAAGGTCAGAATATTCTATTCATTCTTGAAATGAAAAAAATATGGGACTAAATAATAAACTTGAACTATTCCAGGGTTTTTTTCTTTAGTATTCAAAAAAAAGTATCTTCATATTTTTTTTTTTACAGAGTAAGGTATCTTGTTTACAGATTAAGAAAACTTTTTTAAGTCAAGTCTGCTCCATTATTTTGTGGCTCTGATTAAATATTAAGATGATTCGGAGTAAAAATCAACAACAACAACAAATCAGTCTGTGTCTCTACGAACATATGAAAATTTACGTAATGATTGGCCTTCAATCTCAAAAATGATGGTGTCATGACCCTTGACTAAACTGATATATTTATTTTAAAAATCAGTATTTGTGGATGGGCTTCCCTGGTGGCGCAGTGGTTAAGAATCTGCCTGCCATTGCAGGGGACATGGGTTTGGTCCGGGAAGATCCCACATGCCGTGGAGCAACTAAGCCCGTGTGCCACAACTACTGAGCCCGTGTGCCACAACTACTGAAGCCCGCGTGCCTAGAGCCTGTGCTCCACAACAGGAGAAGCCACCACAATGAGAAGACCATGCACCACAAAGAAGAGTAGCCTCCACTGGCTTCAACTAGAGAAAGCCCACGTGCAGCAAAGAAGACCCAACACAGCCAAAAATAAATAAATAAAAGTAATTAATTAATTAAAAAATAAAATAAAATAAAAATCAGTATATGTGGAAAGCATTTCAGCTAAAATAGAGAAGATATTCAAGATAGAGGTCATTATATCTTGAATCCAGCTTTATTTTTTAAAAGCTGCAAGATTAATTTAACCCTTTATTGGTTGGCACATCTAAATTTTGAGTCCCAGGTCTGCCATGGATTACTCATTTAAACTTGTCGAATGATAGATTTTGTTTGGACCTCAATCTCCTTATGTGGAAAATTAAAGAGCTGACAAAATGAATCCTAAGATCCCTTCCAACTATATCATTTTACTACCTCTATTTCTTTTTCTTTCTAAGACTCAACCAAATATTGCTGGGCTTCAAGTTCCACTTCAGCCTCCTTTCCTGAATAGAAAAAGATAGCTTGATTGCTATCTTCCCACCACCACCCTGAGTCCAGTCTCTCCCTTTATTCCCTTTCTCTCTCTCTGCACCCCCTCCATACACACACACACACACACACACACACACACACACACACACTTTTATCCTTAAGTGGGAAAGACAAGGCTCCACTCTCTAGTCTGCAGATACCAGGAATATCCACTGACAAGACTCAGGTTTCAGTTAATCAGGGTACCATGAAAAGGTAAATGCCATAGGAGTGTTTTGTAATGGAATTGGGTTCCAGAGGGCACAGATTAAAGAGCTGAGAGAGAGAGAGTAGAAATGAAAGGTGAATCTAGATGTAGGGTTGGTGAAAAATGTAACATCTGAATGAGACAATGTGTTTAAACGGGTTTATATTTTAGGAGGTACCTGAAGAGAGCAGAGATGAATGACATGAGTAGAAATACTATTTTAGTGTAATTGAAAGAGAAGGGTTAGGGAGCTGGGCAAACCTAAGCTGGATGCAGTTTAATAGCTATATAAGAGTAGCTAGTCATTTAACCCTGTGTCACAGTTTTCTTATCTGTGAAACTGGATTAATTTTAATTGGTTAGGAGAATTCAATCATATTATGAACATAAACACTTAACATGGTGCTTATCATATTTTAAATTATTACAAATTTTCTGAAAGCAAACCTTATTATGGTTGCCCTCATAGCAGCTAGGCTAGAGCCTTGCAATTTCCTTACTTGTAAAAGGAGAATCTTGAGGGATATTATCCTTTGTAGAAATAAAATGTGATGGTTTTTCAATTCAGTGTGGCTCAATGCCCCTAGCAATAGTCTTTCTACCAGATATCCCTCCAGTTTCCATATAATTTCTCAGTTTGGGCCTCATTCTATTACATTTGTAAATGAGGTTGACTGCTCAGGAAGGGGAGAAGTGGATCATTCAATCATTCATTTACTCAGTAGGTAATTATTGAGTGCCTAACATGCACTAAGCACCCTGTAGTGTGCAAAGACACACTAGTGATTTAAATAAACACTTCTCTTCTCTTATGGAGCTTGGAGTCTAGAGTCAAAGGAAGACAATCAAATCATCACATATGTTAAATTGATCTTGTGATTTCTATAAAGGGAAGGTACACAGTGCTTGGAGAATCTGCGAGAGTTAAATATCACATTAAGGAAATCAGTGAGGGATCCCTCAAGCGAGGACATAATGCTAGAACTGAGTTTTGAAGACTCATTAGGAGAGGGAATTTCAGTGTGAAAGAGCTGCCTATGAAAAGTCTCCATACAGGAAAGGAGTTTGGAATTATGTAGAATTGACTGACAAGCAAAGTGTCTAAAATTTAGAGAGTAACAAAGGTTAAAAGATAAGAGAGGGGCAAAAAGAGGGGGGTAAGAATAAGAACCACTTCATCCTGAGAGCATTAGAAAGTCATGGAAGCATTTTAATCAGGAGTAGATGATTCTATTTCTGGCTTCACTGTGCAGAATGGAATTAAGAGGGGCCCAGGTGGGTAAGAGCAATCCAATCAGAAGTCTGTTTAATAGTAGAGACAGCAACTGATGGATGAATGGTGAAGATGAAGATGGATATGATAACAATCACAGGGATAAAAACACTTCAAGAAGAGCTGGTAAGAGGGGGAGTTAAGCACTAAGACCCCTTTGGAAGATCCAAGAAGAGTTGTTAAATAAGCAACTGTACCTACAAGATTGGACCTCAGAAAAGAGAATTAGAATGATGATGAAAATGTATGTGTCATCCCCATGTAGGTCGTAACTGAAGTCATCTGTATGAATAAGGATGGATAATGAGGAGACTAGAGTAAGAAAATGAGAAGAAGTGCTGAGACAGTGTTGAGATCTTCTCACATTTAGAGGTAAGGAAGAGGAAGGCGAGACTAAGAGACAGACAGTGAACAAAGGAGTAGAAGGAAAACCAGGAAAGTCCTAAGAATTTGCTTATCATAGTCAAATAACCATCTGAATACCACTTCTGGTTAAATTTGACCCAATTACTATGAAACCAGTTAAAATGGAAATAGCAAGTTTACTATACGAAGTTTCTATATATAAAGAGACAACTTACTGGTTGCATTAGTCTTGCATTTACAACTATTTAGAAAATTTGACTAAATATAATGAGTTCCATGTGATTCTTTTTTACATAACGTGAAACCTTGACATTGAAGGCAAGGTTTTGTTAGCAAAACTGTGTTTAATGTAATCAATTCTTTGCTTATTATTATATATGTATTTTTCTGCTGTATTGTAAAATGTGTATCTTTTTATGCAACTGTTATTTATTCACTCTTTAGCACATTTAATGTAGTAATAGACCTATGCAAAATTTTATTAGTTTACATTTAATGACTATTTTAATTCTTACACTCTCGGGGGAATTTGACTGAGAAATATATTTTCTTCCAATGAATGGGCTACCCTTGATAAAAGAAATTTATGATGAGATACTTTGAGAATATATAGATATGCTATTAGTTTTCAAATCCATCCCCCTCCTCAAATTTGGCATCTATTAATAATTCCTGACTGAATCAGTTTTTAGTATAATGGATACTATATGGTGAGTTTTCTAAATCCATCATTTTTTTTCTATATTTATTTTTAGGAAGTAGACTGTAAACCATTATTACCTGTATTTATTTTGCTGTGTGCTTACATTTTCCTAGATTTAGTTAGTGAGAGCCTCTTCAAGCTGGCTTTTTTTTTTTTAAAGGTAGAAATATTGCTTTATTTGAGAAACTTCTTCCAAATCACTTAAATGTGTTAAAAAAGTCATATATGTATATTTGTATATGTGTGTATATATATATATATGTGTGTGTGTTTATATGTCTTAGTATAATTTATTACTTTCTGGCCAATGTACCTTCTCTAACCTCGTCCTAAACTCAGCCATTTCTTCAAGGATTTCTGGTTCCTTGTGATGAGGAATGGAATTTAGAAACCAAAATATAGGTGCTAGGTATGTTTATTAGTGTAAACATACATTTTACATACATTTCATTTTTAAATGAAATTCTAATGCAAATCTCTTTTTTAGTCCCTGGCAAATATGTCAACAAACCAAGAAACAGACAAACACAAATGTTGTTATAAAACAAAATTCAGAGACTTCCCTTGTGGTGCCGTGGTTAAGAATCCTCCTGACAATGCAGGGGACACAGGTTCGAGCCCTGGTCTGGGAAGATCTCACATGCCAGGGAGCAACTAATCCCATGCACCACAACTACTGAGCCTGCGCTCTAGAGCCCACGAGCCACAACTACAGAAGCCCGTGCACCTAGAACCTGTGCTCCGCAACAAGAGATGCCACCACGATGAGAAGCCTACGCACTGCCAACAAAGAGTAGCACCTGCTCACCACAACTAGAGAGAGCCCGTGTGCAGCAACGAAGACCCAACACAGCCAAAATATAAATTAATTAATTAATTAAAAAAATACATTCTTATTAAAAAAGAATTCAACCAAATAAATCTGAAATCTAATTGGTTTTAGTCAACAATTCATGAATCAGGCAACATCCCATCTAGTAAATAGAAAGGCACTCCCAGGAGCTGTACAAAATGGAAGGCTTTTATAACATGGCAGGACAAGGAGGTTATTAGTAAAAGAAAAGAAAGAATTGTCTCCACCAAGGTTACCTCACTGATGCTGACAAGAAAATTCCAGAAATTCCATTCCTGAGAGAAGTTGCAACTGCAATTAAATCTTGGTTTTCTGTCCTGGGGGCGAGTGACTTGACCTTGGGATTTTTGTTTCTTTTTTCTTCTTTTATTTTTTAAACAAATTTTTCCTTTTGAACAAATTCTCAGCCTAACTGAGAGATGTGATCAAAATTTAAGACATTACTGCTGCTCTCAGCTACCACTCTATAGTTTCCACAGCTTTGTTGATCTTTGGTGTGGTATCCATAAGTCATCATGTTTTTGCCTATTATCTGTGTAACATTCACAGTTAATAGTTCCAGACTCATAATCTTTAAACTGATTAGTCTCTGAATCTTTTCTGATGTTCTGGTCTTAGGGAGATCATTTGCTTGTTGCTTAGTGACTGTGAATATACATTTAAAGCTTTTGAGAGAATATAATGTTCCAGGGGTTATATCGGGGAGCTGCAGGGTGCAGTGGCTTGAAGCGGGGTCTTAGTTCCCTGACTGGGAATTGAACCCAGGCTGCAGAGGTGAAAGCCCGATATCCTAGCCACTGGACCACAAGGGCCAGCAGGCTTGAAGCAGGACTTTAGTTCTTATCTTCTTTGAGGAAAGAATTCAGCAAAGAGACAGAGGCAGAGGAGTAAAGCAAGTAAAGCATTTATTAGAAGCAAAGTACATGTGGAAGGACACATGGGCAAACTCAGAGAGAGACACATGCCAAAGGGGTAGTTTAAATCACTTATAAGTGGGCAGTTTTCTGGGTTCCCTCTGAAAAACCATCTGGCTCATGTCCATATTTGGTCTGACTCAGGGCCATTCCAATGTGCGAGTGCATCTTTTAACCAAGATGGATTCTAGAACGAGGGGTTCTGGGAGGTTGGCAGGACATCTTATGGGCTGTCCACCCTTCCCTGACTCCTAAGGATGCTTTCTGAGCATATGTGGTCTAGGAGGTCTCCTTGACTTCAAGAATGAGAAACATGTGGCCTCCTTATCTTTTACTCAAGCAGGGCCCAACTCCTCTCTGCTCCTGCCTTATCTTTATCTTGAAGTGTCTACAGGAGACAAATTCCAGCTGCTCAGCCTGGGGCCCAGCTATCTCCTGTCTCAGTATTATCTGAAGGTAGAAAAACATCACGCATCTACAACATACACACACATATATATATATACACACACACACACACAATAGACAGATGCAGAGACCTTGCAATTATTACTATTCATGGGAAAGATTTGTAAAATTTCTCAGTAGCCCAATTTCCAAATACCTCTTTTCTCTCTCTCTCTCTCCCTCGCTCTATCTCTCTCAATCTCTCTCTCTCTCTCTCTTCTGATGAGAAACTTCTTCCTAAAGTTTACATTTCAAAGAATTCCTCAGGTCCTAGAGAAGATGAGAAGATGGGGGTAGGAAATTTACATCGGAAAGAGACAGATTAAGTGCAGGACAATTCTGTTTTCAAATTCCGGATCTTTTCCAAAAAAACACAGGTAAACTTTGAACTTCTACAGCTCTGGATTTATACCTTTGGCCCTGCAGGGCTTTGCAAGACAGAGATAGTTATTCCCAACTCTTTAAAATATTGGATTGTAGCTTTTTTGTTTTAGGTACATTTTATCTCTTAAATTTTTTATTAGACTTCTGCAATGAATCTTTCAATTAAGCTATTTTGGAATATCAAAATCTTTTGTAGTCTTCTGCATATTAATTAAAATAGTATCCCATTCTGTTTGTTTGATTTGGATGCCCTTGCTTTTAACTCCACTTCTTAAATAGCTTGTCTATTTGGAACATTTTCCATAATGGCCACTGTAATTTCCCCTGAGGTCTGGCAGCAATTTTATAGGTCTCCAGCTGCAAATAGAGTTCAACCTACATTTTTGTCCAGCCACAATTAGCTTCAAATGGGGGTGCAACTCACATTTCTATTCAGCCATATTTTGGAGCTTCCAACATGACAGCTACCAAGACAAGCTCTCAGGACACAAAACAAGCTTGAACAGCTTTCAGGATCACAGTTCTCAGACATAAAATAAGCAGGTATGCCAGAAGGCAGTGTGCTCAACTCTTTAAATATAAAGAACCCCATTTAAATAAAACTTTATTCAGCTGAGGCATTCTGCCAGACCCAGCCCAGCCTAAATCAGACCCAGTCCAGTTTTTACATTGGACATATTATAGCTAAAATTGGACCCAGTGCAATCCCAGTCCCCAGCTGGTCTTTAAATTAGACCCAGTCCAACTCTGGCCAATAACCACTACCAATTCCTGTGGAACTGCACTCTGAAAGGCTAGGGGCTTGGCTCCCAGCAGAACCATCTGCAAGCTTAATTGAGATCCAGGAAGAATCCTCTACCAGCTCAAGCTGATCTGCTCTGTAAAAGAAAGCCAGTTAGATTGGGAACATGATGCAGAGAGAATGGAACTCAAACCAAGAGGAACTTACCATTGGTCCTTGGAAATGGTGAGAAGGACAGAAAAATCCTCAACTCAAAGTGTTTGCAGGGTGCTGCAGGTGTGTTTCTTATTGTGCCTAAAGCTGCCAGAAGTCTCCTTTGATCCCACTGCTGCCACCAAATCTGTTAAAAAACAAAATTCAACCAAGAACTTTGAAGATCTAATTGACTTTATTCAATGATTCATGAATCAAACAGTACCCTGTCTAATAAATAGAAAGGCACTCTGAAAAACTATACAAAATGGAAAGCTTTTATAGAAATGGAGCAGGATGAAGAGGTTATTAGCAAAATAAAAGAAAGGACTCTTTCAGGCAAGTTTACCTCATTAGTGCTGACCTGGAAATTCCAGAAATTCCATTCCTGGGAGAATTTGAAACTATAAGTAAAGTGTTGCAATTAATTTGCTGCCCTAGGGGCTGTTGTTTTTCTTCCCCTTCTTCTCATCCTCCCCCACGCTCCTCCTCCTCCTCCTTCATCTTCTTCTACTTCTTTTTAACTATGTTAAATCTTAAGTTGAACTGATATCAAATGGTAGAATTTAGGTACAAATTCTACAGCACTATCTGCAAATGCTATAGGACATTTATTTGTATAATTAAGTACATCAAAAAGCTTGTCAGGCTTGAACTAATTCTTATAAAAATTAAACTCTTTTTTCAACTTACATGTACACAGTTAGACTTTGAAATACTTAATTAGGATTTCAAGACTGAAAATTGTGTTCCTTCTCATCCTAACTGAATTAAAAACAGTGCTAGACAAATTTAAAATTGTATTAAACATTAAAATATAATTTTTCTAAGAATCTAAGTTTTTTTCCCAAGCCAGGAACTAATTGTACCATTTAAAATTAATAGCTTGGTTATATACATCTTTTGTTAATAATTGGAAGTTTAAGTGGGTGTAAAATGTGAACATGTTTTTACTAAGGCCTGCATTACCTGAGACTCAAGCCAGCCATTGCATTAAGATGAGAGCATACCTTGTTCATGAGCACTGAGTTAACTAAATCCAAAATCTGGTTGTGATTACATACATATGAAGTTAAAAACATATATGTTAAAAAGGAATACTCTTTGATAAACAATCCCTCTCTGACTCTTAATATATGTCACTAACCAGGTCTTTGTTATTGTTATGTATAGCACTTAGCAGTACCTGATATTATTCAACAATTTTGTTCTTGGTTTATTGTCTTTCTCCTCCATTAAAATACAATAAGTCCTCTACATATGAACCTTCAAGTTGCGAACTTTTAAAGAGTCAAATGTGCATTCGCATATCCAATCTCATAAGTAAGTTCATATGTCTGGCATACATTGTCACGTGTGTGCATCCTCTACAAGTGGTTGTGCTTTTGTGTACTTGACTGTACAGTACTGTATAGAGTACAGAAGTACCATATCTTTATTTCAAGCCCAGAACCTCTGCCATCAACATCAGGAGTGAATGAAATTGCAGCTTGCCCTCCATTTCCTATTGCTGATGATCCTTCAGTGCTACCATCTCCCACCTCCTCTCCTTCCTCCAGTCAGTAACTCTTCTTGCCTGTTCACTCAATGCCAGCTCCTTTAAGCCAGTGTTGTACTGTACTACTGTACTTTTCAAGGTACTGTACTGTAAAATTTATATTTTTGTTTGTGTTTGTTTTTTATGTATTATTTGTGTGAAAAGTATTATAAACCTATTATAATACAGTACTATATAGACGATTGCTTTAGTTGGGTACCTACGCTAACTTTGTTAGACTTAAAGAACAAATTGGACTTAATGAACGCACTCTCAGAACAGAACTCATTCATATATAGGGGACTTACAGTATGTGTTTCAGGAAGGCTGAGGCTTTTGTTTTGTCTCTAACCCCTGAATAGTGCCTGACTTATAATAGCTACTAAATACATAGTTTTTTGATGAATGAAGGAATCATTCATAGTAGAAGGAATGAAAATACAGTGTGGACTGTGATTTTCTGTTGGAAAGACATATAATAGGACACTGTATCATGGGAGATCTGGAAAACTAAAAGGAAATTGAGGGAATGGGATGAGTGTGGGGTAAATAGGTATGAAGTTCAGGACAAATAGGTAAAGATATGTTTCAAAGTAAACTAATGACTCAAATTCCTGTGCTTATCATATTCTTAAGTGAAGTGTTCATATAGATAGAAAGTAAAGGTTTTCACTTTTGGGTTAGCTTGCTTTTTATCTTAAACAGCAATTAGAAATGTAGTAAAATTAATGTGTGACCACGAAACCACTAGCTAAGGGAATTCTGGATAACAAGTGGAAGTTAAATTAAAACAAAACAAAACAAAAAACTGTAAATGTATCAAAAAAAATACATGTTGTAATATCAT
This sequence comes from Mesoplodon densirostris, assembly GCF_025265405.1. Classification (NCBI taxonomy): domain Eukaryota; kingdom Metazoa; phylum Chordata; class Mammalia; order Artiodactyla; family Ziphiidae; genus Mesoplodon; species Mesoplodon densirostris. The sequence goes on from NC_082675.1 coordinate 45,156,670, forward strand.
GACATGTCTTTTATACATGAAAAATAAATAAAAAGAATAACATCTATATATGTGGCTCTGTATGTATAGTATCTCACTTAATCTTCACAATGGCTTCACGGTGTTGGTATTATTATATCTTTTATAGAGCATAAATCATTTGTCTGGATACATATCTAGTCACCAAGCCAATTTTAAGGCAACCATCAATACAGATTTTACTCTTACTAAACTTCTATTTCCAAAAGTCCAATATCTATACCTCAGTGATTGTGGACATATTACTTCCTGTAACTGGAAGCACTTTTCCTTTGCTTATTTTGTTTGTTTTGTTTTTAGTCTGGTGTCATTTGAGGAGTACACAGTGTAATCACAGGATCAATGTTTTTTAGAGATTACAGGTTAGAAGTCATGGCAGATGTCATCCATAGAAAAGAGAAAGGGAAAAAGGAGAATCTGAGTGTGTAACTAGTGTTTAGAGACCAGGAAGCGCACACATGAGAGAGATTTCAAAGGAAGCTGCTCAAAATAATAGCCCTGGCTTTTCATAGGTTGTCTTGGACTTATAAAAATGGAGCTGAAATAGAGCAAACAATGGAGCTGACAGTAGGCTAGCATGGACCAGAGCAAGTTTAATCAAAAGGGAGCTGAGGGGCTTCCCTGGTGGCACAGTGGTTGGGAGTCCGCCTGCCAATGCAGGGGACGTGGGTTCGTGCCCCGGTCTGGGAGGATCCCACATGCCGCGGAGCAACTGAGCCTGTGAGACATAGCTGCTGGGCCTGCACGTCCGGAGCCTGTTGCTCCGCGACGGGAGAGGCTACAGTGGTGAGAGGTCCATGTACCGCAAAAAAAAAAAAAAAAAAAGGTGAGGGGGAGCTGATTCATTGTGTACCCAATTCTCTACATTCCTGCCTGCTAGGGAAGAGGGAAGCTAGGAGAGGGTGAGAACTGGCTCTGGCTGAGGTTGCCAGGGTGGAATGAAAATTTCCAAACCCTGATTGTTAGAGAAAGGAGTTTCAAATCCTTTGATTGTGCATGAAGTTTTCTTCATGAATAAGCAAACAACATATGGAAAATCATATCTTTTTTTCCCCATAAAAATTAACTACATCATATCAGAAGTATTTATGGAGGCAGAAAACTAAAAACCCTCATAAAAAGCATCTCTTTCCTTCATATTGCTGCTATCCCTTAAATGCCACAAATGCCTCAATCATGGCATTTATTGTATTGTACTGAAATTATATATTTATGTCTTTCTGTGTGATATACCACTGACCTTGCCTTATTCATTTTTTTTTTTAAGCTTCGAGGCTTAACAGAGTGCCTGGTGCATAGAAGGCATTCAACACACTTTTGCTGAATCAATGAATTGTGTTTGCAAATTGAAAGACATGGCGACTGTGCAAGGGGAAAGTGACTTTTAGAGAGGATGTTGATCAAATGCTATGAGAATGAAGCCGAGAAACTGCTGTTGTCACTCAGCACATTTAGTATCAGGGAATCCTGATTATACATAAGAGTTTGAGCACCAGATATAGCTTATATTAACAAGATTCAGGAAAAGATGCATATGAATATTTTTGTGTTTGCTACCTAGCTCATTAATGATTGTGAGTATAACAGGAAAGGTCACTAGTTACTTTATAATGACAGTTGGAAGAGAAAGCATCTACACAATTTTTTTTTCCAAAGTACTAGGGGAAGGTTATTGAGATTCTTGCCAAGATTATAGAGAACATCATGTTTCTTCTGGATTGCTATTGCTCAAAACTCTTCTGTGAGCTTAGAGAATTTTTCTTTTGTTACTGCAAAGAGTAGCATAAAAATTTTTGAGTGAAAACAAAAATGTCAAGAAGTATTTCCTGAGGTTTGATACCATGAGACATTCTAATTACATACAGTTTTATCAACATATTCTCCAAATATTGGGATTGTAACTATGACAGGGGACATTTATTTTTTTCTTTGACATATTGGAATTTTCTTTCTCCCTACCTATGGGGTAGTATATGGAGTGGACCCTAACTAGGTACATAGCTGTTAGTTTACTTTTATTTGAACAATTTTTTTTTATTACCAAGACTGTAAAGTTCTTAATTGGAATGCAGAATACTTTTTCTCTTCATCTCCATGCTGCCCAAGACATGCCTTAGTCAGGCATGAATTCACCAAAACTCTGTTGAGTGTGTGCTCTGAGCCAGGCATTATAGGAAGTATTGGGGGTGAGTGAAGAACAAGACAGCCAAGTTCTCTGCTCTCATGGCCCTTACTGCCTAGCTGGGAAGAAAGTATTTGGTAAAATACATTTGATGATGGGAAATGGGAAATAAAGAGTGCTACAGATGTATAATCTGGAGCCATAACCCCATTTAGGAGTTCTGGAAGATCTGAAAACTCTTCTTTGAGTGAACATATTAAGAATGAGACTTAGAGTAGCACTTGTCAAGTAGCCCATTGCTCCCACAGGCTGTAAAGGGAATTCAGATATTCAAACTGATAATATATTTCTGGACAGTAATTACTATTTCTATAACTTCAGCTATTTTTATGATGTATATATAATATAATATAAATACTATAATTATACTATTGTATATTATAATCATCATACATATTATATATTATATATACTATATATTACAATATAGAAAAATATTATACATATATATATATATATATATATATATATATATATATATATATATATATATATATATATATAATTGCCAGTTAAATTTTTGGTTTGTTAAAAAATTAAAAGGGTTTCTTTAAAGAGTTCATATGGTAATTAGGAGAAACAATTGAATCTTCATTTTTTAAAAAATGAAACAAAACTTATATTATGTAAAACAGTCACTAATTGAGAAAACATTATTTAAAATGTAAAATGTCTGGATAAGTTGTTTACTTTCCATCTAATTGGGCAGTATAGATCCAATCAGCAAAAATCATTCTATTTTAGGAAAAAATGACACAGTCATAGATTTTGTAAATGATTCACGAAAGCTATGTAAAAGGTACTTTACTCACTAAATTAGTCCAACATGTTTTCTAGATACATGAGCTAAACAAAAATAAGTTAGTTTCTGATAAAATTACTAGCAAAAAGGAAAAGTTGGATTTATTTAGGCTTCCACTCTTAAATCCCTTTGATATTGGAGACTAGGTATTGTTTTAAAGAAATCTATGAACAAAATAATAGCAGCAATGGATATATTTAACTTCCTTTTTCTCTCTCTCCATAATAGCAAGCACTGTTTTGAACAAACCTGGGTTGTGTTGGGACTGCGCTACCATGTCTTATTTTCATCATGTCATATACCTAGCAAAAATCTGATCCCATTTTTATCTACAAAATGTAGTATGCTACTATAGCAGCATTTAAATAAGCATAGTTTGAACACCTACCATAATTATTTTATAACTTTGCCAGACTATAAAACAACATGAATGGCCAAGAAAGCCTCACTGAACTCTTCCCAACTTATTTCTCCCAACGTTGGCATTGTAAGGTGCTAAGATTTGGTTCCTTTTTCTTTTTCATAGATTTAAAAATTTTTTTCTTCCAATTTTGAAAACTCACATTTTCTGTGATTTTTTGCGGGACCAGTCACAAGTGACAATTTCCATAATGGGAAAAAAATCCTTCAGCTACCTAGAAGAGGCATTCAAGTCTGGAAAGGGCCTCAAAAGTCATGTAACCTAGGCTCACTTTAAATGCTTGAGTTCTTTTTACAGTATACCTGCCACGTGGTGGTCAGGCTGCTGTTTGGATGCCTTCAGTGACATGGTGTTTTGCTGTTTCAGAGACAGCTCGTTCCCCTGCTGTCGGCCCTGGTTTAGACATATTCTTCTTTTGAGCCCAAATATATTTTCTGGTAATTTCTTCCCATGATTTTTAATGCTTTCCATTAACTCTGGGCCATGTTTAGTGTATCTATCCCTCTCAATCTCACTCCATGCAAGCAGTCTCTGAGTTTCCTAGACATGGCTCTTGTTCTCTGGGGAGGACAGCAGCACTGAGAGTGGTGACTGGTCAGGGGGGCAAGGCTTGTGTGTAGTTCTTGGTGTGTGAGGGTTTGGGGGTGGGACAGGTAGAAAGGTATGTCTCAGAAGTAGGAAGGAAACATGAGGGCACTAGCCACCTGGAAATAGTACCACAGGGTGGATGAGAGGGAACAGAGTTTGCTCACTGAGAAGTTTGGAGGCAAACTTGGCTGACTTCACTGTTTGTCTAAGACTGTATGCAAAATATATCATGTTAAAGTGATATTTTACTGATGGAGATTATGAATTATTTTCTGTCTTTTCCGTCAAAAAGAAAGCTCCAAACATACTCTTAGAGCTCAAGGTAAAATCACGTATAATTTGAAAGTGGTTGCAAGGCCAATGTGCCTTCAAGAAAAAATAGTGGTTAAGGGAATAGACTCTGGGGTCAGACTACTTCATTTCAAATCAAAAGCCTACTACATGGGATGTTTGATCTGTGGGTCTCAATCTCTTCATTTATAAAAGGAAGATAATGATAGAACCTACTTCATCTTACAGTTGTGAGGGTTAAGGGAGCTTATATTTTCACAATGTATTAATTTCTTTCAACGTTATTTTATATCTTTGATAAGCCAGGTATCCTGCCTGGTATTGAACCTTTTGAAGGAAGCAGAAATTTAAATTTGTTTTTGAATATTAGAACAAATGGTATTACACTGTACTTCTCTATGATATTCTCCTTGATTAACATTTTCAGTAACTTTATATTAAGCCTCAGATTTAGGGAGTGAAGTTAACTGGCTTCAGAACTCATGAAAGATTAATATAGCTAACAGACTGTTTATGGTTCCACCAAAATATCGACATAGTTAGGAAGAAAATAGGAAAAAGTATTTTGTCACTAAATTTTGCATGTCATTTTTTGTTGTTGTTTACTAGATTGTCTTTGCTTGAACAATAGATCCCTAAAAAGCCTTGCTTTTAACATCACATTTTTTGCAAGAAGGAATGTCAAGTATTTTTCAAGAAAAAATAATCTAGAGCTGAACATGAGTTGATTGAAATGCATTAAATAAATGAACAGTTTTTACCTTGTGTTACCGAGATCATTTATTTCAATTGCAGTTAGGTTCTCTCTCATAAACAATCTTTCTGTATTTGAATTACCTCTGTGAAAAAGAAGAAAAAAAAATCTACAAACTCAGTTTATGTCTTTAACTTCTCCAATACATAACATGTTTCAGCATCAATGTCTTTTGGTTTTGTTTTCTTAACAAGGAAGTCAAGGACAAGTTATCCTCTTATTGACTTTCCTATTGTGTTAGACTGAATAACTATAATATCTGTGGTTTAGAATATTAATAAATACTTAAAAATTTTCAATGGTAACAAACTATTCTGGTTGCTATTTTTTCATAAGAAAATACATGGTTTCAGGCTATTCTCTAAGTATGTATTTTCAAGTATTAAGAATAATTGGATACTTACCAAAGTTTGCAAAGATATGTGAAAAATGAAGAGAGGGGATCAAATAAAAAACTGTACCTTCTCACATGTATGAGTGGCTTTCAACTGAGGAAAGAACAATTTCCACATCAGTTCCAAAGAGGCCAATTGTTCTTACCCTATGCCTCAACCAAGACCCAGAAAACTACAGTAAATTATGTCTAATTGTTCTCAGTACATAACATAGACATTTGACCTCATGTTGCAAAAGATCTCATATATATGAACTAGGGAAGAAAATGCTATACTTGGCCATGAATGCTACATTTTAAAAAAAAGCAATTCAGTTACAGTTTACAATTTTGTTAATACGAGAGATTTATTATTGTTTTGGAGTGCTTTCTCAATCATTTTGGAAGCTTGCCTCACAGTATTTCTCCTTGCCTGTAGACAGATGGGCACTGGTGAAGAGTTCTACTCAAAGGTTAGTGAAGCCTCATTGTACCTTATTATCAGTATCCACAGTCTCTTGTCCATGCAGGATGGTGCCACCCAACCCAAAGATACCTGGAAAGTAGAACATTTTTTAAAACTGGAAGAAGTTTTCAAAATCAGCTATTTCAACTATGCTATTTCCATAACATGTATGGAAGAGTCAGCTGAGCTCCATATGAGCAATGTAGCATATGTACAGAAGCCTGGGTAATGTAGTGGTTGCAAACCTTCACTCCTATTGCCTAGACGTTTGACTTGGGCAAGATTACTATTTTATAACTCACCAGGCCTCCTTACTTTCATTATTTATCTAATGAGCCTCCAAATAGCACTGCTCTATTCTGAGGAATAAAAGAGAGAAAGTGTATATAACAGAGCAGTGTATTCCATTACCAAATCAGAGAGAGGGGAAAGTCCTCAAACAGATTTAATCTAATTGCATATTGATCATATGTTGAAGTTTTCACTTCCCTTCATAGAGCCATCCCTCTCGATATACATGTCCTGAGCATGTATATGTGGAGTCACCCAATGGAGTGGGCTGGATTGAGATCTGAAAAAAAAAAAAATCAGGCTCAGAGAGATGGTTGTCCTGCCAGATAATCCACTAGCAATGTGTTGGTAATTGTCTGTCAGTAGATAGTAGGGAGAAGGATAACTTGTTGCTGACTTATCTTACAAGTGATGTACAAGTGGCTCATTTGTACTGGTGAAACACAGTGGCTCTTTTTTTTTTTTTTTTCTTTTTGCGGTATGCGGGCCTCTCACTGCTGTGGCCTCTCCCGTTGCGGAGCACAGGCTCCGGACGCGCAGGCCCAGCGGCCACGGCTCACGGGCCCAGCCGCTCCGCGGCATATGGGATCCTCCCAGACCGGGGCACGAACCCGCATCCCCTGCATCGGCAGGCAGACTCCCAACCACTGCGCCACCAGGGAGGCCCCACAGTGGCTCTTTGATTGATGCTCAGGGTCTCTCAATCATATCTCATTCTTCATCTCAATATTTGTTTTTATCTAGTCCAAGAGTTTATACACACACACACACACACACACACACACACACACACACAATCTACAGGGACCCACCATAACTTTTCTCTCTTATAATTTGGCTTTGGAAGATAAAATTTAAGTATCTTGTTACATTTCTTTTCTATTGCCACATATAGCAGACACTATTATTGCTCATCTATTCTGTACTTATTTTTTGCATTGGAACTCCAATGGAATTCAGATGACAGTTTTCCCAGTTAAAACACTTACCTCATCTATCCAGATTCCCTTGTGGCTAGACATGGCTATATGTCTTAAATATGGCCAGGAATATATAAGTAGAAATAAACCTGGTGGGGCTTCCAGATAAGCTATTGTTTTTCTGATTAAAAGAATAAATAAATAAAAGACCAATTTGGCATGTCTACTGTGTATCATTCTCCCCTTCTTCCTGTCTTGGACACTAATATAATGCCTGCATATGAAATGCCCATCCTATGAAGATGAACAAATAAAAAGATGGAACACAGAGAACTGGAATTAATTTTGGTCTTTGACAACCTTTTTGAGCAACTATGACATCCTAGGACTGCATATTTCAAGAATTCTTGTTACTTGATCAAGGTGGCAGAGTACAAAATTAATACACACATCTGTTGTATTTCTATATATTAACAACAGAGTATCAGAAATAAAAATTAAGAAAACAATACTATTTACAATTACATCAAAAAAAATAAAATACCTAGTAATAAATTTAACTAAGGAGGTGAAAGACCTATACTCTGAAAACTATAAGACATTGATGAAAGAAACTGAATAACACAAATACATAGAAAGATACACTGTGTTCATGGATTGGAAGTATCCAAAACAAACTACAGATTTAATGCAATTTCTATGAAAATACCATTGGATTTTTTCACAGAACTAGAAAAAATAATTCTAAAATCTGTGTGGAATCACAAAAGACCCCAGATAATGAAGGCAATCTTGAGAAAGAAGAACAAAGCTAAAGGTATCATGCTCCCTGATTTCAACCTATACTACAAAGCTAGAGTAATACAAACAGTATGGTCCTGGCACAAAAATGGACACAAAGATCAATGAAACAGAATAGAGAGCCCAGAAATAAACTCATTCTTTTTTTTTTATTTTTAATTTTTTTTTTTTTTTTTTTTTTTGCGGTATGCGGGCCTCTCACTGTTGTGGCCTCCCCCGTTGCGGAGCACAGGCTCCGGACGCGCAGGCTCCGGACGCGCAGGCTCAGCGGCCATGGCTCACGGGCCCAGCCGCCCCGCGGCATATGGGATCCTCCCAGACCGGGGCACGAACCCGCATCCCCTGCATCGGCAGGCGGACTCTCAACCACTTGCGCCACCAGGGAGGCCCTAAACTCATTCTTATAAGGTCAATTAATCTATGACTAAGGAGGCAAGAACACAAAGTAGGGAAAAGACAGTCTCTTCAATGAATTGTGTTGGGAAAACTGGACAAATAAATGCAAAGGAATGAAACTGGACCACTTTCACATATACAAAAATAAACTCAAATTGGGTTAAAAACTTAAATGTAAGAATTGAAACCATAAAACTCCTAGAAGAAAATGTAGGCAGTAAACTCTGATATCAGTCATAGCAGTACCTTTTTGGATCTGTCTCCTCAGGTCAGGCAAGGCAAACAAAAACAAAACTAAACAAGTGGGACTACATCAGACTAAAAAGCTTCTGCACAGCAAAGGAAATATCAACAAAAAGGCAACCTACTAAACAGGGAAAGATATTTGCAAATGATATATCTTATAAGGAGTTATTATACAAGGAACTCATGAAATTCAATATAAAAAAAAAACAAGTAATCGAAGTAAAAAATGGGCAGAGGATCTGAATAGACATTTTTCCAAAGGAGATATACAGGTGGCCAACAGACACATGAAAGGATACTCAATATCACTAATTATCAGGAAAATGCAAATCAAAACCACAGTGAAATATCACCTCACACCTGTCAGAATGGTTGTTATCAAAAAGACAACAAATAATGATGTTGACAAGATATGGAGAAAACAGAACCCTCGTACACTGTTGGTGGGACTATAAATTGTTTCAGCCACTATGAAAAACAGGATGGAGGCTCCTCAAAATATTAACAATTGAACTACCATATGACTCCAGCAATTGTACCTCTGGGTATCTATCTGAAGAAAACAAAAACACTAATTCAAAGAAATATATGCAGGGACTTCCCTGGTGGTCCAGTGGTTAAGATTCTATGCCCCCAATGCAGAGGGTATGGGTTCAATCCCTGGTCAAGGAACTAAGATCCCACATGCTATATGGCACAGCCAAAAAAAACAAACAAACAAAAAAAACACCCCAAAAAACAAAGAAATATATGCACTCCTATGTTTACTGCAGTGTTATTCACAATAGGCAAGTTATGGAAGCAACCAGTGTCCATCAATAGATAAATGGATAAAGAAGTTGTGGTATATATATGCAATGGCATATTACTCATCTATGAAAAAAAGAATGAAATCTTAACTCTTGAAACATCATGGATGGATCTAGAGGGTACTATGCTAAGCGAAATAAGTCATACAGAGAAAGACAAAATATTATATAATTTCACTTACATGTGTAATCTAAAAAAAAAACAAAATAAACAAACAAAATAAAATAGAAACAGGGCTTCCCTGGTGGGGCAGTGGTTGAGAGTCCGCCTGCCGGTGCAGGGGACATGGGTTCGTGCCCCGGTCCCGGAGGGTCCCGCATGCCGCGGAGCGGCTGGGCCCATGAGTCATGGCCACTGAGCCTACGCGTCCGGAGCCTGTGCTCCGCAACAAGAGAGGCCACAACAGTGAGAGGCCCGTGCACTGAAAAAAAAAAAAAAAAAAAAAAAAAAGAAGAAAAAAAAGAAACAAACTCGTAGATACAGAAAATAAACTGGTGGTTGCCGGTGGGGAGGGAGTGAGAGAATGGACAAAATAAGTAAAGGGGATTAAGAGGTACACAATACCTGTCACATAATAAATAAGTCATGGGCGGGGGGTATAATTTACAGCCTAGGGAATATATTCGACAATATTGTAATAACTTTGCATTCTGACAGATGGTTGCTAGACTTGTTTGGAGATCATTTCATAGTGTATATAAATGTCAAACCACTCTGTTGTACACCTGAAACTGATATTTTATGTCAAGTATACTTCAAGTAATGAAAAATGATTTCTTGTTATATAATAAAATGAAACCTTGGGTATTTGCAAACCCTAACTGATGTCTAAACAATCCTCTTTTCATAAAAGAAAAGGAGATCATGTTTAGCCATCTGGGTTAGAACAGGGGCCAGAGTATAGGGATATTCCCAAAACATGATTGAAGTACTTCAATAGCAGAAGCAGCATTATTACAAACTATACTTTGAAATGTTCTCCTGTCATACATGAAAATTGCTTAGTATAATGTCTATCACAAAGTAAAGATCTTACAAATTGAACTTAATTATTTTTAGAGGCAAGTTGAAGACTAGAAAACTCATGTTTTCTGACTCCAATTCCAATGTCCTTTCCATTACACCACTACGTGGATCAGTAACCCAGGAAGCAGTGAGCACCCAAAAACACCCAAATTCATTATATGAATGTAACATCTATCCCTTGGGAAAGAGTCTAGAACATAGCTACCAGGTTAGAAAACAGTCTAAAACTCCTTATGGGACCTGTATTTTCCTACCCCAAAGACCTTCTAATTTTTTTTTTTTTTAGTTATTGTTTTCCAGCCATAAACTTCTTTGTTGGTGTGATGAAGTCAATGGACCCATTCTAGAATAATACTTTTAAATGCATAAAATCACATGCATAGACTTTAATAAAAATCAAAGAAATGAAATGCAGTTATAAAAACACCTGTAACCCAGAAATTTTTGAAACAATTCTTCCTAGAGTTATAAGACTCATGACCTGACACTTTTGCAAAGGTGTTTTTGTTAATAATAAGTTATTGCCATTGTGACATAAGACATTCTTGAAGAAGAGAAATAAATATCCACCATTAAACCAGGGGCTGCCTCTTTTTTCAGCCTTTCTGTGATAAGGGGCTAAAGAGCTTTTGTGGTTACCAATGGTAAGATGGATTTTCACAAGCACTCACATGTACACACAAATTTTAAAAGGTAATATGTGAAGCTGACACCCAGGTAGTTATCAGGTGCCTTGCTCTTCTCAGAGTGTAGCCAGCAGATGAAACGCTGCAAAATTATGTGATAATGAAGCTAGTTGTATATGTAGAGTGAGGGTCTCCTGAGTTATCAGATGGAATTGGGTCTTTTGAATAACGGAAGATTACCAGGCTTTAGGAAGAAGTAGGGAAAGAGAGGTGATAGAATGTGGGGAAAACACATAAAATTCCTGTATATATCAATCATATATTCCAGTATGTACTTGTAGGTACTCTAATTTCTACTAATTGCAAATGAGAGCAAAGGGCTTTCTAAGATAAGGATTTAGCATAGGCAAAATACAACTCAACTATGGATATTAAGTCTTCAGTTATTTGTATTAGATAGATTTATAACATTTATAACATTTATCATTTCTCCTAATATTGCTTGGTTATTTTATGCACAACATACAATTCTAAGTCACTCAAAGCAAAAACACTTTTCTTGCATGATGTATGTAGTATTACCCAATAAGTGGCTAATAGATTGTATTGAGTACCTTATTGGTTCCTTTATGCTTTCTTGACAGTAAAAAAAACCAAAACTCAGAAAGAGAATAAAACACTCCCCCTCAAAAAAAGTTTTTCCTTCCTTTCTCCCCTTCCCCTGTAAATGTCATTCAAACCATGATTGGACTAATTGCATTCAAATATATCAGAATATTTTTATATTTCTAACTATGTACATATTCTCAAGGTGAAAATCTAAGAGAAATAATTTGTGCAGCAGTGCTTTATAGCTGCCAAGAAATTTGGCAATTTCCTTTTGACCCAGGGACCAATGAGTTGCATAGCTTTTCAACATAATCAGACTCCTTGGTGCCTGGGGAAACCTCACATTCCACCTTGAACTCTGGTTGTAACTTTAGTTCCAGCTGGGAGCTGACCCTACTTCTTACTCTTTTCCTTTCCATTTGTATGGCTTCCAGAATCCAGTCTGAAATTCAGACCTGGAGAGTTGTTTTCACACTCAGGTTATTATTGTTTTTTTTTGTAATATTTTGGCAAAGAATTAAGCTAGTGCAACCTTCAGAGGTCTATCCGTCTAGCCAACTCAGACATGGGTCAGTGGAGCTCAGGAAATAACAGTGTCCAGAACTATCCTATCAGTGGTTTCTGTGTCCAAATTTGTGGGAACATACGCCCACCTCAAACTATATGGGGCTTTGATCTTGATTTTGCCTGTGACGTAAAAACATTGTACAGCTGTGAAATAATGTCTGACTATATTCCTCTGAGTTTGTCACGCCACACGTTTGACAAGACTGAATATTTAAGAGGATTCAAGGTTGTACAATGACTTTTAGGTAATATTGTAAAAACTAAATTTAGTAGGTTAAAATTGTTGTGGCATGTACTATGTCTCTCCAATCATTTGAGAAATTTCTTTTAAGTAAAATTGTATTAATCTGAACTTTCAGTTCTGTATTGTCATACTGTTAGGTTTCTTACAACTGTAAATGACTTAGAAATTTGTTTTCTTTTAGAGCTCAAAGTAGAAAGAATTTTTCTCTTATTCATGAAATAGCACTGATATGGTTTAATTAAAAACTACATACATAGGTTGATTAGTAAAATACAAAATATTGTATACTACCTTTAAACCAAAACATATATTGCATTAACAATAGAATTGTTTTTGCACAGGAGGATAATATTGTTTATTTAAACACTGAGCAGGAAAGGAACTATACTTACACACACACAAAATGAGGAAATAACCCCCAGGTTACAATTAAATGTCTATGAAATGTGAATTAAAATAAATACAAATATTTTTTTCCAACAGGCATGCCTAATACAGTGGTAACATTTACAAATTGCTAGCAGCATTTTAAGTAAACTTAAGTTCAAAACTTTCTGCTTCCATTTTGACACTATTAAAAACATGATATTCAGGTTTTATTAATATTTTAAATCTGAAAGACATTATGCATATCTTGCTAATGCTCCTGCAAAGTATGTTTGCATCACTATCATATTGGGGCTAAAACTTAATGCATAATGCACATGGGAATAGACATATATAGTCACTTGAAAAATGTTTACAAGTAGAATGGACAAGATTCTTTAGATGGCTTATGTTAAAAAGAATCAGAAATATTGTATTCAGTCTGGTTCTTTAAAAATTCATTCAAAAAACAATTTCGTTCAACAGATGGGATTGAGCAACAACTGCTTTCCAAGCTTTATGAGAGATGAACAAGACATAATCTCTGGCCTTGATGTATTCAGAGACTAGTGGAATGAATCTGTACAGGAGCAATTGAAAAAAATAAGGTTGTAAGCGCTGTAATGGAGGTTTTATGTGGTCTTAAGGAGAGGCATTAGAGAGAAAGTACTGAGGGTATCGGTGAGAGAGAAGATGAGGGAAGAAACCAATATTGTATGAAATTAAAGATTTAGAAGAGGGTATAATTCATGAAGTGAGGTGCCATTGGTGATTGGAAGAACTGTTGAACCAAAAAACAAAGAATAGAGGTTGAATCTTTTATTTCATATGTTAAAAAACAGGACAAAGACCCCAAATGGAGTAACTTATGCTAAGACCCACTTCCCCAACAGAGACTTAATTATAGTTTTGGCTCTTCCAGAAATGGAATCTTTAAAAAGTCAATTAGGAATCTCCTGATCAGCACTAGTTAAATCATCTGCCTGGGGGGCTTACCTGGTGGCGCAGTGGTTGAGAGTCTGCTTGCCAATGCAGGGGACATGGGTTTGTGCCCCGGTCCGAGAAGATCCCACATGCCGTGGAGCGGCTGGGCCCGTGAGCCATGGCCGCTGAGCCTGCACGTCCGGAGCCTGTGCTCCGCAGTGGGAGAGGCCACAACAGTGAGAGGCCCACGTACCAAAAAAAAAAAAAAAATCATCTGCCTGATAGACCTCTGTCGTCTCCTAAAGGAAATTAGCCTGGCAATAACAGACCCATTTTTGCCTGCTATAACTTCCTTGGTCCTGTTCCCTTCTCAGTATGAAAGTCTTTCATTTTGTACAGCTCCTCAGAGCTCCTTTCTAACTGCTACATGGGATGCTGCCCAATTTAAATCAATTTTTCCTCAAAATAAACTCTTAAAATTTTAAAAATATGCCTCAGTTTATCTTTTAACACATAGAAGTGACCTTGGAAATGGAAGGCAACCTTTAGAGACTTCTCATGTCTAAATTAAGGTTACTATTGACAATATCAATCATTTGTTGTAAGGATTAAACAAGCTACTTAATATGGCTTGCCCAGTAAAACTCCTAGCACATAGTAACAGCTAAACTGGTTTTTATTTCTTTCCTCTACCACTGAATATGTGAGGGAATGAGTCTTGAGATGATTATAGCCACCAATCTTGGAACCTTCCAGATGAGTCAGATGAAGACCCAGACCCTTTGGAAGAGACACATCATCCCAGCTATGCCTTGTTTAAATGTCTGACAATTCAGAGCCCATGAACATAATAAATGATTGTTTTATACCATAAGTTTTATGTAACCTGTTATCCACCATCAAATAACTAGAACACGCCCCAACCCCAAGCCTTAACTCTAAGGCTGGATTTATTGGTAGAGACTAGAGATGATTGGGGTCATTCAATATGCATATAGCCTGTAAGTTCATTCTTTGAACAAGACTGGGAAGATTGAGGTGCCTAACAGCAAATGGTTTAAATATTCACTGAAAGTCTCAGGTCAATACAAAGGGCTTAAAGTCAGGACTTAGTGAAAAGGCAGGGTGGATCCAGGAATTGGAAGTCTCAGAGTCAGTGAACTAAGACTCAGAGAATAAAATAACTAGGATTGTAAGTCTTTGTGGTCATAGAATGGAATATTAAACAGTAAGACTCATTGATGTAGTTATTTTACGTAATCAAAAGTTTTCTTATCTTTATAAGATGTGGTGAAGCTGACTCAGTTGGAGTTCATAAGGAGTTTTGAATACATTTACAAAAGGCTATAGATTACTATTAGCAATTAGATTTTGTGACATAATTATTAATGCTCACAGTAACAATAATGATAATATATCACTCAGCTCTTTGCCATAGTCCAAACTGTTCAGCAGAATATTGTTCTTCCTTTATTGTTCAAAAATAATTGAGATGAAAAGACAGGATCAACATCACCAGCATCAGGCTCCTGTCATGAAAATCAACTGCAACACATAAGGGAGTAACCAAAATCATGTTCAAAATAATGATTCCTATCATCTATCTTTAGGGTGGGGAAACAATACAAAAACAGATAATATTTACAACGGTGACCCAAGTGAGATATTTAACAACCTGTAATATGAGTGCCAACTAACTTTCAGACTATGCTATGCATTATGAAGAAAAGAGAAATTACTACACAATATACCACGTAGTAACTGAAGTTCTGTTTTGCAATATCAATCATTGCACAAAGTTTCAGAACAAAAAATGTAGCAAAAATAGAGAGACAACTACAGAGGACAGTTGAACCCAGTTGTGAATGTTTGGTAGTAGAAAAGAACAACTGGGGAATTCCCTGGCAGTCCAGTGGTTAGGACTCAGCAATTCCACTGGGTTCAATCCAGGAACTAAGATCCCACAAGCCGCAGGGCATGGCCAAAAAAAAAAAAAAAAAAAAAAAAAAGAATAACTGATGGATTAAAACAAAAAGGAAAATATTGGGGAAAAGGAACAGTTACTGTGAGAATGAGATAGTCCTGGAAGAGGAATGGATGACTGAGGACAAAGGTTCATGGTAAAGACTTCACATTAGAGAAGAAACTATTATTCTCATATGTCAGTGAACATAATAAAATTGGACATGAATTTAGAGACACACTGAGTCCAGGAGCTTGATAGGAGGGAATCATAAATTCAAGGATCTCAAGAAGAATGTATTTCAACTACAAAAGCTGTGTGAAGTTAAGAAGACAATCAAGAGTAACCTCAGAATAGAATTGTAGAAGAAGTTCTATATAATCAATAATGCATAATTCTTCAATATCCAAAAATTTATTGTCAAACTGCAGTAGGTGATTTAGACACAGTTCTGAGGAAAAAGAAAAAAGAAAAAGAGAGAGTATATAGTGAGAGGTGTGTAACATGAACAACCAGTACATTTCAGAGGATAATATATCAAAAATATTTATACTACAGGGTTTCCCTGGTGGCGCAGTGGTTGAGAATCTGCCTGCTGATGCAGGAGACGCGGGTTCGTGACCCGGTCCGGGAAAATCCCACATGCCGTGGAGCAGCTGGGCCCATGAGCCACGGCCACTGAGCCTGTGCGTCCGGAGCCTGTGCTCCACAACGGGAGAGGCCACAACACTGAGAGGCCCGTGTACCGCAAAAAAAAAAAAAAAAAAAAAAATTATACTACAAATACCGTATGCTGGTGCACATATATAGAATCTAAAAAAACGGTACTGATGAACCTAGTGGCAGGGCAGGAATAAAGACACAGATGTAGAGAAAGGACTTAAGCACACAGGGGTGGGGAGGGGAAGCTGGGAGGAAGTGAGAGAGTAGCACTGACAGGTATACACTACCAAATGTAAAATGGATGGCTAGTTGGAAGCTGCTGCACGGCACAGGGAGATCAGCTCGATGCTTTGTGATGACCTAGAGGGGTGGGATAGGGATGGTGAGAGGGAGGCTCAAGAAGGAGGGGATATGGGGATATATGTATATGTATAGCTGATTCACTTTGTTATACAGCAGAAACTAACACACCGTTGTAAAGCAATTATACTCCAATGAAGATATTAAAAAATTAAAAAATAAAGGTGCGAAATGAGAAAAAAAAAGGGTTATACTAAAGAAAAGTTTGTGAAATTCTAAGTGTTGGCCCTGCCCACAGCTGAAAGAGGCTCTTTCTAGTCAGTTTTTCATTCTGTAACTCTGCCATACTGCCCTACCTTAAAAAGGATCAGTGTCATAGCCAAAAGTAATATCTATCAGCTAAAGATGTACATACCCAATGGCCTTTGAGATGACCTCAAGGTAGCTCCCAGTAAGAACATACCATATTGTATGATCTGATCAATTTCCTCTCAAACAGTGTGATATCAGGAAATAAAGAGCAATAGTGAAATAGATATAGTAGTGGATACAAAATGTATAGCCATAGAGAGACAGGAGAAAAAGAATTAGGAACACAGAGAGAAACACAAAGATGGGTTGAGTCATAAGAAAGCAGAGCCGCTAGAATAAGAAGCCACCCACTTTTCTGTGGCATGTGTAAGGCATGGGGGTGTATGGGTGCATGGGTATAATCAGGTGCTCAATGAGCTTACCGATCAAAACTCTGTAACTTGGTATAATCTGCAGTATCTGCAGTGTAACTCAATACTATATTTCATATCAGGAATCAAGTTCTTAATTGAACTCCTGAGTTGCAAGGTACAAGGGGCCCAAGAATCATGATGTTTGGATCCTATGTGTATTCTGCTTGCTCACCTATTCCCTGCAATATGAAATTGACTAATGGGTTGCCTATTCACTTTGATCTGGTCTGTTTACATGTTTTAAGAAAATCATCAGAACTTTGAAAATAATATAGTCATATAAAGTATATTTATATTAATAAAAATTATGTTTCAATAACTATGCAAAGGTTAAATATATTCAATGTAGGCAGGTGTTAATTTTTATTCATAGGCTAAAGCAGGTGTTTGAAGCATACGCATTGAAAACCGAATTATGTTCACATATAATATTAGTGAAAATAGTGATTAAAATTTTATTATAAATTTGTAAATATATAAATATTAAAGAAAAAAGTAAATTCATCAATATTGATGTTAATGGTGGCAAGTGCTGGGCTGGATAAGAGGCAATTTTCTTTGCGTCTAATGTGTTGTCTTATCCTGTAATACACAGAAGGTATTTGATAATTATGACATACTAGAAAGAGTCACCTGAAACTAAAAATTAAGGCAAGAAAGACAATGTCTTGATTAAAGTTTACATGTTTAGTACTTTAGGGTTTATTTGCTTCAATCCAACAAGAATGTTAATTCCTATCTCTCCTCATTTTAGGATAATGTATCTCAAGCTACAGCACTGTTTTAGTACCTTCTCCCCCATTCTGCCAGATGACCAGTGGTCCATTATAGTTTTGTTGCAGGAAGGGGGACCCCTTCCAGGGCCTGAGAGTGGGCTCTTGTCCAACACTCAGAAATGAATTGTCCAAGGAGATGCACATGCTGACAAAGCAGGAGACTTTACTGGGCAGGGGCACCTGGGCGGAGAGCAGGAGGGTAAGGGAAACCAGGAGAACTGCTCTGCCTCGTGGCTAGCAGTCTCAGGTTTTATGGTGATGGGGTTAGTTTCATGGTTGTCTCTGGCCAATCATTCTGACTCACCACTCAGTCAAGATTGATTCCAGTGAAGAGGATTCTGGGAGGTTGGTAGGACATATGGACTGGTGTCTCCTTTTGACCTTTCCCGAATTCTTCCTGTTGGTGGTGGCTTGTTAGTTCTGTGTTTCTTACCAGGACCTCCTGTTTAAGAAAACTCATGCAAATGGTTACTGTGGTGCCTAGCCAGGATGGGTGGTTTCAGTCAGTGTTTCCCCTAACAGTTTTCAGGGTAATCTAAGTTCTTTCTTATGGAAACCTTGAAATGATGGCCAGAGATTTAACATGTAGCGTGTCAAAATACTCTCAAGGCATTAATATCAAATAAAGATCAGAATGTTGGTAGACAATGCACATATTAAATATCGTTTCCATCACATGAAGGGGATAACACTCTCTTCCTAGTCACCATCCCCTCTCACCTGGTTACTGCCATAACCTCCTAACCAGCCTTCCTGATTTACATCTGGCACCCTGCCATCTGTCTCAACATGACAGCCAGAGATAATTTTTTCAATTATAAGGATTATTTCACTTCTCTACTCCAAACTCCATAAAGCTTTCCCATTTCATTAAAAATAAAAGCACAAATGTTACCAAGAAGATTTTACATGATCTTTCTTCTCTGCACCATCACCCACTAGTCTTTTCTTTGCTCACAGCATTCTAAGCACCCCGGGTTCCTCACTGTTTCCTGAACACAGTGTGCACTTACATTAAGATCCCTGGCCTGGCTGTTCTCTCTGCCGGGAATTCTCTTGAGTCAGATATCTGCATAGCTGAGGGGCTACCTTCTCAATGAGCCCTTTAACGATAATCATTTTGTAAATTGTAACCAGCACCTAGCATAGTTCAATCACTCATAATTCCCATTACTCTGATTCACCTTTCCTTTTTCTATAGACTTTAACATATTTTAGTGTTCAAAATAATTTGCTCATTTATTATATATAATATTTACTGTTCGTCTCTACCTACTAGAATACAAGCTCACAAAGGCAGGGGTCTTTGTGTGTTTTAATCACCAGTGTATCCCAAGTACCACAATTTGTGCTTGGCATACAATAGGCGCTCAAGAAATATTTGATGAATGAAAGAGTAAATAGATAAATACATCTTTTCTAATGCTCAAATAAAAGGAAAACGTAAATTTATTAAACGAGAAACAAGTAGGCATAGGTTTCCCAACAATATTTTTACAGCTTTTTAAACAATTGTGTTATCATTAGTATTCAAGGTTATCCCAGATAACGTGGAAATTTCATTCCAACTTTCCAAAAGAAATAATTGGTATGGCAGAATCAGGTGGATAACTCCAAACCCTTGTGCTTCCTCTGGTTGTTTCTAGGAAGAAACTGCCTAGCCAGGGATTGCATTTCTCTGTGTGACTAGTTCCTGCCAGTAGAATTTAAGTAAAAGTAATGTGTATCACTTCCTAACTAAGGTGACTACGTAAGTGGGTGTACTTATTTCTAAATCATCTCTTCACCTGTCAGCTGGGAATAGAGAACTCCGAGACATAAGAAGATAGAATGTCACAAGATGAAAAATCCTGGGTCCCAGAATCACTACATGGAGGAAAGACACCTGCGAATTAATACTTGCATTTGATTGTTATATGAGTGAGGAATATACATTTATTATGTGAAGTGTGAAGTCATTGAACTTTCTGGATTTATTGGATATAACAGTTGGCATGATTTTAAATGCAAAAAATAATGTAGTTAAGCTCTAAAGTTAGACATCATGTATTTGCAGATAATCACAATTACAGAATTCTTGGTCTTCTAGAACTGCACAGTTTAAATGCCCAGTCAGAAAAACTTAATTTCCCATAATGAACCATTGTTGCTGAATGACATTTGTGAAGTCAAATGTTTGAGGAAGCTGTTAATAAGAACAGGTTACTATATAGAGTCTGATTTTACAATCAAATTTTATTTGTAATGTAATTACAAAAAAATGTAATAGATGAACTAAATGAGTGTAGGTAGAAGTCCTTGCTAAAGGCTTAAACCACATTTAGTTCATGTGAATGATTAATAAAGGATTATATAAAGAAGTTATGGTATGAAAGAGGATATGTAAATAGATGAGAGTCTCCAAGAACATATGCAGAAAGAACTAATAGCAGATATCATTCTCAGATGAATATAAAAATAATTTAGAAACCCATTCTTCAGATTCTAATCTGGGTGTCTTCACTTTCTGAGTTTCAAAGTTTCGAAAGAAAGAACAAGAGCGACTAAAAGATATTATCAGTTGTCATAATTACTGATGAATTAAACAACTCTTCCTAAAAATTCAGAATAAAAAATATATATTTATTCCATAAGGTGGATCTATGCTATTTCCATTCTGCCATAGTAAAAAAGAAAATTCTGAAGAGGACTTCCTTAATAAGACTATCAGTTTACAATCTAAATATCAAGACATGAAAGTATCACTGCTTTATAACCTCATTTAGAGTTAATTAAAAATTCTTCAATTTCTGAATAAAAAATTTAAAAAATATGTCCTGTCTGCTGAAGCTAAGAAAATTGGCTTCACAGCTGGCTGACTGGTTCATTCAGCAAGAAATCGGTCAGCTTTCCAAGATCTGAAAAAATGCATTTCACACAGTGCCAAGAATCATAAAATTGCTAAGCCAACTGGGAGTTAAAGAACTCAGGCAAATTCGACCTGGTTTGGAAAAATAAGAACAGTTCAAATCTTCACTGACCCTCTCAAGCTAAACTATGTCTAACACTTGGACCCATTTTACTGAATTTTGTAATGTAAACTTAGTGTAATAAACATTCGGTCTTAAAACTCTTCATAGTCTATGGCTTCTCAACAGTAATCCATTCTTGATTTCCTTACCATGTTCTGTCAAGCTAGCTCACCTTTTCAGCATACACATTTCCTTTTTTGGCCTTCAAGGGAAGAGAATGCTTGGTGTTTGTCTAGAATATTATGGCTACAATGTAGGACTTGCCTCCTACCAGTTGGCATGGAACATAAACTGTCTCCTGCTCTGTCTTGCTAGGAAGTTGAGAGGAAGTTTGCCATTTATAGTGTGTAATACATTTCCTGTAAATGTGTAGGAAATGCTTGTTTGAAGTTCTGAAGCAAACTATCTTGATATTTACAGAGATGAGATAAACTACTTGATGAAAGAAATCACATTCAAGAAAGGATCCTATGAGAGGAAGGCAGCCTGTTTATTTACATGAAGATCAAAGAAATTTCATATGAATTGAGACTACATTTTTTTTTCCCCTTAGTGATTGCAAAGAAAAATCTATATGGCTGAAAGAGAAAAGTGGTAAGTCTTTAATGACTGCTTTTTGAGTTTTTGTATTAAAAAATTAGTAAGCAAAATAAAATCTATGCTTGTAAAATTTTTAGTTTTTTTAAAAAAATTCTACATTTTCCACACTGATCAATATTAAATTATAATGAAATAAATTAAAGTTATAGTTCATTGATATTGTGCTTGGTAATTTTTTAGAAATTACCGACAACTGTGCTTATTCAAGCACAAAGAAAGCTACACTTAACAAATAAATGCTATCAATGATTAAAGGCCTTTATAATCAAAGCCAGTAGAGTATTGTATAGATGCCAGGATAATTTAATACAACCAAGAGAATTCCTCTAAATACCCAACACCATAATGATTTGCTGCCTAATACAATATTCTTCTCTCTAGAAAAGAATAGATATTGTCCCCAAATGAGAAACTTAAGAGTGCTGTTTCATGTGAGGGAAAACCACACATTCTTAAATCATTCACTGCTCCCTTCTTTTATGTAATTTATCTCCTTTTTCTCTCTTACTAAGGTTGACTGAGCTTTAAAGAATAAGAAGGAAGGCAAAAATACAACCAACTTCAAAAATCACATTGGCATAGAGCAGCAAGATTCATCTAATTAAAACATTATACAGTATGCTAATAATTATGTTTCCTATAATGCCTTTTCATCAAGGATTTCAAAGTCAAATTTACAATTACTCAATTATGGTTTGGACATCTCTAATCCCGACTGCTGGTAAGTCTTCCTCCCTTCCCCCTTCCTAATGTGTGCTCAAAGTTCTAACTGAATTTAATGGACGATAATTTTGCCTCCAAATCTGCAAGACTTGGGTTCTCTTTCAGCTTCTTTTGCCTTTAGCTGAGTGACTGATTCTGGGTAATTTGTAAGCAGAAGTAGGACAATTTAAAAATGTTCAAAATCTGAATTATAGGCTTTTAAAACTGAATAAGCGTTCATGACTTTTTAGTCACAAGTGCTTAGCTTAAAGAGAGCTACCAAAATTCTGCCTTCACAAGCTAAAGGTGATTAGCAAAGAACAAAAGTAAAGCATGGAAGTTAGTGCTTTTAAGGTCCTTATAAACAATGGCATCTCTAAATAGATTAGCTGTTTAAATATGTGCTATTGCCCTTATAGCCCAAGTATTTCTTTAATGTACCCCTTCCCCCTTATCTTAACAGATATATAAAACTGTATTTGACTTATTCCCTGTACACATTAGCAAAATTCCCAATCAGTTGGGTCTAACTAAGCAATTTCACTGAATAATGTTCCTTCTATAATTATGCTGCTTATGGTCATTAATCTCTCAATAGACCCTTTCTGGACTTTTGTAACTAGATTTATTTTTTTCTGCTTTAAAAAGTAATGAGTATCTTGAGATAGACAGATAGATAGATTTTTTTTCTTCCTTCAAAACAAGAATATTTTTCTACTGGTTTTGTTACATCATTTCATTTTTGAGGCTTGGTTTTTAACTGTTCTGATATTTTCTTTTTCTTGAAATTCCTTTGCATGATTCGAACATTTAAAAAGCTTGCCATAACTAAGTTAGAATTTTTTATTACCACAGTTTTAAAAGCACTAAATGCTCAGCTTGGCACTATATGCTAAGACCTAAATCATCTAGAGTCTAATTCCAAATCTGTCATTAACTGTCCATGTATCATTCAGCAATCCAGATAAACACACTAGTTCTTAGTGTCTTCTAAAACAAAGTGAATGACCTTAATATGTCCTTAAATATTAAGAACTATGCAGTTCGAAGTTAAAGCTTAATTCAGGTGCCTTGACTTTCCTCATACTTTATTAGCTAAAAACAACAATGTAGTGGGTATTAAAATCCTACTCTCTACAAGGTACCATGTCAGTAGGACACACGTTAATAGAAAGAAAAACCAGAAATGATCCTTCCTTCATTCACTCTTATATCTGTACAATTTTTACCTGTTTCCATATATGCTATTTTATTTGATGTTCCTAACCATTTATGAGATGGAAAGGAAAGTTATTATTAGCCCCATTTAAGAGATAAAGGCAAGTATCTTCAAAAAGATGAAGCATTTATTAGAAAATTCTAGAGCAAGTGAGAGAGGCAGAACTAAAACTATGTAAGAAGTTATTATTCCTACATATTGATTAGTGTGCAGTGTTTTTGAATGACAGTCTTTAGGCCTCTCTTCCTGAACCACATAATATTGTCCCACTGTGAAATAAGCATTACAATTTTGTATATACTTCTAATGCATCTCAAAAGGAATCTTGTTTAATGATGTAACATTTTAAAATCTCTTTGAATAAAGGAATCATTTACATGCAAAGTACTGCTGAACATTATTCCCTATACTCTCCCACTGAGTACGTAAAAATCAAATAGGGCTAACTGTGATCTTTTAGTTACATAAAAATGACATAAATTGACTCTTTGCACCTTCCTACACCAACCCCTGGTAAAACTGTGCACCTCAGGCAGATTTCTAAGCGAGGTTATGCTGCCCAGGCCACAAGTTCTCCGTAGAGCATAGCAGGGGAAATTGACAAGCTGAAAACCTTTCCTAAACTTGCACTTGGTCTCAAATCAGCAGGTATTGGGAATTAGTTTTTCACACAGCTTGAGCAAATGCATGGACAGAGATCAGACTTGCACAGGAGGGGAAATCATGGTTCTTGGAATCAAAAATGATGCTGTATGACTGAGAAAAAGAATTCTGCACAATTTTACCAGTCCTGCTGCCATTGGCTATTGTGAGCACCTCCTCTTCCTCTTTTCCTCTTATTTCCTTCCTGTTTCCACTTCCAACATAGGCCTTTAACATGTTGTTCAAAAAAATCTGCTATCGGTATCTTAATGGGTTTGCTGCTTGAATTTCTTAATAAACTAGATTTCCCCAAATTCAACTCTCATTAATCCCTTTCTTGACTAGGATGTACCCCTTCACCTATCCAATATAATTCCTAAACTTCAGCCTAGGATATTAAGAACTTCACAAGCAGTGACTGACTTTCCTTTTTCATCCAGGCTGTCATTTTGGGTGCCCTTTTGTTTATTAATGTTGCTAAAGGATTTCTCATGCCTCCCCATATGTATCTCATCTTTACCTATACACCAGATCTGAAAAATCCTGCTTAGACACATCAGAGAATGACACATTTTAAAATTACTGATGTAAAATTTATGCACAGTGAATGGCACACATCTTAAATGAAAGACTCAATGAGTTTTGATAAATGTGTACATCCTGTAAACAACACCCCCAAACAAGATAAAACATTTTTCTACTACCCATTAAATCCCCATAACCCTATAAGTTATCACTATTCTGATTTTTATTTCTGTAGATTTTTTTTCCTATGGATTATTTTTTCGTGACTTTATCTATAACTTCATGAAAATGAAATCATACAGTATGTACTCTTCTGTGTCTGGCTTCTCTGCAATTCCATATAAATTCTAGATACCATTTATCAGGTTGAGAAATTTCCTTCTATTTTTGGTTTGTGAAGGGCTTTTTGATTGCAGTTTAAATTTTGTCAAGTGATTCTCCTGCATCTGTTGAGATGACCACATGATTTTCCTCATTATTCTGTCAAAATTTTTATCAATTTTTAAAAATATTAAACCAACCTTGCATTTTCAGGATAAACCCAACTTCACATTGCTGTCTTATTTTTTTATATATTTTCAAATTTGATTTTCTAAATTTTAAAAAAAATTTTTGTATAAATATTTATAAGTGATTTATAATTTTTTTCTTGTATTGTCCTTGTTTGGTTTGGTGTCATGGTAATGTTAGCTTCATAAAATCAGTTGGGAAGGGCTTCCCTGGTGGCGCAGTGGTTGAGAGTCCACCTGCCGATGCAGGGGACATGGGTTTGTGCTCCCGGTCCGGGAAGATCCCACATGCCGCGGAGCGACTGGGCCCATGAGCCATGGCCGCTGAGCCTGCGCGTCCGGAGCCTGTGCTCTGCAACGGGAGAGGTCACAGCAGTGAGAGGCCCACGTACCGCAAAAAAAAAAAAAAAAAAAATCAGTTGGGAAGCGTTCCTTCCCTCTTCCTCCATTTGCTGAGAGAGATTGTGTAAGATTGATATTATTTCTTCCTTAAATATTCGATAGATATCACAAGTGCTGTTGTATTGGCTTAGAGTTTTCTTTGTGGGAAGGTTTTTAATTACCACTTCATTTTCTTTAGTAGATATAGGGTAATTAAGGTTTTTAATTCACTTGAGTCAGTTCTGGTAACTTGATTTTCAAAAAATTTTTGTTGCCTCTAAGCTAGTTAATTTATTGGCATAATGTTGTTCATCATTTTCCCTCATCTTCATTTTGCTGTTTAAAACATGCAGCAATGCCCCCCCTTTAATTATGATATTGGTAATTAACATTTCACTTCTCTTTTTATTGATCAGCATAGCTAAAGGTATTTTTTTCAAAAAATTTTTTGTTTTTTCTCATAGTTGTCCATTTTCTATTTCACTGATTTGCACTTTTACTAATATTACTTCCTTCTTATATAAATTTAGATTTAATTTGCACTTTTTTTCAGTTTCTTATTTGGACGCTTAGCTCTTGGTTTTGAAAATTTCTTCTTATCTAATGTAAGCATTTAAGGTATAATTTTTCTTCTAAAATTAGTTTTAATTGTAATTCACAGACTATATGTATATATCATACAGATATAATATATAAATATATAATACATCTAAAATATACTTTGTATTTCATTTACATAAATGCAAAAAATTTAATATTTCCCTTGTGATTTCTCTTTAGTCTCTCAATAGTTTATAAGAATTTTTAACAGCTTTATTCAGATATACTTTACATACTATATACTTCACCCACTTAAAGTTTACTATTCAGCCACTTTCAGTATATTAAGAGAATTTATTACCAGAATAAATTTTAGAATATTTTCATTTTTCCAAAAAAGAGACTCAGTAACCTTTGGCTATTTCCCATTTCCCCTACCTACAGCTATATGCAACCACTAATCTACTTTCTGTCTATACAGAGTTGTCTATTCTAGACATTTTATATAAGAGGAATCATATCATATGCGGTCCTTCTTGACTTTTTTTTTTTTTTTTACAAAGCATAATGTTTTTAAGTCATACTCATGTAAGTCAATTTCTTATAATAAATCCCTTTGTATAAATACACAGATATCCTATTGGTTCTTTTTCTCCAGAGAACCCTAACTAACACAGATTTTGGTACAGAGAGTGGTCCTAGAGAAATAAAATGTTAGGTATGGGTTTTCTGAACTGATTCTGGGATTTTCAGAATAGCTGTCTAATCTGGTTAGATTTAAAGACACTAATGTCTCTATTTCTAGAAGTAAACAGAACACTGATAGTCCATGGCATTATCTGGCCATACAGATAAGCGAAGATCACAACTGGATATTCATAATCAAACACTTGTAAGAAGCAAGGATCTAGGTGACAGTGTATATGGTACTTTTGAATATTTTTGTCAAACTAACAATTAAAATGAAATTGGCTGGTTGTTCCTAAAGTTGCTGGACAAAGGGGGGAAGAAAAATAATGAGCTGGGATTAGAATTCCCAGCTCAAGTGCCACGTAAATGACCTGAAATCTTCCATGTGTACCCTGCAAGAGACCTTTATCACCTATAGCCACAGGGCTGAGATTGCTGAAAACCAAATCCAAAGCCTCATGCTGTAAGTGGCTGAATTACAACCCAAATGAATTCCCAGCCTCACAGGGTATCTATTTTACAAAGTGAGGACACTAATTAGGAAAGGATGCGATCCTCAAAGTTGGAATCTGGATGTGTGAGAAGAACCTGAGATGAAGCTGGGGAAACTGAGCCCCTAAATTCATGAGTCTTCTTTGCCAGTAGAAGCAGCCTCACCACCTCATCTTAGGGAATTAACCCTGCACTGCTTGAGGAAACTGTAATGGCCTCTCCTGGAGCAGTTGCTCTGCAAAATAATGTTGATCCTCCTCAGAACTCATCCCCACGACCCCTCTTTGCTACTAGACCTATAACTAGATCCAGGGAGCCCAGCAGACCCCTGGATGAAGTACAAAGTGTGACCCTGAAGAGGTGTCTAAAAATAATGACTTGAATTTTCAAAGTCATACAGACAGAAATTCAGAAACCATGTATGAAGATGGATATTAAAAGAGTTGTATAATGGTGGAAAAAAACATAAAGTTAGATCAGGCTAAATGTATTTCTATGAGTCCACTAAGCACAGCTATTGCCTTTAATGTTGCAGCTCAGGGAGTTAGAAAGGTGTCTAACTGATCATTGGTTTGTTGGCTGAAAGACGGACCAAAAGGTAG
Source organism: Mesoplodon densirostris (assembly GCF_025265405.1). NCBI lineage: Eukaryota > Metazoa > Chordata > Mammalia > Artiodactyla > Ziphiidae > Mesoplodon > Mesoplodon densirostris. The sequence goes on from NC_082675.1 coordinate 45,184,731, forward strand.
CCCACAGAAAATGAATTAGAAGTGCCAGACCTGCCTTGGCTTACTATAAAGGAAAGGATTCAAATATATGGGGAGATTGGAATGTTACAGTAGATTTGTCCTTTAAGACCTACTCACCCACCCTGGGAGGACTGAGAAGACACAGTTTTCCCCATGACTGTAAGAAAAATATTTTAAGACCTCTTGAAGAGTTCTATGATGGCTATTCTCTATAGGCCAGATCTTAGAGTGAGAAATGTGGGCACTGAATTGGGAAACTTAAATGCAACGGGAGTAGTAATTGGATCCCAGGGTAATGGGGGCCAAGTGGCAGCACTCAACTCCTAAATGCAAGGTGGGTAGTAGTTACCACAATGGACAGCAGAGTCAAAGCAACATGTGTAGCAGAAGTGTTATTGTTAAAATATTCACTATACTCCTTATAACATCCTCCTCATTGGGCCCATCCTGTGATATTATATTCCCCACCCAAACTTTCTCACACTTGGAAATGTGACTTATCTTGACCATTGTTATATGAGTAGAAATGACATGTACTCTTTCTAAGTAGAAGCTTTAAAATTATGGCATGGGTCTTCTGTGTCTATTTTTCTTCTGTCACAAGAATGGCTCTACTCTAGAGAGGGGCTCTTCCTTTGCCTCGATCCCAGTGGGAAAGGGATGTAGAGCAGAGACACAGACAACACATAATGCAAAGAAAAATTATGCTTTTGTTTTTATGAGTTACTAAAATTCAGATGATGTTTTTTATTGTAGCACAACCTCATAAAAGCTGACTGTTACTCTGTGGAATGCCATGTAGTAACTGGAACTCATGTTTGGATCTGAAATACTTAGTGGTAATTTTTAAAAATGAAGTACAGTGTAAGTTCTCTAACACAATATTAGTTAAGTAAATTAAAAACATAACAGGGTTTCCCTGGTGGCGCAGTGGTTGAGAATCCGCCTGCCGATGCAGGGGACACGGGTTCGTGCCCCGGTCCAGGAAGATCCCTCATGCCACGGAGTGGCTGGGCCTGTGAGCCATGGTCACTGAGCCTGCACGTCCGGAGCCTGTGCTCCTCAATGGGAGAGGCCACAACAGTGAGAGGCCCACGTACCACACACACAAAAAAAATAATAAAAAATAACAAATGAGTCAAACTACATATTTTAAAAGGGTACATACAAATTCAATAAAGTATATCAAATACATTACAGCTTTTGCCTGGGGGAGCTAAGGAAAATGTGAATGAAGAACAGAGATAAAAATGTATAAAATAATAAATGAGTATTAACCTACATATGCATATGCTTACATGCGTAATACATATATCCTTGAAAAGATGAGAAATGTTGAAAATGTGAATACTAATAAGAGGAGTATAATTAACTCAACACTTTGCTCCTGAGGATCAAAAAAGGAACAAACAAAATTATCAAAGAAAGAGAGGAAAAAAACAAATTTTAGGGAAATTAATAGAGGAGAGTGTTTCACCAAGTAGGCAGATATTTAACTGTACCAAATGCCATGAAAGGTTAAAGTAGAGAAGAATTGACAAGTGACTATTTGCCTTGCCTTTTATAAAGTCACTAATGCAATCCTGTACTTCTATAATTGTAGGTATTATGAAAGCATGGCGCTGATTTAGAAGGGAAATTTGGAAGCAGTTTGTCAGGGAAATGTGTAATTGCATGTATCCCTCCCTCCTAACCTTTTGCAAGAGAGAAGTGGATTTGACAGCTTTAATTATATATCTAAGCTGGAAAAAAATTCTTTTCACTGGTTTTGTGGTGACAGCACCTTAGAAGTGTTGGCCAACTTATAAGGTGTTGTGGAAAGTCCCTTTGGCATTCAACAAAAATTGTCAGTCACTTTCTGTCTACTCTTTGAGAGATGATAGTTGTTTTACTTTAGAACACGTAATAGTTACTTTTAAATAAGCTTTTATTTCCTTGCTGTGCTTTTTATTTACTGAGCCCACTGGACTAGTTTCTGCCAGATCAACGAGGTGTAAGCACCTAGCAGGTAAGGGCTGGCTTCAGTTGCCTTGTATTCTCCAGGTGTGCTCTGTGCCCTTGGCAGAACACTAGAGGACAGAATCCTCTGCACAATGATGCCTGTAGCTTTTCTCCCTTTCTGATTTCATATTTGCCTAAAAGAATTGAATTTGAATTTGTGGCAAAACAAAATTTTGTTCTGTAGTTTGTCTGAAGATCTCCATGGTTCAAATTTTCGATGGCTACATTATTCTACAATTTTTATGACCTTAGAGCTTCCTGATATGATATTTGTTTATCTCTCTTTCTCATGCTTATTTTATGGGAAAGATGTTGGGGAGTTTGTGATAAGGAAGTAGAATCTTAATTTCTAAAAAAAAAAACTTTTAGTTGTGAAGTCTCAACAGGAAAAAATGTATAAGAGAAAGGAAGATAAGAGAATAATACAGAAATTAAAGGAGATGATTATTTATTTTTTTAATTAGAATTGAAAGTTTTTGAAACATTAATATTTTAAGTAATAAAATAGATTATTGTATTTGAGTAGATTGAAGGATACAGGCATTTAATTCTTAACTTCAGGTCACTTAAACCTCTCACAACATTCTCCCAAGATGCATTATGTGTTATGTAAATTATTTTGAGTTCATGATAAAATAAAATTTTCCTAAAGTTTGATCAAAGGAACAATAGCCTTAAGAGGTATCCTTTGAAATAAGAAGGAAAAATTCTGCCTTCTATATTTTCTTGGTGACTCCCAGTGCACATCAATATATTAGAAGCTCTAAGATTAACTGACTTAAAAGAACTGTTTAACTTGATTTAATATAATTTTTCCAAACTTATTTGATCCCATAAAGTTTTTATTTTTCTATAATAGCTATTAATTTGCCTTGGAAATAAGACTTTTTTGGAGCATGCTTTGGTAAATATGGCAAGGGTATTTGCATGTTAAAATTGTTATACTTGATTACTACAGTGCCTGACATAACCTTCATTTGGTAAATATTTATTGTAAATTTAAAGCCAATGAATTTACCTTATTCAGTTGACTAAACAATAGTTTAAGATAATTAGCAGAGGTGTTATAATCCCTGCTGAAAGGAAGAGGAAATGAAGGTTAGTAGAATAAGTAAATTCCCAAAGTCATGCATCTAGTTGGTTGAAGAAGTCAGGAATTAAGGGAGATTGTTTTCAATTGGTGATTTTTTGCACCAGTGTCAATTTATTAGTCAAACATCTAATTTATTTAATAGCTGTAGATTACCACATTGTATAAATCATCCCCCCAAATAATTTTCAAAAACCAAATATTATGTTATAACAATGTATAGTGATCAAATAGAATAATAATCAAAATTTTGTTCAAGCTTCTATTGCATAGCCCAGTTATCAGAAAGAATTTAAGAGATAGGATAAAGATAACATTCTAAATTAAGGAAAAGGCAAAATAAGTTTTAACAATTGTTAGATTTTTAAAAGAAGCCAAATACTGTAGTCATGGCATTCATTTTGGTATAAGACATAGTGAGGCCAGAATATACTATCTTGCACTGAGCAGTAAAAATAGCACTCAATTTTTTTAAGTGTGAATAAACATTATAATATATTCTAAAATTCCCAGCAGCATAAAATGACCTATAAATTGACATAAATTCTATAAATTTCTACAGTCTTTCAGATTTCTACACCCTGAAGCAAGCACACTCTCTTGAAATGAGCTCTAGCTCATAAGATTAGCAAATAGGTAGTGAAAAGGAGAAGGAACAATTTGCTTAGACATTCACACATACATGTCGGCGCTGAAGGCACAAGGGCCAAGGAAAGGCAGTGCATCCTGCATCCCGCTGAAAAGCGCAAGGCTTGTCCATTGTTTTAGGAATCTTTGATCAGTGTAGACCCGTTAAACACAATTTAAATTTATATTTATCTTCACTATTACATCCCAGAAGGCTTCAATATTCCACTAAACTTTCACCATCTGTTAAGATCCTCAGTTTATTATGGAGAAGAACCAACATTATTGTAATATTATTCATGGGCTATGTCTGAATTTTTCACTTTGTGACTCTTTAATATTGCATTAAAATGGAAAAAAATAGCTTTGATTTCTTAATTTTAAAACTAGAACTCTTGCCAAGTAAAGCAGCATCTATATCATTTTATTACAAACCATTTCATAAACTTCAAAGGATCTAGCATAATATATATATACCTAACAGGCATTTGATAATTGCATTTCCATTAAATGGTGAATGTAGCAGAATGCTAGAGGCTGTCTAATGTTCATTGTTCCTTTCTTTCATTGTTACATTTTACCCATATTAGCAAAGGTAACCTTGAAAAAAACCCTATATTTTTCAGTGTCTTTTGTAACTTGCAATATATAGTACAAGTTTTACAGATTTTATTAATGGCATATGAACAGAAGTTATATATGACACTCCAGTTTTACCCTTTAGTAAAAACTGGCCACATACTGCCCTGGTCTCTTTTTCCATTCCTGTGGCTGAGAGATGGAGGAAACTTGAACCTGAGAGGGAGGCTTCATATTGAGGATGGCAGATCTGTTCCTATAGCCTTGGACTATGTACCTCTGAACTGTTATATGAGAGAGAAATAAACGAACTTCTTTAGTCATTATATTTTGGGATTTCTTGTTACAGCAGCTTAGCCTAACATATAGTGAGCTGCATGGAAACATATTCAGAAAAGAAGGTAGACATGGATCCTTCCCCCAAGTGCACTACCAGCAACAGCAGGAGGAAGAATAAATTATTAATAATAAAATAATATTTCCGACTATCCTATCACTTTGTGGTTTAAGAGTTTAAGCACTTTAATATTTAGTGTCGAGAAACACTTCCCATCTGTGTGACTGTGCATGCCATTTAAATACTCTGTGTCTAAGTTTCTACATTTGTTAAATGAGTATAACTTCCATTCAATGTTGCCTTGAGGAATAAATAAATATCTGAAAGGTTGCATTAGTTAGACTTTAATTGTTCCATTCTAATCTTTTCTAATATATTGCATTGCCTCTATATGCTAGAGGGTTTGAGTTTCTCTCAACCTGGGTTATCTAGAAACCTAGGGCTCCATGGACATAGTCTCAGAAATAGACTTTCTGTGATTTTTAAAAGAGTTCAATTATTACTCAAATTTGAAAAGATGGTTCATTAAGTAAGCTTACCAGCTGAAGAGATTATGTTTTATCTCTGCATATACCTTTGTATCTAATGTTATGGTATGCATATTGTTAAATGGACGCTTTTAATTACATGTTGCATTAAATACATCACCTTTAGAAACTATGATGATTAGCTAATACATTGAATTATTTTACCCTGTGGACATTTTATAATGTTTTTGAGGAGAGATTTGTTGCTTAAAAATATGATTTTAGTATTATTGTCTCATAGGCAACTAATTTAGGCAAATAGATAGTCTGGATGAATTAGATAAATTAGCTCCATCTTCAATTTTTTTTTTTTAGTTTGGTTTTGTTACTTTATTTTGACATGTGGATAAGTCATTCCGTGACTCAGAGATGCTTTAAGTAAATATTCTATCTGGAGCATATGGAGCTCAGTTTTAAGCTATGGGGCAGAGGATAAAAAGAACACTGTTTTAAATTTTATTGTGATTATATTGAATTTTAATAGTTCATTTAACTCAGGATAATTTGCTTCTTAGATTACTAGATAATGGTTTTGAGGATGAAGCAGTATTTTATTCTTTTCTGTATCCCATCATTTGCATAATGCATGTAAATGGAAGAATGAGTAAATGAATGAATGGATAAGAGAGTGATAAGTCATTAAATTACTCCCACCTTGGGTTATTAGGTGCTGCTTCAATAGCTGGCTGTGTAAGGAGAGCACACTCCTCTCTTTTTCTCACCCTACAATCTTTTAGGAATTATTAGATGGAGAGCCTGATGTGCCTCTGAAAAAACAGTTAGGTCTACTGTGGCTATGCTGTGTTCCAGAGTCAGAGACTGCTATAGATTGAATGTCTGTCCCCCCACCCCAAATTCATATGTAGAAACCTAATCCCCAGTTTGATGGTATTTGGAGGTGGGGCTATTGGGAGGTGATTAGGTCATGAGTGTGGAGACCACAGAGAGCACTTTCACCCCTTCTGCTATGTGAGGTCACAGTAAGAAGACTGTCATCTATGAACCAGGAAGCCAGCCTTCACTTAATGTTACATCTGCTGGTGATTTTATTTTGGATTTGCCCATCTCCAGAATTGTGAGAAATAAATTTCTGTTGTATAAGCCATCCAGTCTATGGTATTCTGTTATAGCAACCTGAACTGACTAAGACAGAGACCTACCTTCTCCCACCACTGAGGGGAATATATTCCTTTCTCTCATGCATGTACATGTAACACTGGGGATCCTTCCATTGCTGTAATAATTGGATATTAATATAAACTCTGTGCACTAAAAATTGGTTATGGAAATAAATCGTCTGTACTGGGAGCAGGAAATCTAACAATTTTGCTTTACTTTCCTTATTCACAAAGAAGAATCAAAGGAAAACTTAAAATAATAGAACTATTTCTAAATCAAATATCTAAAACAATTTAAAATAATTTAAAGAATATAGAAATGCTGTATATATTGGCCTACTCTTTTTGTATTGGGATATATTTCTGCTCTTTTAATTTCAATAGGCAACCTATCATATATGTGAGGGACTTCCTGTTTTTCCCAAAATTTTCTAAAATTTGCTGTTTAAATGCATTTTAATCCAAAGTTAAGGAAAGAAGACTGTTTCAAAAACTCTGGAAGACAAGTAAAATTATTTCAAGCCTTTGAAGGAATTGAATAAAATATACATTTTCAGAAACTAATTGGAAACAAAAGATAATCATGAAGTCTGCAGGTATTAATCCAGAGGTTGTTCTCATTTCCCTCTTCTAATTGCGGCCCCCTCCTTTGAAGCAGCCAAATCTGTACAACCCTAAGCAATTTCTCCTTGTATAAAGGATGTGCCAGATAAGCAAAAGAGGTTGAAATATTCAGAAAACTAACCAGGACCTTATATCTGATAAACTATCAGGATTCAATTGTTAGATGAAGCTATAAAAGTTTAAAGACACATTGAAGCTACCACTTAAGAACTTTAGGCCAAAAGCAATTCTAAGTCACAGAAGTGCCAAAGTTTACCTGAAAGTTTATATGTTTTTGCTTTCAAACTTTCATGAACAGTTTTCTACTTAGATCCTATAGAACATAATGATTAGAAAAATCTTTTAAACTCATTGAAATATAGTCAGAATTATATGCATTTTTTCTTAAGTATCCATTGCTTATATTTTAAAAACTTGTCCTTTTAAAAAGATTTTTTTTCTAGCTTTATTGGGAGTAAATTGACATATAACATTGTATAAGTTTAAGGTGTAAAATGTATTGATTTGGTATGCTTTGTGAAATGTTTAATAAATAAGTTAGTTAACACAAAGTTAACATTTTATTTTTTATGGTAAAAACTTTTTTTTTTTTTTTTCTTTGCGGTATGCGGGCCTCACTGTTGTGGCCTCTCCCGTTGCAGAGCACAGGCTCCGGACGCGCAGGCTCAGCGGCCATGGCTCACGGGCCCAGCCGCTCCGTGGCATGTGGGATCTTCCTGGACCGGGGCACGAACCCATGTCCCTTGCATCGGCAGACGGACTCTCAGCCACTGCGCCACCAGAGAAGCCCTGGTAAGAACTTTTAAGATTTACTCTCAGCAACTTTCAAGTGTACATACAGGGATTTTAACCATAATTACCATATTGTGCATTAAATCTCCAGAATTATTAATCTTGTAATTGGAAGTGTGTACATTTTAACCACCTAAACCCATTTCACCCCACCCTGTCCCTGGTAACCACCAATCTACTCTCTTTCTACGAGTTCAGTTTTGTTAGATTCCACATATGAGTGGGAAGATACGGCGTTTGTCTTTCTCTATCTGACATTTCATTTAGCATAAACCCCACAAGATTCATCCATGTTGTTGCAAATGTCACGATTTCCTTCCTTTTGAGGCTGAATAATTTTCTTGTGTGTGTGTGTGTGTGTGTGTGTATACATACATATACATATATATAACATTTTATTTTATCTGTTCATTTGTTGACATACGCTTAAGTTGTTTTCAGGTCTTGACTGTTGTAAATAATACTGCAATGAAAATGGGGGTGCAGATATCTCTTTGAGATCCTGATTTTATTTCTTTGGATATGTACTCAGAAGTGTAATTGCTGGATCCTCTGGTTGCTTTATTTTTAACTTTTTGAGGAATCCCATTCTGTTTTCCATAATTGCTGTACCAATTTATATTCCCACCAACAGTGTACAAATGTTTCCTTTTCTCCACATCCTAGTTAGCATTTATCTCTTGTCTTTTTGATGGTAACCATTTTAACAGGTGTGAGATAATATTTCATTGTGGTTTTGATTTACGTTTCCCAGATGATTTGCGATATTGAACACTGTTTCAGGTACTTACTGGCCATTTGTATATCTTCTTTGGAAAAAGGTGTATTCAGATCCTCTGCTCATTGCTAAATCTGTTTATTTGTTTTGTTTTGCTATTGAGTTGTATGAGTTCCTTATATATTTTGAATATTAATCACTGATCAGATATGTGAGTACAAATATTTTCTCCCATTAAATAGGTTGCCTTTTTATTTTGTTAATTGTTTCTTTTGCTGTGCAGAAGCTTTTTAGCTTTACATAGTATTATTTATTTATTTTTGCTTTTGTAGCCTTGCCCTTCTTGGCAAAAAATCATTGCCAAGACCTATGTGAAGATTTTTCCCTATGTTTTCTTCTAGGAGTTTTATGGTTTCAGGGTGGGACTGGAGGTTATGCCCAGTTGTTAGGCAGGACTGCCAATCTGCCTTCTCTTCCCAGCCATGAATGTAGAACAGGGTCCATGGCCAGTATGGTCCATTTACTGGGGACCCAAATCATGTAGAAATGCCATCCAAACTCCTTGGTCAGACAGGGCCACTGGCTTTGTTCTGCAAAAGAGCAGAGACACTGTTTGGTATCTTTACTCAAGCTGCCAGAAAGAATGGATTCTGCTCAGATCTGAGCCCTGGTTGCTTTAAGCCCCACCCTCATCTCTTCTTCCATCTGATCCCCAGTTGTTAAGCCCCACAGATTCCCCCATTGATCCCTGTGAGGAGAGATCCAAATGTGCCTCCTGGGGTGTCTGGCAATGCTGGGGAAGCTGAATGCACACTTTGGGTTTTCTTTTCCTCACTGGAGAAACCACAGCCCTAGAAGACCCCTCTCAGGGCAGGCTGTGATGGCCTAGGGGAGGGGCAATTTGTTCAGAATGAACCCGTACCTCTTACCCTTCTAATAACTCTTTCTTTGACTCCATAGTCCAAGGGAGTGTTTCAGTCTCATCCCTGGGGTTCTGGGATTCTCACAATAATGTCTTGTCTATGGATAGTTGCTAGTTGGTCTTCTTGTAAAGGAGACTGAAGTCTAGAATGACCTATGTTGTCATCTTGAAGATGTCAGTTCAAGAACTGGAGTTTAGAGGGTGTATATCTGATCCTGCAGCTCTGGAGGCTGGGAAGTCCAAGATCCAGGTGCCAGCAAGGTTGCTGCCTGGTGAGGGGCCTCCTCCTGGTTCACTGCCAGTAAATCTTTGTGTGTCCTCACATGGCAGGAGGACTAAAATCTTGGTCTTAATTACAAAGGTTCTTAAAACTATTAAATAATGGCCCTAATCTCTGCCTTTTTTTTGAGAGTAAAACTATTTGTGAATAAAGACCACATCGTTTAGATTCGGTAATGTATTTATAATGACCTCATTTAGAGCTTTTTCTTGGATGGATTCTAATTTTATAAATACACTCTGATTCAAAAGTGTGGCTAGCAAAATTAAATATTACTTCTCTCTTTTAATTATCTCACTTGAAGGAAACCTAGTAGGATGATCTGGACTGATAACGTCATAGCTCACTCTTCCTTTTTAGTGGAAGATATACAAATTTTAAGCATTCTTCCCATGAGGAAAGTTTCCCATGGAAGATTGGCCTTGTAATTTGAAAGCCAAAATAACAAGCAGATGTCACAAACATTCAACAAACAAAAAATCCCCTGAATATTTTATTTTCCCACTTTTAATTTGTCACTGAAAATATGACAATTATTATTATTTATTTATTTTTGTGCAAAATGTGATAATGATGCTTAATAGCAGAACAAATATTTATAAGTAGTAAATAAGAGCATTATCAGCATAGTTTTCAATCGTATTGGTAAATGATTCAGTATAATTGGGTCCCAGGGCATGTCTAACAAAGCTGAACCTCCAGAGAACACACAGGAGTTGTAAAAAGCTTAGATCTTCTATTTTCTCTGTCATTTTAATTCTGTGTTTCTATTCCATGCCTGTTGGTATACATATGAGAAAATGAATCCCAGATACATTTTTCTTGTGTTTTTTCAGATAAATTGTTTTGATGAACTCTATTGGGTTGCTGTAGTCTTGGTTATAGCTTAAGTTTTACAGTTCACCTCATCCTATAGCTGGACTAATATGACTGTAATAGATCCATTGATTTAGTTACTACACAGTTTTACAAGATAGGAAGGCACTTCATATGCGTCAATAACAGTTACCCAAAAAAGCCTGCAACCTAAGAAAAAAAAAGCTATTTAGAAAAAAAACAATCAACTCTCTCTTATCAACCACCAACCATGCACTATAATTTTAAACAGCTTTTCAGCAGAGTATTTCTTCTCTGCCCAATGACTGGTTTAAAGTGTTTCTCAGCCTGTGGACCAAAGACTCTTGATTAGCTGTGTCGGCCGTGTCCTCTTAGAAACACTGCAGAGTTGCACTTCAGTGCTTCCATTTTGACATGTCCTGTTAAGGGTTACAAAAAGTCACCTGAAGAGGTTCATAATGAAGGAGGATAAGGAAGAGGAGAGGAAAAAAGGCTTTGCAAGAAGTCGAAAAATTTAACAAAGAAATGGCAGCTTAATGTGGTGGGTCTGATTATTTGAATGGGGATGACGGTGATGAAATTGGACAGAAATTACATCAATTTAGTTGTTATTTTTAATGTACTATAATGTCAGTTGTAGCTATTTTAATGACTGGGTAGGAGGTTCTGCTTATGCATTTCCAAGTGAGAGTTACAGGTGAAAAAATATATTATTCTTCTATTACATATGTATATCAAGGGTTTTTCTTACATAAAGAGCAATTAAATCAGAGGATTAATTGTACTAAAGAACTACTGTTTGGGAAGCATCTTTTGGTGTTCTGCTCATTGCACCAAAAGATTGCACTGTTTCAATTTTGCAAATGAATGTTCATTCTTCCGCTATACCCAAGAAGTTTTTATTCTACAATTTCTAATTTTCTTCATCGTTAATTGTAAAACCTATTTTGATTTTCTTTTTTTTATCCTTCTTCTCTTGCTTCTTACCCTCTCCCTATATCCCTCTCACTTCCTTCCTTTCTCTTCTATTTCTTGCTTCTTTTTCCTTTCTTCCTTTCTATAAAATTAAAATTGAATAAAGAAGGTGATAATTTTTTAGGTGCTTAGCATGGTTCGTGTGATTATAACTGAGATAATTTTATTATTTGAAAAATTCTCCATAGATATTTCTAACTACAAACAAGATAATATACTGCAGTTGCATTTGAATAGTAGATATATTCGTCAATTATCAGAAGAAAAAAAAATTTAATGCCTAAAGCAGTTCATGGCTTTGCCATGGCCTTGTCATGTCCTTACTAAAAGTCTTGAAAGATTTACCTGAGCCTAAAGTAAGTGCTATCTTATTTGTTGTGCATTAAAAGTCACTAATGATTTGACATATTCAGCCATGCATACCTCTTCATTTTCAGCTTTTTCCCCTACAATTCTCTTAGGAATGGAAATAGGCATCTTGTAATGATAGTATTTCTATACACCATATACTCTGAACTGGAACCACATTACTCATTTTCCGGAACATCAAACCAGACAGGTTCTTCCTGGATGCCATGCCACTTTTTACATTGATATTTTCTCCTATCCACTTTTCTGCCCAGGAAACCTATTCATTCATAAGACTCAGTTAAAGGGAAAAATCTTACTTTTTCACCAAGGAAAAATAACTTATATCTCAGTCCTGGTAGAGTGCTGGTATTTTCCTGTTTTCTAGCAGTTATCACTGCACAGTTTATATATACAAAACTCTCGGAGGGCATATACTTATCTTGCTCATTTTTTATTTAAGGTTTGAATATTACAGTGACTTGCATGTGGAAAGGGGTTAATAAAATGAATGTGGAGTGATTCAAATAATAAATAATAACAATTTTTATAATAACAAAAAATTATATAGCACTTACTATATACCAGAATTGCTCAGAGCACTTTAAATATTTTAATTTATTAAATTTAATCATCACAACTGCCATATGTGGTATTTTTCTCATTTTACAGATAAGAAAACGGATAAACTTAACAGAGATGTTAAATAATTTCCTTAGGGTCACACTGCTGGTGGGAAATATCCAGCATTTGAATCCAGGCAGACTGTTTCCAGAATCCAAATTTGTAATCCTTGCCAATTCACTTCCTGGCTGAAGAACATTGAATATCTCCCCATCTTCTACAGGATGGATTCTACTCTTCTCAGCAGAGCAAAACAGTTTCCCTTCATTTTATGGCTTCTGCATAGATTTTCAGACACTTATCTTTCAGTTCCCCAAAGCTGCTCTCTTATTGAAATATTTGTCATTCTACCAACACACTATCACATCACTATGTGTATGACTTTTCTCTGCTTGAAGGCTATCCACCCCAACCCATGCATCCATCTGACTGGGAGAAGCATTGTCATCTTGGGGAGATGCTCAACCATCACCGTTTTTTTGAAGACCTCCTAGATAGTTCCTCCCTGAGATTTTCATTCCTGAGTGCCAAAGGATATGTAGAAATGCTGGTTCCACTGAGGCAAATTTTAAGAACCACTACTCTTCATTGCTATATGCATAGATGAAAATATTAGAATTTTAATTTGGAGAGACAAAGCCAGCATTGAGGTGCAATAAACCAAAAGAACAAAATAGTCTTGTTTTGTACAAAACTGCAAGTTCCAGTTGATTCCCTTTGTTACCTTTGGCTCAATTTATTGAAAATACAAATTTTTACAATGGGCATGGTATAGTAGCAATAAAGATCAAGTTGTTAACGTAAGGTTTCCAATCAAGATAGTTTGTGAGATTAATGCTTCTGCCTATGGGTTATGCATTGCTAATTCCAGCTCCACAGAAATGAAATGTCAGGAGCAGCAATGTGTATTTTATTACTTAATTTGTGGCCTATCTTTGGATGGGACAGAGAATCAATGTCCTTCTATTAGTTTCCATATTTTGTTTTATGAGTTCCATTCCTAAACAGTCTGGTCATTGATGAACACTTCACCTTAAATAGACAGTCATCTGATGAAGAAAGCTGGGCACTAGGGATTAGAAAACTAATGTCAGTGCGAGGGTAGTTAAAAGTTATAGCGAGATATTTTGCAGCCCAGAGAGGAAAGTAAGACTGCACTTTCATTTTTAAGAGCAGGGAAAAGGCCAAATGAACTACAAATAAAACAAGACACAATAAACAAAATAAAGAATAAAACAGAAAAATCAACTAACTTTAACAAGAAGCTACAACTTAAGATCTCAGTCTGGAATATAATCTATATTCAGCCATGTATACCTCTTCATTTTCAGCTTTTTCCCCTACAATTCTCTTAGGAATGGAAATAAGCATCTTGTAATGATAGTATTTCTAGCTAACTGGCACTCTTCTATTACTAGATTAGGGGAAGAGAAAAAATGACGCTGGTTATGATGAATGTAGAGAAACCTCTTCTGGTGCCATTTAAGGGTCATTGCATAAACTTTCAATTTCCTTTTAGTATCTGTGGAATTCAAAGTGGAATTTCTCAAATGGCAAGAGAACATTATGCCACTGTGGTGCCTTCGACCACACACAACTCTCTGCTTTGGGGCACCCTTTATCGTGTTGATGTGGTACACAGTAGTCAAAAGAGTGTGAATTCTGGAGTTAGACTCGTGTTTCAATTCTGAAACTGTTACCACCTAGCTTTATGAACTTGAGCAAAAAACTAACAAGCTCTTAGTTTTATGCGATCTTTGAAGAACAGCTATCTTACCTATAAAATATAAATTCAAAAAGGGTTAATTTTCTGATTAAACTAAATAATATAAGTACAAAACCTGGCTTATAATATGCATATAATTTCATAAATATTTTATTGATACAGACAAAAAAGCAGAATCTGTAACTGTTTTCTTTAGAAATCAAGGAGATTTGACCTAAATTTTCTTTTAGGTCAGCAACCTGAACTATTAGATTAAAAGAAAAAACTAAAATTGCTTATAATGTTAATTTCAAATAAACAAACTTAAGAAAGAAAATTTATTAAGACAAGAAAAACACAAGAAAAATTATATTCCAGACAAAGTTATTATTCTATGAAGGGTTATTAGATAGTCAAATATTAAGAATTTTACATAATTAATGTGAAAAAAACACTTTCTTTAAGTACTAATGCTACTCTGTTTTATTATATGCCATTTACTGTGACAGGGAATCAACTAATTCTAAAAATTAGAACTGAACTAACTCTAAAAGTTTTCCCTTTTGGCATAAATTTGTAGCTTAGTGCTCTCTATTTTTCTCCCAAACTTTAAATAACCCTATTTCTTGTTTGACATTTTTTATTTTAACATTTATTGATTTAATGGGGTTAGAGTGTCCTTTTAATTTATACCATGAGGCAATGATGGGGCACATCCAAGGAGAATTTTGCAGAGACTATTGTTAGTTGAGCAAAGGTCAGTATGTAAGAGATGAGGCTGAGAGGTTGGATTATTAAGACAAAAGTAGGTGTTCTGATGTTAATATGGAAGCAGCAGAACAGAAAAAATGTCCTACCCACGTTGCTAAAACTAATGATACAAGCCTGGTGGTGGTGCTTGCTTCCTTGCAAAGGTGAATGTTGGATTTCTAAAGCCAGTGTCCCACCGGTCAGAATGGCCATCATCAAAAAATCTACAAACAATAAATGCTGGAGAGGGTGTGGAGAAAAGGGAACCCTCTTGCACTGCTGGTGGGAATGTAAATTGATACAGTCACTATGGAGAACAGTATGGAGGCTCCTTAAAAAACTAAAAATAGAACTACCATATGACCCAGCAATCCCACTACTGGGCATATACCCTGAGAAAACCATAATTCAAAAAGAGTCATGTACCACAGTGTTCACTGCAGCACTATTTACAATAGCCAGGACATGGAAGCAACCTAAATGCCCACTGACAGATGAATAGGTAAAGAAGATGTGGCACATATATACAATGGAATATTACTCAGCCATAAAAAGGAATGAAATTGAGTTATTTGTAATGAGGTGGATGGACCTAGAGTCTGTCATAGAGTGAAGTAAGTCAGAAAGAGAAAAACAAATACTGTATGCTAACGCATATATATGGAATCTAAAAAAAAAACAGTACTGGTGAACATAGTGGCAGGGCAGGAATAAAGATGCAGACATAGAGAATGGACTTGAGGACACGGGGAGGGGGAAGGGTAAGCTGAGACGAAGTGAGAGAGTGGCATAGACATATATACATTACCAAATGTAAAATGGGTAGCTAGTGGGAAGCTGCTGCATAACACAGGGAGCTCAGCTCGATGCTTTATGACTACCTACAGGGGTGGTATAGGGAGGGTGGGAGGGAGCCTCAAGAGGGATGGGATATGGGGATATATGTATACATATAGCTGATTCATCTTGTTGTACAGCAGAAAGTAACACAACATTGTAAAGTAATTATACTCCAATACAGTTATGGAAAAAAAAAGACTGAGAAAAAAATTAATTAATTAAAAAAAATAATAAAGCCAGTGTCCACTTCTTGTAAATGTATTTATTGCAGACAAGTTTAGTCTTATATGACTGCCATTTAACATTCATAGTGATGGTGATACAGATACAATTTGAACTCAGCTTGCTAGATACTTTATAACTAATTAATTTTCTCCAGGATCTTTCAGAGGTAATGACTCTTGAATAACACCAAAAGTGGTTTCTACCACATGCAGTACATACGTCTGTGTAACCGAGCAAGTGGCCTTTTCTCCTACTGCACAACGGAAAGACCAAATACTGAGGCAAAGGTCTTTTGCAGAGAGAAAATGTTTTATTGCAAGGCATTCAAGCAAAGGGACAGGAGGAAAAGCTCAGATCTGTCTCCCCAGTCTGGGGTCTGGTCAAACTTTTATGAGATAAGGGAGAGTGGTTTGGTATGCAGAAGCACTGGCAGGGCAGGTTTTGATTAGAGGGCTCTGGAACTTGGCCCTTTATGGTAAATTATGGTAAAAGGGGCTCCAGCACCAGGTTTTCCTGGACAACAGACCCTTCACTTCTCAAAGGGTTCCAGAGTCCAGGTTCCAGTCTTGTCTTGGTCTTTTAGTTCCATAGGGGAAGCATAGAAACTTTGGTTCCCCGTGTCATTTGAGGCCAAAATGTTCTCCTCTGTGCGTGCTTCAGCTGCATGACTCATGGTTTTGTTTGGTTGTCTCTGAAAAACAACTCAGTATCCTGTGAGACACAGGATGGGGCCACTTTGGGCTGGTTCTGCAGTTACATGTGGACTGTCAATTCCATTTGGGCTCTCTTTGTGCTCACCATACATATCTTCTTTCAAAAACAAAAATTTTTTGTTCTTTTTTTTAAAATTTATTTTTGGCTGTGTTGGGTCTTCGTTTCTGTGCGTGGGCTTTCTCTAGTTGCGGCGAGCGGGGGCCACTCTTCATCACGGTGCATGGGCCTCTCACTGTCGCAGCCTCTCTTGTTGTGGAGCACAAGCTCCAGATGCACAGGCTCAGCAGTTGTGGCTCAAGGGCCTAGTTGCTCCACGGCATGTGGGATCTTCCCAGACCAGGGCTCGAACCCGTGTCCCCTGCACTGGCAGGCAGACTCTCAACCACTGCACCACCAGGGAAGCCCCTTTTGTTCTTCTTATATGCCCCATTTCAAATAAATAAACAGTGAAAGTATATTTACTTAGAATAACATTATGCCAAATGAGGAGCAATAAATTACTCTTCAGTTTAAAGCACAAGAGAGAAAAAAATGAACCAAGTGCTAGTTTCATGACTGTCCTGCAGTGAAAAATAATAATCAATATATACAACAGCTAATTTTTTTTTTTTTTTTTCTTTTTGCGGTATGCGGGCCTCTCACTGTTGTGGCCTCTCCCGTTGCGGAGCACAGGCTCCGGATGCGCAGGCTCAGCGGCCATGGCTCACGGGCCCAGCTGCTCCGCGGCATATGGGATTCTCCCAGACCGGGGCACGAACCCGTATCCCCTGCATCGGCAGGCGGACTCTTAACCACTGCGCCACCAGGGAGGCCCCGAACGGCTAATTTTTAAAAGATATGGACTAACTGTATATCAATACATGTACCTGCATGGTATAATAATTAAAATAATTTTATGAATTATTCCTATATAAAGGGATAAATATGGGAAAAAAACCTTTGAAAGTGATTTTTTTAAGTAAAGCTTTTGCATTTCTTTTTATGTATCAAAAAAGGGGGAAAATAGTGACTTTGTGTCTTTTTTTTTGGAATAGCATCAGTTCAGAGAAACAAGATGTCTTTACTGCAAAAGAGTGAAAGAAAAAGTCCAAGTGTATTTAATTCACAGTCCAAATGCATCACTGGGAAAAGAAGGAAAAAAAACAATTGGGCGGAGCTCACTAATTTTTGACAATCTGATAGATGTAAGAAGAAAGCTCATTGTACTTTTAATATGCAATCCCCTAGTTAATATTTTATTTAAATATTTTTATTGGTTTATTGGCAATTTGGGTTCATTTTTTGTGAAGTTCCTTTTTTTCCCTCCATTGCTATCGAGTATTTTACCATTTTTTTGCTTATTGATGTGGACATTTAGCCTGGATACTAATTTTAATTTGCTACATGTTATGTGAATATGTATGTCAAACAGGTAGCTACATGTAAAGATAGAGTGGAAGCCATGCAAGAAATTGTGAGACCTTAAATTTAAGATGGTGAGTAACCTTGGAAAAGAAAGAAGGAAATGAGTTGAGGGAGGGTGTATGTCAACTCTTCAACTTTTTATTTGTTAAAATTCTTGAAGTAAAAATGCAAAGTGGTAAGACCTATTTAACCCCACCTGAGAATGGCATTGTGCAAAGGCTCAGATTCCTCAGGGATGAGGGTCTTGTTGGCCCCAGGTAAGCTGACTGGCATAGCTTCTAGTCAAGTGTGGGAGAGTCTGGAATGGGATGTAGCAAAGGGAGGAAATGAAAACCACTTCCAAACTTGAGACCAACTGCAGCAGCACAAGCTGTAGTTCATTTCCCTGATCTTCCTCTTTTTAGTTTTCCCTGGATAAAAAACCAATCAAAATCCTGGAGGAGCTGCTCCCAGATGCGGTGAACTGACTGTGAAGCAGGTGGATCTAAGCATCACAAGCGGTAGATTGTAGCTGATGGTGCAGTTCATCTTCCAAATCTTTCAGGACTGAAGTACTCCATCCCTTGACTGCTGGGAAGCTTGGCTGCTGATAGCTCACAGCTGCAGGCCATTGTGAAAATTGTTCTCCATCAAAAGAGGCTTCCTCACTCAAGTTATGCCCCCCTCCATAGATAGCTGGCAACCAGTGACCAAACAGTGTAGGAATACAAAGGCCTGGGTCCCTCTGCTCGATCTGAGATTCTCTGAAGGGCTGGCCAGTTTCAGAGCTCCCTGTGGGAAGGGCTGAAGTCATTATTGCCACTACAACACAACCTTACCTTACCTGTGCCCACTCTTGCTTCTTTTGTTCCCTCAAAATTTGTGTTCATGAGAGCACTCTTCAGTCACCAAATCTCAGAGCCTCAGATTCCGTTCCTAGGGAGCCCTATCTATGACAAGGCTCTGAACCTTAAAATAGGAAGACAGAGGGAAATTATTTTTTGCTTACATTTAGGTTGTCAGCCTGATTCAATAGATAGGAAAAGAGATGAGAATTTAGGGTAGAATCTTTTCATCAATAAGTCAGTGCTTTGGAATACAGTATATTTATATTTGACTTCTGAGGAATCTGAGCAAAATAGGACAAAGAAGGCTCAGAAACCTTGAAATTGATCTGCATTTATGAAATTCATGAAGGAAAATTGGTCTATTTTCATACATTGAGATTTAAGCAATATACTAGTCCCTTTTTCCCCATTTGTTCACTTATTCAACATCTATTAAACTGTTCTTGTATGACAGTTACTGTTCTAAGTACAGATCATTCAAACAAGATGTAGTTCCCAAATACAAGGAACTAGTGAGAATACAGATAATAGACCAAAAGTTATAAACAGTGCAATAGTTGCTCTAATAGCCATTTACACAGGATCCTCTATGAGTAGATGGGAAAAGAAAATAGATGTGATGGAGTAGAGGGCAGCTAAAGGCTTCTTGGGGCAAATAATGATAGAGTTTACCTTTTAAGGACAAGAAGAAATTACTTAGGCAGGAAATCTGGAAAGGGGAATATGAAAGTATTTTATGTGGAAATTACAATATGTTCTGGGACACTTAAGAGAGTGAATTTGATGTAGTTAGGTACAACTAGTATAAACATATTGCAAAATAAGCCTAGAGTGGTACATAGTGGTCAGGCTCTGGTGGTTCCTGATATAAAGGAAATAGATTTGAATTTAATCCTGCCAGAGAGAGGAAGGATACTTTGAAGGAGTTAAAACAGAGGAATCTCTGAATGTAGGCCACTATACCTTCATCCCTAATTTAAAGATCAAAAATGTAATCTTTGGGTCCTGGATTTGCATCCAATGGTATGTAGAGTAGTCCTACCCCTTTTCTAAGACTTCATAACATGACACCAATAATCTAGATCTGCATCAGTCAGGATAATGTCTAATGATGTGGAGGTGTGTCCAGAAACTCACAAGGGATAGTGAAGCACCATGGGGCTGCAGTAAGGGAGAGCCCATCACCACAACTGGAATTGAATGGTTACTGAAATCCATTTTCTCACAATCGGAACTGAAACCCTAGAAAAAGTTAAATTAAAATTCAAATCAGGGCTTCCCTGGTGGCGCAGTGGTTGAGAGTCTGCCTGCTAATGCAGGGGACACGGGTTTGAGCCCTGGTCTGGGAAGATCCCACATGCCGCAGAGCGACTAGGCCTGTGAGCCACAACTACTGAGCCTGCGCGTCTGGAGCCTGTGCTCTGCAACGAGAGAGGCCGCTATAGTGAGAGGCCCGCGCACTGCGATGAAGAGTGGCCCCCGCTTGCCACAACTAGAGAAAGCCCTCGCACAGAAACGAAGACCCAACACAGCAAAAATAAATAAATAAATAAATTCCTACCCGCCCCCCCAACATCTTCTTTAAAAAAAAAAAAAAATTCAAATCACATTAAATTTCCATGGTGGGGGATGGTGAGGGTGTGATTAGAAAAAATATCCATAAGGTTGAATAGGAGAGGGCAAAGATGATGACAAATGAAAGTTGATTGATAGGCACAGGTTTACAGGAACCTTCTAGTGGCTATGACTAAGGGGAAGCCAGAAGGCCATGGAGTCCAGCTGATGTCAACCATAGAAGACAGCCCAGAGTGCAGGTGACCTCAGCTGGTGGCTTCCACAGATGTCAAGCTCTAGGGAAGAGAGCAGAATGGAGAAGGTTGGTGATGCAATGGACCATGGGGATAGAAATGGAGGTTACTCGCATAGGATCCAAATTGTAGGAGAGAAAAAATAATTCTCCTTCTCTGCTTCTGAGTTCTTAGCTGAGACCCCTATAATAAAAGATAGATTAAAAGCAGGAAAACAGACAGAATTTTATTAACATGTATACCTCATGTACACATGGGAAATACCCAAGGAAAAATGTGAAACTCTACCTCTGTAAGTCTACCTCTGTTTACCCTGTTTGTAGGGTATGTCCCTTCCATGGTATTTGTCTCCTGAAACTTAGAATTTTACCAGGAGACTTGCTTCTTCAGAGGTTTTCAGCTTACCTCTCCAGCATCTTTTCCTAGGTAGCTTCAAAATTTGTGAAGTGTTTTGTGAGGGTGGCCAAGCACATACGGAAGTACATACTTTCTCCTTTTAGTGTGTTTCATTTCCTCATCATTGAGAGATTGGAGGAAGTTCACTGTCTTTAAGGAGAGGTCAGCTGAGCTTTCCACACCACCACAGCACACAAGAACTCTGCAACTGTCCATGCATTTGAGTTTGCCCAAGTGTCAACTTTATCATGTCTAGTCCTTCCCCCTAGGCTAACACTGGTCCTTCGTCCACTCCCAGAATTAGCAAATATTCCCAGAGCCAACACAGCCTGCGATCATCAGCTCACTTTCAGTGATTCTCTTTTCTCCATACTTATAATTCACCGAGGCTTCATTGCTTTCATAATTCTTTGCTATCTTTAATATTGAATTTCATTTTGTAATTTTCTAGCTTTTCTCAAGTTGGAACAATGGAAGCATTGACGGTCCTGGTTTACTTTACTACCATTTTTTTTTTTTTTTTTTTTGGCCATGTAGCTTGAGAGATCTTAGTTCTCCCACCAGGGATTGAACCTGCATCCTCAGCAGTGAAAGTGCTGAGTCAGTCCTAACCACTGGACCACCAGGGAATTCCCTACCAATTTTAAAATAAGAAAATTTCTATAGGGGTAGGAGATTAAGAAGTAAAAACTATTAGGTATAAAATAAGCTATAAGGATATATTGTACAACATGGGGATTATAGCCAATATTTTTTAATAACTATAAGTGGAGTTTAACTTTTAAAAATGGTAAATCACTATATTGTACACCTGTAACATATAATACTGTACAGCAGCTATACTTCAGTTAAAAAATTAAAAATAAATAAATAAATACAATATTCTAGATGTTTCCTCCCAACATGGCAATTTTAATTTCGTGCATTAACTTAAAAAATGCACAATTAAGAAAGCTAGTATGCATTTATTAGTACTTTTAAATAAATTTGAAATTTAGTAATCACAACAGAATTTATAAGCACTTGAAAAAAATACTACATATAGGTTATAATGTATTTTCATACTATAGGCCAAATACTTTTGTATGTTGATTCTGGAGACGTTGCATAATCACAAGTTACAGATTGGCAGCCACATGATTAGTTGCTTTAATGAACCATAGTCAAATTCAATAGCCTGGGCAGTGTTAAAAGATAAACTGAGGCCTATTAAAATTTTAAGAGTGTATCGGAGGAAAAATCTATTTGAATCAGGCAGTGCCAAAGTTAAAGCTGTTAGGAACACTATACTGACAGGAGGCAGGGGGAAAACTTTTATAGAAAGAAAGGTGAAAACAAAGAAAGGAAATTATTTAATTGGCTACAGCTTAAACATTCGCCTTACTTGGAAAAGCCTAGTTGTGATTGGTTGCCTTAGGTTTTGGTTTCTAAACCTTGAGACCTTTACAGGCTTAGGTTTTGATTTGTTACATAGGCTGCTATGTATTTAGAACCACCTCCGTCTAATGGCCTCCTTGTTTGATTAACATCAGGAATTAATTAAATTCTGCCAATTCTAAAGCCAGATCTCAAAACCCTGCAACCTCCTCATAAAAAGGTAAACTTATGAGCAAATTAAATAATAGTATGGGTCTTCTGTTGAAAAAGTTTGGGGTTTGGGAAATTTTCGTTTAGTAACTGCACCATATAATATTAAATGTTACATGGCATTATCATTACTATTTAAAAATCTACACTTTGTTTTTGTTTGTTTGTTCTTTAAGGGAATAATGCAATAGGAAGATTCTGGAGATAGTATTTGTGCTTATCCTACCTGCTTCCAATATGGAATCCAGGTTTTTTGTGCATCCCTGGCTGAAAGAATTTTTGTTATTAGACTAAAACACAAGTTGCTCTTGAACACTCTGTTTTCTAAACTCTGTTTTTTGGAGTATCTGATTCCTAAATGAGATTTTGGGGGAAGAAAAAATTTTCCCTCTACTCTTCTAGGTTCTTGGCTGAGATACGTCTATAATAAAAGACAGCTTAACAGGAGAAAAACAGAAGTTTAATAACATATATACCTCCTATATTCATGGGAGATACCCAGGAAAACTGAGTAACTCCCTGAAATGGCCCAAGCTACCATTTAAAATACCATCTCCAGCTAAAGACAAAAGATGTTTGGGGGAGGGGATTATGGGAAGTTACCAGGGAAAAACACAGTAAATAACAGTAAGGTTGTTATGCGGATTTAAGTCATTGCCTTCTCGATTGATAAGAGTTTCTAGAGACTTAGTCATTCTTCTGTTCCTGGTAGAGAGAGGGAGATGCCATTACAAATGGAGAGTTTCCTTGTAAATATGGAAGCTTCTTACAAAAGGGTAACTTCTACTTGGTTTTCAGAGCTTCTCCTATGTCTGCACCTTCTTGAAAATAGCCAGGTCAAGGTAATCCTAATGCCGAAGAGACATATTATAGGGTTCAAATTTTGCTCCCCTTCAGTATAATGTTAAAGGGAACTGGGGGTTAGGATGTGGTAAATGAGAGTAGAGGAGATAAAGCTTGGTAAGTCCAGCTCCTGGGTGAACTCCAGGGAGATGTCTAGTTCTGTGAGAGGATCGGCCACCAGACCCAAGGCATTAGAGTTCCTGGGAAGGACACCCTTGTCATCCATCATGGTGTGTTTTTAAGTGACCCATATATAAGTGACCATGTGAGTTTTAAAAAATAAATATTACTGAAAGTCTAATGATTAGAGTGTTTTCCCTAGTTCTCCCATATCCAGACAAGTTTCTTTAATTCTTTTATTCTCCTAGGGGAAGAAAGAGAGTGAACGTAACAACTAAGATTCAATTTCCTGGCAAGTCAGTCAGACAAGATCTCAATGTCACATTTATAAACATTTTTAAAGTTTTCAGGTTTTTTCCTCCCCAAATTTTATGGTTTCAAAATCAATATAAAATAAAGTACCAAAATAGACATTCAATAAATCAAATTATTTGTTAGTTACAACAAGGATGTAAAGGCATCAACATTGGTTAGATAACTGGGCTCCAAACCAAGCATGTTCCCCAAGAAAATTCCCAAAAGAAAAGCCAGAATCCTGAGCCACACATTAATCTACCTGAATTTAAACGCTTTGAGTATTTTACATATTACACAGAGCTAACAAATCCTCATTGAATTTTTTAAGCATTTTGTAATGATAACTGTAGCACTTATTAAAAAGAGTTTCAGAACTGGTCCAGCAAGAGCTGAGTGAGTGCTAGTTGTTTCAGGATCTGTTGTAGAATGAAAAGGCAATATATGAAATTGTTACTGAATGAAAGTTTGTGTGCCTGATGCACAGTGAGGCCAAACAAACTGGAAGGTCGAACTTTGGAGCAGAAAAAGGTTTATTGCAGGGCCAAGCAAGAAGAATGGGTGGCTCATGCTCAAAAACCCTGAACTCCCTGATGGGTGTCAGGGAGAAGTTTTTATAGGCAAAATTTGGGGTGAGGGGTGCAGGGTGTGTGACTTTCTTCTGATGGGTTGGTAGTGAGGTAAAGGGGCGGTGCTCCAGGAATCTTGCACTCATTCTGAAGTTACCATCCTCCAACTGGGTGGGGGCCTTTGTTCCTGCAGAACAACTCAAAGATTTTGTTATGTATATCCCTTGTACAGGAACCAGGATCCTGCTTTAATAGCTGCACCATCGTTGTTTCTTGATTGCTCCTCCTTTGTTTCTGCAATCTCTTACTTCCCTGATTAGTAACTATTTGAATCTGCTCTTTGGTATTAAAGAAGGTCTAGGAGACTGAAACTTTTATCCTGCAAATAAGAAATGGGAGACACAGAAAGGTGTTTGTACCTGGGAGCACTCCAGCAAAGTCCTGCTCGGTTTCAATATGGACATCTTACTGAAGCTTCACTCACAGGCTCTTTAAGTGAGGGAAAGACCTTGTGCCTCTCCCCACACCAAATTCCTCCTAGTGAATGCCATATCCTAGTTCAAAACTTATATTTTACTCAGTGAAGTGGCAGTTCCTAAAGAGTTAATATTTTAAAAGAAAGGAAAAAATTAAAGGCAGTTTCTAATAGAAATTATTTGCAAAAATAAATCCCATTGTAAAATATAAGGATTAATGTATTAATCAGAGCTTTGTGAACTCTCACATTAAGCAGCTTTGTTATGCTAATTCACTTGTAAATGAAGAATGAAGTGATTCTCTCATTATTGAATATCATTCTTTAAAGCCTGATTTAGAATAATAAAGATGTCCATTATGCTTGTAAATGATGCTAAGTTTTAGATCAGGAGTCTATTTTAGTGAAAAGTCACCTTATTTTTTCAAGTTACTACATACACTTTAAACTTTATATTTAGTTTTATCCAGTCCATGAAATGTACAAAAGAAATATCTTCCCAGGAAGGAAATGACAAAAAACAACCTTGGGAATTTATTTCCTTACCATCTCCCACTAAAAGGCCAATGTATCATAAACTGAGGCAAATCTCAATGCATTCACAACAGAGGTCACAACCTGCTGACTTGAGGGTTACAGATGTAAAAATGGTGTCCAGTTTTCTCTTTAATGATTAGCTTTTTAAATATTTGAATTGTTGAAAATATTTTTAAATTAAGAGATTACATACCAACATCCTGATTTCTGGATTTTTGTGGAAAATTGTAAGATATGACAGCCTTCAGATTTGGAACAATCACCTGGTGCTGAATAGTAGCTATTGCTAATAAACCAACATCCTCTGCAGTTCATACCAAATGTTAGGTGCAATGTATCACCATAACTTATGCTATAGTTCTTAGAATTACAAGAAAAGTGATATATTCTTATAATCTGTCTCTAATAAAATAGGAAAATAAAAGATAAACTGAGAGAGCTATAATCTTCAAGAAAAACAATTTTTGCATAAAGTAAAAATATTACATTTTAAAATCAAAAATTATTATACTTTATAAATAATACAAATACACATGATAAAATCTACCACATAGTTAAGAGTGGCAACCAACATAAGAAAAGAGGACCAACTGATGAAAATCTCAATGAACTAATAAAGAACTGAATTTCATCAGGATTTCTATATTTTGTTGATTTTTGAAGGCTGTTTTTAAGTCAAATGCTGTTATAAATTTAGTTATTTCTAACATAAAAATAATGGCAAAATGTTTTAGAGATTTTAAGTTTATAATTGAGGATCCATTGTGTGTAATACAAAGTAAAGGTAACAAGCATTTACACATTTCAATCTATCTCAAAATACTGTAGCTCAGTTTATTGGAGAGATAGCTGGGGATTGACAGAAAATGGTGTTGGAAAAAGTAAAATAACTCTATTGCAGTTAATTAAAAGGAGATATTAAAAATACCATACAGTTATCCATATTTATCTTGTTGTAGTGAGAATTGGTTAACATTTTGGGCATGGAGCTTCTGAGAAGCAAAATATCAAGAAATGACTAATTTTTTGTCTGTTGAGAATTCTGAATGATTAATTGGTTAAGATGAGTAAGCAAGAATACAGATGCTCCTGTGATAGTAACAACAGATTTAAAAATTAAAATCAATGTTCTGAAGACCATGGTGCTTAAATCAGTCCATTGCTTTCAGAAATTCCTGTAAGATAAAACACTAAAATTAAATATATTAACACTTGGCAATTAATAATATAAATTGAATTCTCAACAAACCATTTTCACTTTTCTTAATTAATCAGTTGCCCATTAGAATATTTTTAAAATGATGAATCGAAATTTTCTATGCAAACTATACATAATCATTGAAATAAATATATGTAAACAGGCTAAGTATGTTGAACATTGAATTAATAAATTGGAATAGAGCCTTGAAGGGCCATTACATGTCTGCACCAAAATGGAAAACAATGATTTATTTCAGCCACATTCTGATAGAATATTAAAAGTTTATTAAATGTGTATTTCCTGCATCTCTATTGATTATAAAGTTTTTAGTAAAAGATTTCTTTTAAATTTGATTCAAATCCCTTTCTCATTAGGTCTTAGAAGAGTACCTAAAGACACTCACATACATATAAAATTGATGTATACTGTACATTGCTGTTTCTTTGGCCATTCAATATCTAAGATATTGTCATTATGCTACAGTTATGCCATCCCCAAGTTTGAGTTTTCTGGCAACAGGTATCTTAGCCCAAAACAAACATATATTCCATTGCCCAAGCCAAACAATTTTCCAGACTTACCCATGTGTGCCTCAGCTAGTCCCGGCACCAAAGAGAGCTCAATCTAGTATTTCTTTTAACCAGCAGCAACTTGTAAAGTAAATCTATTTGCATTCTTAATGATCAAATATTTAGAATAGCTATACTAACATGAACATATTATTTTAATGTAGAATTTAAAATTTAGACCTGTCCAAGCATTTATCTACAGGATTTTAATTCTGTATAAGGCATTGTTTCAAAGCTATTGTCCCTGCAAATCTTATTAACTCTGGCTTTACATAGACTAAGAAAATGTTAAGTCATTAAAATGAATGCTGTTCAGTCCAGTCATCACAGAAATTATTTCTTGCATTTTTTCCACTGTAAAAATTCTCCACAGAATGTCCTTAAATGTCCTTATTTGTGAGTTTAATGGGAAAGTAGTCAAGAACAGAC
Organism: Mesoplodon densirostris; assembly: GCF_025265405.1. Taxonomy (NCBI): domain Eukaryota; kingdom Metazoa; phylum Chordata; class Mammalia; order Artiodactyla; family Ziphiidae; genus Mesoplodon; species Mesoplodon densirostris. The sequence goes on from NC_082675.1 coordinate 45,212,423, forward strand.
TCTGGAGCCAGAATACTTTGATTTGAATTCTTGCTCTGCCATTTAGAAACTGTATGACCTTAGGAAAATCACTTTACCTCTTCTTGGCTCAGTTTCTTCATTAAACGTGGTTGTGGTCAAGATAAAATTAATTTATATACATAAAGCTTTTAAGGCTGTTCTGACAAATAGTAAACACTGCATAAATATAGCTAAAATTTTCAATTTTCCTATTTTTTCTTCCTCTGTTATATATGCCCATTAAATTTATTTATAATAAATAACCTTATATTAATTCCTGTACCCTTAGTGAGTGCATCTATGCATTCCTCATGTATCAGGTGACTATAGACTAAGTAATAGTTCTTCTATTCAACCACATATTCATCCATAAATTTATTCATTTTGTAACCAAATATTTATTAAATCACCCTTTTTCCAGCCTCCTTTCTAGGTTCATATGAAGCATACAGTCTAGTGGAAGAGTAAAACTATGAAAATGAATAATTACAGCAGATCTTCTATTAAGGTTATAGTAACAGTACTTAAATTTGACTGAGGGGGTTAGGAAAAGCTTTACAAAATAAATAAATTTTGAGTTGAAACATGAAGTATGAGTAAAATATGTCAGGTTGTTAAGGAGTGTGGGAAGACATGCATGAAAAGGAGGAGAAGGCCTGGCAAATCAACCCTCACTCTAAAGACTAAATAGAAGATATCCTAGAGAAATTTGAAGGCTGTAGAACACTAAAAGTAACCATAGCAACACCAACCTCAAATTCAGTCCAATTTCTATCTAGATTAATTCAAACTTCCACATAATGTCTGGTAGAAGGAAGCATAACAATCATTTACCTCAATAATTAATGACCCTACTTAAGCTGGCTAGCTTTCAACAAATATCTATGAAGCATCAAGAAGGAAAGAAAAAAAATAAACACCCTGTGATGAAACCAACCAACCAACAGAACAAGCCTTAACTATGATGTAGATGTTAAACCATCTGACAAAGAATGTAATATACCTGTGATTAATATGTTTAAGAGCTTAATGGAAAAGGTGGATGGCATACAAGATCAGATGGGTAATTTCAGCAGAGATGGAAACTGTAAAAACTGAGAAAGAATCAACAGAAATGTTACACACATACACACACACAGTGATGGAGAGGAAGAATACTTTCAGTAGGCTCATTTGCAGACTTAACATAGCCAAAAGGAAAATCAGTGAACTTGATAGACAAATACAAACTTATAATTGGAGACTTAAACACTACTTTCTCAGCAATTGATAGAAGTAGACATAAAATCAATATGGACATAAAAGGCTTGAACAAACTGACTTTACCTAATTGACATTTATAGAACTCTCCACCCAATAAACACAAAATGCACAGTATTTTCTAGTGCACACGGAACATTCTCTAAGATGCACCATATTCTCAGCCACAAAACAAACCTTAACAAACTTTAATGAATTTAAAACAATACAAATCACATAAATGATGTTCTTGAATGATAACAGAATTTAACAAGGAAACAATAATGGAAGGATGTCTGAAATGTGCAAATATTGGAAATTAAACACTATATTTCTGAATAAACTATGAGTCAGAGAGAAGTCTCAAGAGAAATTAGAGATATTTTAAGCTAAATGAAGATAAAATACAGCATATCAAATGGTTGGTTATGTAGCTAAAACAGTAATTAGAGGAGAATTTATAGCAGTGACTATTTGTATTATAAAAGAAGAAAAGTCTCAAACCAGAATTCTAAGCTTTTACATTTAAAAACTAACTGAACCTACAACAAGCAGAAGGAAGAAATTAATAGAATGTAGAGCAGAAATCAATGAAATTGAAAACATGGAAAAAGTACAGAAAATCACTGTAACCAAAAGCTGGTTTATTGAAAAAAATCAATTAAATGAATAAACCTCTAGACAGACTTAACTATTAGATAAGAGAGAAGATGTAAATTATTAATAAATGAAAACAGAGACATTACTACAACCCCATAGAATTAGAAGGATAATAAAAAAATACTATGAAAAATTCAGTGCTCATAAATTGGACAATTTAGATGAAAGAGCTATTCCTTCAAAGAAACAATCTGCTAAAATTTACTCAAGAAGAAAATAATAAATCAAATCATTGTACTTCTATGAGAGAAATTAAAGTAGCAATTTAAAATATTCCAAAAAGAAACTTGCAAGGCTAGATGATTTTATTGGTGAATTATTACATTTACAGAGGAAATATCAGTTCCTTAAATTGTGTTAACATTTAGGGGAAAGTGTGTGAAGGGTATCCAGGAACCATCTTATTATTTAATTTGGTTAGTTTGCAGTAATTCCAAACTTATTTCAAAACAAACAAACAAAAAAAAAAGTAGAGGGAAGGAACAATATATGATGCTAAAAAGGTGGAATTTTGTGAAAAGGAACATATTGATGTTTCAAGCTGTTGAAGTTTCAGAGAAGTCTTTAGTCTTCCAATTTGGATTTTTGTCAGAATTTTCTTCTTGGGATTATCTTGACTATTCAAAACTTATTGTGAATGTATACTAATTAAGAGTGGGATATCACCATTGAGAAAAACTTATTGATCAATAAACAGAATAGTGTTTGGAAATGGAGTCCACAATTGATTTTTGACAAAGTTATCAATGTAAATCATTAAGGGATCCATAAATAGTGCTGTAGCAATGAGATATCTGAATGGGTAAAAATTAAATCTTGCCAGGCTTCCCTGGTGGCACAATGGTTAAGAATCCGTCTGCCAGTGCAGGGGACATGGGTTTGAACCCTGGTCCAGGAAGATCCCACATGCCTCAGAGCAGGTAAGCCCATGCACCACAACTACTGAGCCTGCACTCTACAGCCTGTGAGTCACAACTACTGAAGCCCGTGTGCCTAGAGCCTGTGCTCCGCAACAAGAGAAGCCACTGCAATGAAAAGCCCAAGCACTGCAACGAAGAGTTGCCCCTGCTCGCCACAGCTAGAGAAAGGCTGCACACAGCAACAAAGACCCATCACAGCCAAAAATAATTAAATAAGTAAAGTAAAAAAAGCAACAAAAAACAATTAAATCTTGATCCTCATTTCACAACATACACAAACATTAAATCATAGTAAAAACTAAAATAACATGGTTTTAGTAGAAAACACAGAATGCTTTCAAGACCTTTGGATTGGTAAAGATTCCTTAAATAGGAAATAAAGCAAGGTCTCTCTTTTTTTCATAAAATTAGTAAAACTGGATTTCTTCAAAGTAAAAAAGTTAGGTATTGGGAAATATAATATTACGAAAATTAAAAAGGCAAACCATAGATGGGGAGAAAATATTTGCCATAAATGTATCTTTCAGAATTGTTTTCAGATTATATAAAGACTCCTTAGAATTCAAGAAGAATTCTAGAATTCAAGAAGAAAATATCCAATTAAAAATGGGCAAAGACTTGAAGAGACATTTTACATAGGAAGACATAAAAGTGACCAATTAAATACATCAAAACATTCTTTAAGTCATGAGTCATCAGAGAAATGCAAATTAAAACTACAATTACAGCTTCCCTGGTGGCACAGTGGTTGAGAGTCCGCCTGCCGATGCAGGGGGACACGGGTTCGTGCCCCGGTCCGGGAAGATCTCACATGCCGCATAGCGGCTAGGCCCGTGAGCCATGGCTGCTGAGTCTGCATGTCTGGAGCCTGTGCTCCGCAACGGTAGAGGCCACAACAGTGAGAGGCCTGCGTACCACACACACACAAAAAACTACAATTAGATAAAACACAGTTATTAGAAAGTCTGAAAGTAAAATGATGGAAAACTCTAGACAATGGTGGGTATGTGAAGCACATCTCATAATTTGCTGATGGGAGTGTAAAATGGTAGAATCACTTTGGGAAACATTTGGCAATTTGTATCAAAGTTAAACATTCACCTCCTCTATAACACGACAATTACACTCATTTCAATCCTGAAATTCCTGAGATGAGTAAAAAAATATGCCCATAGAAAGACTTGTACTAGTAATTTAACAGCATTTGAAAGCAACACAAATGTCCAGCAAAGGGACAATGAATGGTTAAACAAATGTGGTATATTATACAATAGAATATTACCTAGAAATGGTGAAGGCTAAACCCAGATTCATTGTGCTTAGAAATAAATTTAAAGAGGAAACATGAATCCATAGTGTAAAATACGCCTTTTATACAGTGTGTTCTCAGTGAGACATTACTGCTTTTTTGTGGCAATTTAGATGCATGAATAGTTTACATATATTGGAAGGTACTTCTGATATTAACTTGAGGTGAGTCAGGGAAGCTAGACTTTTGGCAATTCATGGGAAGTACCACATAACAAAGATTTTTTTCTACATTTTGAGCAGCTTTTGAAAAATCCGTGAGATATTTATATATCAAAAAAAAAAAAAAGTTGAGTTTTTTCACCTAAAATCCCACTCCATTTAACTTGACAAATATTTTTGTGTAGTTTTATTACACATTGTACTTTCCAGAAAAGCAATCATTATGTAAATCAACAGATGATTTTACTTTGCCAAGAGTTGTTCACTATTTAAGAAAATCTGAACACAAATAGCAATGTAATGTTTGAGATTCCAGTACAACACATTTTTATCAAACTTCTAGTTGTTGGATTAAGAAATATTCTACATTCTAGTGCAAGTATCTTATTATTTCATTATATCTCTACATGTATTTATGTACAAACATTTTAAACTAAAGTGTATATTATTATAAGGTACTTTTCATCTTTCCTTTATATTTAGAATTTTGTACTACTTTTTATTTATGCATTTTTTTCTTTGTATTATTTTATTGTACAATAGTTGACATACAATACTATATTAGTTTCAGGTATACAACAAAATGATTTGCCATTTATATACATTTTAAATTGATCACCACTACAAATCTAGTAACCATCTGTCACCATACAAAGTTATCCCAATATTACTGACTATGTTCCCTATGTTGTACATTACATCCCTGTGACTTATTTGTTTTATAACTGAATGTTTATACTTCTTAATAACCTTCACCTATTTGCTGCTCTCCCCTCTGATAACCACCAGTTTTTTCTCTGTATCTGTGAGTCTGTTTCTGTTTTGTTTTGTTTTGTTTTTGTTTTCTAGATTGCACGTGTAAGTGAAAACATACAGTATTTGTCTTTCTCTGTCTGACATATTTCACTTAGCATAATACCCTCTAGGTCTATCCATTTTGTTGCAAATGAAAGGATTTTATTCCTTTTTACGTCTGAGTAATATTCCATTCTCCAGTGTATATTGCACTTCAGTTATTATATTCTTCAGTTCTGATTGATTCTTCTTTAGATTTTCTATCTTTTGGTTGAAGTTCTCATTGAGTTCATCCATTCTTCTTCCAATTCAGTGAGCATCTTTATGACCATTACTTTGAACTCTTTATCTGATAAATTACTTATCTCCATTTCATTTAGTTTTTTTCTGGCTTTCGTCGTGTCCTTTCATTTGGAAGGTATTCCTTTGTCTCCTCATTTAGCTTAACTCTCTGTTTGTATTAGGTATGTCACCTATATCTTCCCATCTTGAAAAAGTGACCATATGTAGAAGTGTCCTGTGGGGTCAGTGGAAAAATCCCTCCTGGCCATCAGAACCAGGTGTTTCAGGAGTATCTCCTGTGTAGGTTGTGTGCACCCTCTTGTTGGGAAGCAATTACTGTGGGTGTGCTAACTGGTGGGGCTGGCCCTCAGCCTAGCTGGTTGCATAGCTCAGCAGAGACTGTTACAGAGGCCCCGGTGGGCAGGCTTGGTCCTTGGCCCAACTGTCTGAGAGGCTCGGCTGTGACTGCTGGTAGGTGGGGCTAGTCTCTGACCTGGCTGGCTGAGACGTCCAGCCAAACTGCTGTGGGCATGCTGACATGTAGGGCTGGCACTTGGTAAGACGGGTTGTGAGGCATGGCCATGACTCGTGCAGGTATACTGGTGTGTGTGGCTGGCCCTATGAAGGGGAAGCCACTCTGGAGGGAAACTGGTGCCAGCCAAGTCCACCGGCCCAGTGAGGCAGGCAGGAGCAGCCAGGGCAGGGTGCACGGTGATAGCTAGTTTGACTGAGAGTGACAGAAATGGTGCCTCCCAGTGTCAGGCCAGCTGGCTGATAAGAGGGTTTTAAGAAATGGTGCCTATCAGTTTTTTCCTAGATAAATTTTCACCTGATTTCTACCCCTCCGGCACCTGTACCAATATTATCCAATGGATCTCCTTCTGATATTTCCCGGGTACTTTTCAAGCTATTTCCTCTCCACTAGGACTTGGAGTGAGTGAGTCTGTGCATGAGCTCTTCAAGAGCAGAGAATCTGGACTTCCCTGGTGGCGCAGTTGATAAGAGTTCGCCTGCCAATGCAGGGGACAAGGGTTCAATCCCTGGTCCAGGAAGATCCCACCCGCCACAGAGCAACTAGGCCCGTGTGCCACAACTGCTGAGCCCACACACCACAACTACTGAGCCCGCATGCCTGGAGTCCATGCTTTGCAACAAGAGAAGCCCCCACTCGACGTAACTAGAGAAAGTCCATGTGCACCAATGGAGACCCAAAGCAGCCAAAAATAAATAAAATTAAATCTCTAAAAAAAGAAAAAGAGCAGAGAAACTATTTCTGACATCTCTCCCACCTCTCCCCTTGTAAACCCTGCTGGTTTTCAAAGCCAGATGTTTTGGTGGTTTGTCTTCCTGGTGCAGGTCACCTGGGTTAGGGAGCCTTTTGTGGGGTTTGGACCACTTACTCCTGTGTGAGAACATCTATGCTTGTAATATTCCTCCTGCTTGTGGGTCACCACACTGGGGGTGTGGTTTCTGACTACACTGCATTTTTTTTTTTTTTTGCGGTACGCGGGCCTCTCACTGTTGTGGCCTCTCCCCTTGCAGAGCACAGGCTCCAGACGCGCAGGCTCAGCGGCCATGGCTCATGGGCCCAGCCGCTCTGCGTCTTGTGGGATCTTCCCAGACCGGGGCACAAACCCGTGTCCCCTGCATTGGCAGGCGGACTCTCAACCACTGCGCCACTAGGGAAGCCCTACACTGCATTTTTACTCCTCCTACCCATCTCAGTGTGACCTTTTCTTTCTTTTATTATTATTTCCTTTTTTGTTTTCAAAGGTGAAGTGCCCGGCCAGCTTCAGGAGCAGGTTGGCAACCCCACAGTCCACCTCCACCAGCTGCCGCATTGCCATGGTGACCGCAAACTCTTGCTGTGTGCGGAGCTGCACCTGTTATTTCTTAATTGTAGAAAATCTGTTCTGCTGGTATTTAGGTTGTTCTCAGAGACAGCTGTTCTATACATAAAAAGTTTTGGTGTGTATGTCCATGAGGTGAGTTGAACTCAGGATCAGTGTATTCTGCCATCTTGATATGGACCTTGCCTGTACTGCTCTTTTAAAATATGTACAGAAGGTAGGTTATTATCTATTCATTTCACTTTAGGATAGAAATTTGGGTGTTAAAAATACCTGTAATAAAAAGAAGGTGGTAAGTCTGACAGAGTCTAGAATCATGGTTTTAGACACTTATGAAAAGAAGCAGAAAGTGAGGGTATTAAATGTATATTTTAAAATTATTTTTATTTAATGTAAAACTGGGAAGTTGAGGTCTCAGGACTATAGAAGAGGCAGCAATGGAGAAGAGGTTAAACATACAGAAGGACAATATAAGTAGTATTAGCTCAAAAGGACTGAATGAGATAGTTAGAAATGTAGTTTGTCCTAATATACCTAATAGCAAGATATACCTGATAACTCCTACACCAGTGATCATCTGTATCAGAGAGTCTTAGTGATTATTTCCAAGTAATTTGTTGTTGTTTCCCATGTTACTATTTCTCCCCCCATTTGACTCTAAGCTCCTTAAGTAAAGAGACCATGTACTTCAACCACATACATTGCCAAGCAAATAAATTGACACATATTCGTTGCTCTCAAAGTTAATTACCCATTTGAGTATGGAGTCTGACATAGATGCTGGATGCAGAATGGAGATGGAACATAGAAGGGTCAGGGGTAGACGGACAACTTTTTTTCACTAATAATTTATCTATCCTCTCTTCAATCTACTTCTTTTATCTCTGACTTTAAAATTTCAGAGAATGTATGACAGTGGGATCCCAGCCAAACATAATAGATCACTTGATTTTGACCTTTGAAGCAGTCAAACTTTAACTAATAGTTGTGACTTGTGGGATAAATTACTTTGGCAATAGAGGGTGAGTACCCCATGTGCAGGATCAGGTTAAAGTTACAGTGTTTTGCCATACTGTCTTGCCATGGCATGACTCTTCTGTATACCAAAACTTTAGAGCTATTCGCATTTCAGTTATAACAGCAACAGCAAAAAACTATTCTTATCTCTGTTTTTCAGATGAGGAAACTCAAGCAGGTGGTTACATGACTTGGGTAAGATCAGTCAAGAAGTCAGCAGGTTGAAAACACCAGATTTCCTGAGGTCAAACCTTGTGTTCCAAAAATACATGTTACCAAGTCATGCAGAAATATAATAATTGAAAGGAAATATCTCTGAATTTATTCTTCCAGATTTTGATCACTTGAAGTCAAGTTAAATGAAAAGCAGATTCTGTAGAAACTTATATAACTTGAAAAGTGTTTACTTTATAATATTAAATAACATGTATAGCACTCAGAAAGCACCTTCTCAGTTATGAGTAAGTTCTGCTTGGCACACTTACTAAAATTAAAAGATACAAATTCTATTTCTAGATTTAAAACTAACTCATTTGATGTTGCTTTAATTATTTTAGTTATTTAGATTTTAAATACTCAATCCATACAATAAATATAGAGAGATATAGAGGTATAATTTTTCAAGCTAGTGCATTATAAACACATTAATTAGAGTGTATATTTCACAGCATCCACCCAGGAGTAGGTAAGGGTCACCTATTATTCACCATGATTTTAAGAATGGAGATCAAAAGAGAAGTCAGGTAAGTAATGGTAAGAAATTAAACTGCAACCCTTTATGATGGAAAAATGTTCAACATTTTATAGAGTCATTCATATTGTAATACCTTAGAGTATGAAATTATGAAAAACAATATCATTGTTATTCTCTGGCACTCTCTTGTTCCTTTCAAGATTTATTTTTACTCATAGCACTTGACCCAATATGATCTTTATGTTTTAGAATTGTAAGCTCTACCAGAGAGGAGAGTTTACCTTGATTTTTCCCTTTTTATGTCCCCTGCACTTAGAAAAGTGATTTGCACATAGTAAACGCTTAAAAATATTGATTGTATGAGATGAATACAAAAAATTCTGACCTAGATTAGTCTAATCAAGATATTTCTGAGTTCATATATTTAAGAGAACTTCATGTAAATTATCAATATGTAGAGCTACATGTTAATACTTACACTATGTTTAGGAGATATGCTTGCCAAATTAATCACAACAAATGATATGATGTGGTCTTTGCCTTGTCCTCGAGGAGCTAAAATTCTATACACAAAACAAGAAAACAACTGAACCAGAATATGATTGTCAATATTTTTCACCAGAGAGTAAATGTTGGGAAATACCTGGGTATTTTATTGGAGTAAAAGTTAACTTCCATGGAAAAGAAAAAAGAGAAGTGGAAGGAAATAAAGGAAGAACTCTGCCACATACACTTTTGGAGGTAACATATTTAGAGCTATATACTTTTTAGTGTTGCTACACAACTGGCTCATGGACAAGTGCATTAGTATTTGGACATAATCTTTCCAGTAGAGAAAGTAGTATTTAAAATCATTCCAGCAAGATTTGAATTGATATGACCACATATTTTTTTTAAAAAATAAGGACAGCCTATTATGCCATTTTTTTCTGAAATCCCAGATAAAGTTGTAAGTCCTAGAAGTCAATTCAAATACTCTCTCCTATTCTTTGGGTCATATCCTAGAAAGAAGCACAGCATATGATTAATAGGTGTGCAATAAATCCTTCCTACATAAATGAATTAGAAAAAGCCAAAGAAAAGAAAAGCTGGCATTTTCCCCAAATATTATATATGAATGTAATTATATTATTATATTCCATTTTTACTGCTAATGTGTCTACATTGTCTCAATCTATATGGTTATTATAATCATAAGCATAAATTACACTCAATATGTTATACTAAAAGATTTAAACCCTGCCATTCATCTTTTCAGCCAATATTTTCTGGGCAACTGTGGATACATGGTGTTACCTCTGCCTTCAAAGAGCCTTTAGTGGAGAGAGCACATTACAATATAGATTGACAAGCAAAAAGCAAAAAGTTAGGGAAACAAAGATGCTATGGGCACTCAACCTTCTCTTTGGGAGTCAAGGTATTAGTCAAGATACATTAGACTTCAGCTACATATAAAACAACCTCCAACTCTCAAGGCTTATAAACATGTATTCCTTACTCATGCAAAGTCCATTGTAGGTATCCAGGAGGGCTTTGTTCCATATGGTCATTCAGAGATCCAGTCTGAGGGATACTGGACCATCTGGAACATTGCTGGTCTCCTAAGCATAAAGAGAATGAGGCTAGATAATCACTCAGAATCTTTTTACTGCCTTGGCCCAGATGTGTCACACAGCACACATCTCACATTTCACAGAAATGTCCAAAGGTTCCTTGCAAAAACAAGACAGAAACAGAATCAAACTAATCTTCAGAGAGATAAGACAAGACATTGATTCTATAAACAAAGGAAGGATAGAAAAGTGTGTGAAATGATTAAATAAATGCTCTGAAATTAAGAATATGAGCACTGATAGATGGGACTTCTGTTTCTGTTCAAGATAGAATAACAAGGTATAGCTTTACTCTCCTGCTTGAAACAACCAAAATACCGAATAAAATATATGAAACAATGAATGACAAGATATTAGACATCAAACAGCAAAGGATAGTGATCCCAAAATTGAGAAACAAATAAAGTGAGCCCTATATTAAGCCCAGATATTGCTTTGAGAGAGTTTCCAGGCCATGGCATAGGTAAGAGACACTCAGGTAGAGCCCAGTAGACCCCCTGTCCTGGAATAAAGGAAATGAGCATCTGGAGAGAACAATCCATATAGAGTTCAAAGGCAGAGTACTGAAGAGAAAAGGGAAGCTCAAAGAGAGAACCTACAGAGACCTACAGAGGATGCCCTCAAGTGTTCAGCTATGTACTAATGAATGCATATGTGAAAAGAAGTTACCTGGAGGCAGAGAAAGGATCATTGGAAATAATTAGATGTAATAGAGCCCCATGCTCACACAGGACTGGGAATAGTGCTAGGTTCCACCAATTAGATGGAAAAACTTCAAGATCTGTGGTGAACTAAGTACACAGAAGGGTCTTGCCTTCGTGAGGAGGAATTAGCCCTAAATTAAGCCTTGCTTCAGTCTCTTAGCAAACCTTAAAAACAAGAACTGAAAGGAAATCGTTTCTAAGTAACTAAAACATATCTCAGAACAAACACTAAGAATGTTTACAGTAATTCAAAATATCTACCATCCAAAATGGTAAAATTCACACTGTGAGGCAGCCAATAAGAAAACAACAGGCATGAAAAGAAGTAGGAGAAAAAGACCCATAATGTGGAGAAAAGTTAACGAAAACTGACCCAGAATGGACTTGGATGTTAGAATTAGCAGAGAAGGACATTAAAACAGTCATTAATAACTGTATTCCACATGTTCAAAAAGTTAAGTAGAGACAGGAAAGGTATAAAAAGCCCCAGATCAAACTTAAAAATGAAAACTATAATAACTGAGATGAAAAACATACTCAGTGAAATTAATAGCAGATTACACATTGCATAAGATCAGTGAACTTAAAAATACAGCAAAAGAAATTTTCCAAAATGAAGCACAGAGAGAAAAGAGAATTTTTTTAAAAAAAATGAACAGAGCATCGGTGAGATGTGGGACAGTGTCAAGTGGCCTAATATACATGTAATTGGAATTCCTGAAAGGAGTAGGTGGAACAGAAAATGTTTGAAAGAATTATGGCTGAAAATTTTCTAAGTTTGGTGAAAACTAAAAAACCCAAGATTCACAAATCTCAAAAAATCCTAAGCGCTCAATGTTTTTTTTTTAACATAAACAAAACAAAAAACCAACTAGATCAAGGTATATCATTATCAAATTTCTCAAAACTAATGATACAGAGAAAAATTTTATAATAGCCAGAGTAAAAAGACATACTATATACAAAGGAACTAATATGTGGATGTCAGTAGATTTATCTTCAAAAGCAATGCAAGCATGAAGATAGAAGAGGAACATATTTAAAATATTGAAAGACAAAATAAAAAACCTGCCATCCTAAAATTTTTCAGAGAGAAAAAATTACTCACATACAAATAACTGATATTAAGAGAGGCATTGTATTTCTAACTGTAACATCTGAAGTTGGAAGACAGTGGCATATTGCCCTCAATGTTCTGATAGAAAATGATTTCTAACCTTGAATTCTTTACCCAAACTAACAATCAATTTTGGGGGTAAAGGAAATATATTTTCAGGCGTGCAAGTTCTCAAAACTCTTCCCCCCTCCCCCTATCCCGTGTTCCCATTCTTAGGAACTCATTGGTTATGTATTGTAATTCCAAAACAGAAAAAAAATGGAACCCAGGCAATAGAGGATTCAATATAAGCAAAAGAAGAAGAAAATTCCAGGATAATGATAGCAGAAAGTTTTAGAGAGTAAGTACAGCAAGTCTAGAGAATGCAAATCTAGGGTCCAATTAAAAAATTTTAAAGATACTGATTGATAATTATCTTCCAAGTTAAGAAGAAGTTCTATTAGATATTTTGGAGTTAAACTTAGAGAAAACAAAGCAAATAAGTAAGGCAGTTATTAACTCCAGTGAAAGCAGAAAGTTATAGAAGAAATGACTATATAGTTTTAATATACTACCTTGTTCAGCAGCAAATAAGATTTAAAGTCATAATATGAACACTAATTATTAATGTAACAAAATTATTATATGATTATACTGGAAGGATGTAATTATATAGACATAATTATACCTGTGCAAGAATGTTAAATCCTTGAATCTATAGTGATAAAAATGAGTTTATTACACATTATTTTATTATACTTTGTAGAAAAACGGACAGAAAAAGCTTTAGCCTTTTCTCCCATATCACACCACTATTTTGTCTTTAAGGTCACCTAGAGAAGAGGGATTTTATTTCAATTGTGTAAATGTCTTAGGATTTTTTTCTTTTTTTAAAATATATATTTTATAAATTTGTTTTATTTTATTTTTGGCTGCATTGGGTCTTCGTTGCTGCGCATGGACTTTCTCTAGCTGCAGCGAGCAGGGGTTACTCTTCGTTGCAGTGCGTGGACTTCTCACTGCAGTGGCTTCTCTTGTTGCGGAGCACGGGCTCTAGGTCCGCAGGCTTCAGTAGTTGTGGCACATGGGCTCAGTAGTTGTGGCGCTCGGGCTTAGTTGCTCCGTGGCATGTGGGATCTTCCCGGACCAGGGCTCGAACCCGTGTCCCCTGCATTAGCAGGTGGATTCTTAAACACTGTGCCACCAGATAATCCCCATCTTAGGGTTTTCTTAAACAGACTATTTCTTGTCTAAATGTAGCAATATCTTTGCTTGGGAGGAAAAGGACCAAGTAGAAAATTATTCAGGTCTACTGAGTAAATCATTTAGAGCCAGGTGACTTAAATTTCTAGAGATGATAAATAGCTCTATAGGCAAAGATAAGGCTATATTTCCTTTGGGGCAATGGGGGATGATGAAAATCATCAATGAGCTGCTGAAGAACAGAAAAAATGCAAATATCCCTAATGCTCCTCAGTGATGTGCCAAAAAAGTATTTAAAATGTTAAACTATTGTTATAATTTGAAAGCATGAAAATTGTATAAGCTGCAAACAGAAAATGGAAAAGATAACAGAATCATAAATTTGTGGACTTTTTCTCTTTTAATAACTGACAAAAACTGATTACGTGGATTCTGTTGACAGTTTTTTCTTCTGCCGCAGGTGGAAGCTCTTATCTTAAAGCTATGAAACAGAAAAACTGTAAAGATTGCTTTGAATGTCAATTTCCCTGTGTTATGTAAGTTTAGGGATTTGAAATGCAAAAATGTGTGAGATAAAAGATACAATGTAACATGTATTCTAATACACAGTAATGCATTGACTTTTTTTTTTTACTATTAAATAGCACATTCTGGTTGCAAGCATTGCTCTCCCTTCAGAAGTTAAGCTAATTTTTCAAATAAAAATTATTTTGTATAATATGAATTTCTCTTAAAACAGCTCATGTCAACAGTTTAACCTAGTAGTTTTCCTTGTTAATTCAGTCATAGTTCTTGAAAACCACATACACTTGGTTCAATACCAATAGACTAGCTGAAATAAAGATAGAAGAAATGAAACATTATATGGTTTTTAAAAAAAAACTCAAGGTGAAACTGTTAAAGCTTGTTAAAATTCATGCACCTTTATGAAAAACTAATTATATCAGATTTTCATCATGTTTTGTAAAGGGGATGTTTCTCCTGCATTCAGTAAATTAATTGGTACAGTAGAAATTTTAAGCAGCCTTTCACCTTTTGTTATGGGTTGTAGTTTTAGCAACAGCGTTTCAAAATTTGTAAAATAATTTAATAAAAGTTCCAGATTCCAAAGGTTGTTTTAGAAAGAAAATATGAAAAATTTGAGTAAGAGGAGTATTTATAGTTTGGCAAAGGAAAGCTTTTTGGAACCAAGTAACAAATAGTTCACAATCCATTGCTTGAGGACTGGGTGTGACTGGGTACCAGCAAGTGGAAAAATTGGGGGGAGTAAATCGTTTAGTGGAATTATTTTCTTCTTCCCAGGCATATGAAGCATTGGTCTTAATGATACCCTGCTGGGAAAACAAGGTGTTAGGAATGATACAAATTGAGACTCCAGCACTATACTGTAAGTGTAACATTTAAATGTTTATTCAGAAAAATTCTAATTAAAATGAACAGTATTATACGGTATGAGTGAAGCTACAGAGACATGATAATGAGCACTTCTGAATTATTTATAAGGAACTTTGAGTTCTTCCGTTTTTTGTTTGTTTCTTTGTTTTAAGATGTTGGGGTAGGAGTTTATTAATTAATTTATTTACTTTTGCTGTGTTGGGCCTTCGTTTCTGTGCTGGGTCTTCGTTTCTGTGTGAGGGCTTTCTCTAGTTGTGGCAAGCAGAGGCCACTCTTCATCGCAGTGCACGGGCCTCTCACTATCGCGGCCTCTCTTGTAGCGGAGCACGGGCTCCAGACGCGCAGGCTCAGTAGTTGTGTCTCATGGGCCTAGTTGCTCCGCGGCATGTGGGATCCTCCCAGACCAGGGCTTGAACACGTGTCCCCTGCATTAGCAGGCAGATTCTCAACCACTGCGCCACCAGGGAAGCCCTGTTTGTTTTTAACCCCAACCTAGAAAATCCTCAGAGGAATAAATGAGATTATTCAAAGAAACTATAAACCCCTGAAGCTCCCATGGCTCTTCCAAGGGCAGAGGGAATGGGGTGTTCTGAGGTAGAAGTGCTTGGGTAAGCATGCATTTGTCTTTTTATGTGGGTGATTCTAGAATGTTTGGGGAATATCTTGGTATCTCCCATCTCTATTTCCTCTCGTGATCTATAAGTGGATCCTTCCTTCTTTCACTTAGAAGGATTTTAGTAATGTGGTCAAGTGATGTGTGAAAATGCTACTCTTTGACCAACATAGGAACCATTAATTAGAGATGAGGTTAATGTGATAACGATTTGGCTTTAACCAGCTGAAGACAGTGAGTACTAATACCATTCAATCCCTTGGTCACTAGGTCTTTGTGGGGAAAAACCCAGGGTGGGAAAATCAGGCAGGATGCCCTTCTGTACATCCCATTCTCCACAACCGCTACGGCTTCAGTTCTTTTCTGTAAATCTTGCTTTAAATCTTCCATTTCTCTTTAGCTTATGATTAAATCTCTTATTGGAAGCCATTTATTTTACTTTGGATGATAGATGGTTTGTGGAAAGAAATTGGACTGCATTAATACATCTCCTGTTCTATGTATTGGAAGAATCTTGTAATCTACAACAAAATGTCACAGATATCAAAGAAACATTATAATATCTGCTGTGAAAACATTTCTATACCTAAGAAAAGACCTTAAAATACCAATGTTTTATTTTATTGACAAGCTCACAAAAATGTGCGCATATAAGTTAATATATGCTCTAGTATGTACATATGGAGACATTTCTGTAGTTAGTTAAGTATAGTCTCTTTTACTGGTGATAGCCACATGTGATAGTTTGGTAGGGTTGTGGAGCCTCTCATTAAATATCTGCTGATCATATAAGCAATTATATGTAGATTTGTATGTTGTCCTAAGACATCTTGAGAGAAAAACATTTGCCTTTGCTCTCTACAGTATTAGTGTTAACTATCAGAGATTTTTTTTTATTCCAAATTATTCCAGGAAAGTAACAGCTGTCATAATAACCCAAATCTGCCATATGTAACCTGGTGCCTTTTAGAATTGCAAACTCCTAGAACGTGCCATTGTCGTAATAAAAGCTAACGTTACTAAAATGCTTACTACACGTCAGGTGCATTCGTTACATAAACTCATTTAATATTCACAACACCCAGAAAGCACTACTGCTACCTCCCTTACAGAGATGAGAAACTGTGGCAAGAAGATCTTTGGTAAATGTTCCAAGGTGGGAGCTGGGATTCAAGCCAGACAATCTGAGTGTAAAGCCTACACTCTTAATCATTTTGTTCTACTTTCTCCTCTCCTCTATCCTAATGCTCTCTTTGATGGCTCACTTAATCTCTGCCCATGTGTTAATGGGGAGGAATTATCTATTTTATTTGTTTGCCTTAGCCCATTCGGGGTGCTATATCAGAATACCACAGAGTGGGTAGCTTATAAACAACAGAAATTTATTTCTCACAGTTCTGGAGATTGGAAGGTCCAAGGTCAAGGTGCCAACATGGTCATGTTCACGTGAGAGCCCTCTTCCTGGTTCACAGCTGGTGCCTTCTCACTGTGCCTTCTCAGGAAGGAAGAGGGGAGGGAGCTCTCTGGAGCCTCTTTTATTAACGCACTAATCCCATTCATCAGGATGCCATTTTCATGACGTAAGCACCTCCCAAAGGCCACACCTACTAATGCCATCATCTTTGGGGGTTAGGATTTCAACATAAGAATTTGTGGGGGACACAAGTATTCAGGCCATAGCATTATTCATTTCATCAGGAGTCTTTTTGAGGCAGTATACCTTGTTTTTTATCATCTGTTCTATGTGATATTCTGGTGGTGGGAACGTCTGACAATTGGAAGGTGTAGACATTCAGAGTTTTTCAGATCATATTCTCTCTCTCTCTCTCTCTCTCTCTCTCTCTCTCTCACACACACACACACACACACACACACACACACACTGAGTAATCTTTTAAAATGTCTTTTGATAATTTATGTGAGAATATGGAGGAAATATTTTTGAAAGGCATATTTAAGAGGATAGAGTTATCTCAATTATACATAGATTTTCAAAGTAAAATTTGGAACAAGAATTTTGCAACAATAATATCTTGATAAAATCAAGGGATGCCAAATGTTTGTTCAGCAGAATCTTAGAGAGTTATAGTAGCTAGTTGGAATCACAACAATCCAAGATGTGGTCATCATTTTTCATGTCCAAAAACTCAGCTGTGTCATCGTGCTCAAGCAACACACTTCCACGGCTTCCAAACACACCAGAGGCTATTGTATAAATGAAGATGCAAGTGAACTAATTTATAATGATAATTATAGTTACCAAGTGAGCTATATCTTTTATGTTTAGTGATCAAAACTTCTTTCCTTGTTGGCCAATTTATGTTTGAAGACAAATTATAAACTGAGAGTTGCTTACTGAACACAAAAGAAACCAAGGAGAGTTTGAAAGAAGATCCAAAACTGATACAACTTTGTTGTCACATTTTAGTTACTACCCAAGTGCTTATTCCTGAAAGGAGAGAACCCAGGTTATAAAGAGCAACTTTTCTTGTCATCTCTTATGTATAATTTTGTGATTTTTGAACCTACTTATTAACTAAAAGTTTACTTTTTTACAAAATGAAGTAATCTATACTTTCATCAATTTTATGAATATTTAAGAATTTATGAGTATACATACATGTATAAGTATGTTTCAGAAACTATTACTCATATTAGTTGTGCTAAATTTAAGTCTTTCACAGGAGACATAATAGAAAACCTCTCAAATAGATTTGCAGGAAAACCCTTTCTGTGCATGGCAAATATTTCATTACATTCTAGCCTAGAGTGAGACAATATAAATGATATAGATCAGAAATAATATGCAAGACTCCTTTTAATTTTCCTATCACTTTCATTTTTGTCTTTCTACCACTCCAATTTTGTTTAAATTGTCATTCAAAGACCATTTGAAAATTATTAGAGGTTTCAAACCTTTATTGGATTTGGAACTAACGTGATGCCAAAAACATAACTGACAATTGCTCTGAGTATACATTTCTCTCTCAATTTATAGAAAATTAAGTTTGTTTCCACCTTGTGAGACTCAGCCGGCAGTCACCTTGGTCTATCGAAACAGTCAATCTACATAATGGGAAAATGTAAAAATCCTGAGGTCAGAAAAGAGCTCTTCCTACTTGAAAGCTACAGAATATTTTATAAAAATATCATAGCGATTTCAACTTTGCATTCAGCGTAAGTTGGAGAAATATTTGATGTTCTCTACTCTTCTTCCCAAATGAGGTAAAAAAATAGAGTTTTTGAGGTTAAGCTATCTTTTTTACAAACTTTCTTGAAAAAAAACTTTCCCACTATCTCACTTTTTAATCTATAACATAAGCATGTTTTTAAAAATCTATTCTTGGAACAAGGAAGAATAAAGTACCATTGAGACAGGCTGGGAACTGGAACCCTTTGCTGCAATGCTTGCACCTGGACAAAGTTTCCCTGAGCAACAAAATACAAAGAAACTATATGGGACTAAAAACAACTGTGTGAATGTGCAGTTGAGGCAAATTCTGGACAAAAGATACAAACAGACCAAAAAACCCCCAACTGGCTTTTTTTTTTTTTTACATCTTTATTGGAGTATAATTGCTTTACAGTGTTGTGTTAGTTTCTGGTGTATAACAAAATGAATCACCTATATTCATACATATATCCCCATATCCCTTCCCTCTTGCACCTCCCTCCCACACTCCTTATCCCACCCCTCTAGGTGGTCACGAAGCAGCGAGCTGATCTCCCTGTGCCGTGCAGCTGCTTCCCACTAGCTATTTCTTTTACATTTGGTAAGGTGTATATGTCAATGCTACTCTCTCACTTCGTCCCAGCTTACCCTTCCCCCTCCCCATGTCCTCAAGTCCATTCTCTAAGTCTGTGTCTTTATTCCTGTCCTGCCCCTAGGTTCATCGGCACTTTTTTTTTTTTGATTCCATATATATGTGTTAGCATACGGTATTTGTTTTTCTCTTTCTGACTTACTTCACTCTGTATGACAGAGTCTAGGTCCATCCACTTCACTACAAATAACTCAAGTTCGTTTCTTTTTATGGCTAAGTAACATTCCATTTTATATATGTGCCACGTCTTCTTTATCCATTCATCTGTCAATGGACACTTAGGTTGCTTCCATGTCCTGGCTATTGTAAATAGTGCTGCAGTGAACATTGGGGAACATGACTCTTTTTGAACTATGGTTTTCTCGGTATATGCCCAGTAGTGGGATTGCTGGGTCATATGGTAGTTCTGTTTTTAGTTTTTTAAGGAACCTCCATACTTTCTCCATAGTGGCTGTATCAATTTACATTCCCACCAACAGCACAAGAGGGTTCCCTTTTCTCCACACCCCCTCCAGCATTTATTGTTTGTGGATTTTTTGATGATGCCTGTTCTGACTGGTGTGAGGTGATACCTCATTGTAGTTTTGATTTGCATTTCTCTAATAAATAGTGACGTTGAGCATCTTTTCATGTGTTTGTTGGCAATCTGTATATCTTCTTTGGAGAAATGTCTATTTAGGTCGTCTGCCCATTTTTGGATTGGGTTGTTTGTTTTTTTTGATATTGAGCTGCACAAGCTGCTTGTATATTTTGGGGATTAATCCTTTGTTAGTTGCTTCATTTGTAAATATTGTCTTCCATTCTGAGGGCTGTCTTTTTGTCTTTTTTATGGTTTCCTTTGCTGTGCAAATGTGTTTAACTTTCATTAGATCCCATTTGTTTATTTTTGTTTTTATTTCTATTTCTCTAGGAAGTGGGTCAAAAAGGATCTTGCTCTGATTTATGTCGTACAGTGTTCTGCCTAAGTTTTCCTCTAAGAGTTTTATAGTGCCTGGTTTTACATTTAGGCCTTTAATCCATTTTGAGTTTATTTTTTTGTACGGTGTTAGGAAGTGTTCTAATTTTATTCTTTTACACGTAGCTGTCCAGTTTTCCCAGCACCACTTATTGAAGAGGCTGTCTTTTCTCCATTGTAAAATCTTGCCTCCTTTACCAAAGATAAGGTGACCATGTGTGCGTGGGTTTATCTCTGGGCTGTCTATCCTGTTCCATTGATCTATATTTCTGTTTTTGTGCCAGTACCATACTGTCTTGATTACCGTAGCTTTGTAGTATAGTCTGAAGTCTGGGAGCCTGACTCCTCCAGCTCCATTTTTCTTTCTCAAGATTGTTTTGGCTATTTGGGGTCTTTTGTGTTTCCATACAAATTGTGCACATTTTTGTTCTAGTTCTGTGAAAAATGCCATTGGTAGTTTGATAGGGATTGAATTCAATCTGTAGATTGCTTTGGGTAGTATAGTCATTTTCACATTTTTGATTCTTCCAATCCAAGAACATAGTATATCTCTTCATCTTCTGAAGTGCCAGGAGAAAAACAGGGTTTGGGGAGAGAAAGCAGGGTACTGCGCAAGCTCCCTGCCCTCAATACCACCAAAGGGGTGGGCAAATCCCCTAAGCCACCCCTCTGGCCCCACCCCTGGCCCCACCCCTACCTTCACCCCATAAAAAGAACCAGCTCGCCCCTCCTAGGGGAGTGACCAAGGGAATCTGTTGTTCTCACTCCCTTCTGCAGGCACAGGAGCCCCAACAAAGCCTTGCCTGAATTTCTTGTCTGGCCTCTCATCAATTTCTATTGATTATGGAAGGCCAAGAACCCTGGTCAGTATCACCATAATTTAACCATATAATACTTATTTATTCTATTTCAGTCTTCAATCATTACAGAAAACAAAATGTCAGTTAATATTTAGCATTAGAAAATAAGACTTTTATTTCACCTATGCTTACCAAGTGTTACCAAGACAAAGGATTAGTTACTTCTTTTTGTAGTAATTTCTAGCAAGCAGCCTAAATTTTAAAGTAAATAAGTTGTTTGAGGATCTGAAGAGGGAAAACTGCAGAGGGAAAAGACTTAAACTAAGTTTCAGATTTTAAGGAAGAAAATCATAAATCAGCAAAATAAAGACGACCAATTTTAGAAAAAAGATGTTAGTGCACTTATAGTAGGGTTCATAAGTGCTCTGAAAGAATTTGTATATATTGACTCACATATGATAATTATTAAATAGATAAGGTTTTCATATTACCCTCACTGTTTCATGTCAAAATAAGTCTCATAAGTCTCATGTTTTGAAACTAAATTGGAGTCATTTACAATTTTCATATAATAGCTTATCAGGATCTCTTGGTTTAAAAAAGTCCAAACTCAGTGAGTTACTTCAAGAGAGCCAAACTAAGTTGAAATATTGTAAAAACTGTGTAAGAAAGAGTTTCAGTTGGGGGATTATTGTCATGGAGAACATTTAATAAAATTGCTACCAAGAGGGAAAAAGAAAACTATGGCACAGATCTCTTCATGGGGAGGGTGTTTTAGACTTGTCTTTTGAAAGCTGAAAGAAAAAATTGGTACCAAAATTTATTGATATTATGGTTCTCAGCAAGAATAGAAAGTGTTGGGGTAGAGCTGAAAATGAACCTGCAGGTCTCAAAGGAGTTCAGTGTCTGTGCAAAATTTTTGAAGAGCCTTATAACTATTTAAATCTCTTTTTAAGGCTAATTTAAAGCAAGAAGCTTCTTGAAATTGCAAGAAATGTGCTGAGTGGCTCATCAAACAGAAGAGCACAGATATGCAGCGCCAAGCCAAACAGACCTGAGGGCTGTTTTCTCGGCTCCCTGACAACCTATTGGCTCCTTAGAGGTCCTGGGGAAGTGTTCACTTTCTTCTCAGCAGATAGCACTCCCTTTCTCATTCTAGGTTTCTTCTCTTCTTTCTCTGTTTTTTTTTTTTTAATTTAACTTTCTGTGACTTTGTATGGTTGATTCCTTCAAATATTTATTGCACCCCGACTGTGTGCTAGTCACTGATGTTAAAAGATGTAGAAGATGCAGCCTCTGTTATTGAAGAGCTTAGGAACTGAATGAGCTGCAAGCAAAACACAGAAAACAAACCCTAAACCCCAAGTGCAGACCCATTTCATTGATGACTTATGATGCCAGACACTTGTTCACATGCTCATTGGTCATCTGTGTAGCTGCTCTTGTGAAGTGACTGTTGAAGACTTTTGCCGGTTTTTCATGTGTGCTTTGCCATTTTATTATTGAATTTTAGGAGTTTTTCTATATTGTGAATACAAGTCCTATTGTCAGTGTTTTGTGTCACAAACATACTCTCCCAGCCTACCACTTACCTGCCTATTTCATTAATGGTGTCTTTTGACATTTTTGTTTTTATTTTGTTTTTCCCATCTGCCTTTTGTTTGTTCTCTTTCTCCTTCTTTGGCAGGCTAGTCAAAAATATTTTCATACTTCATCTGTTATCCTTTATTGCCATTTTAGTTATGCCTGTTCTTGCTATTTTTTAGTGGTTGCTAAATATTCAATTTTAACCTATCTAACTTATCTACTTTCAAAAATGATTCCATTATTTCATGAACAATGTATGAACTTTACAATAACATATTTATATTACTAATGTCTCCTCTCTGTTCTCATTGTCATTTATTTTATTCTTGTATTTATGCTATATAGCCCACACTACATTATTATTTTGACTTTAGTCAGTAATTTTTAAAGAGATTTAAAGATACACATGCATACGCATAAACACACATACATGCATATTTATATACATATATGAATATGTATAAAATAACTTTTAAAAGGCCTTATGTTAAACAATATATTTACACTCTTTCATGTTCTTTGATCCATTCTCCTGAATTACGTTTCTATCTAGTGTCAGATTCCTTTAATCTTAAAATTTTTAACTTAACTTGGATTACAGGTTTAATGGAGAGAACAATTTTTCAGCTTGTATCTTGTTGAAAATGCCTTTATTTCGTTTTTATTTTCTTAAATGAAGGCATAATTTACATATAATAAATTTCACCCTGATAGTATATGTAATTGGTCATTCTTCATCTTCCTCTAAGATTTTAGTCTGGGAGTTGAGTTATTCTATGCAAAAACTGAGCTGGATTTGGGTTTGGTTGTTGCTTTTGTTGTCCTTAGTTTATAGATTATCTACTCTGTAGCCCAAAGTTAAAGTTTGTCATTTTTGCTATTATTATCTTTTAGAGATTTGTTTTCCTGGTTCAGGATTTAATAAAAAATCAAGCATTGACTTCAGTTGTCATTTAGTTTTAATTACCTTTTAAACTGGGACAGTTCTGCAGCATTTCATTTTCATATATGACCCTATTATTTTTGAAGAGTACTTACAGTTCTTCTGCAAAAGATCCTTCAGATTGGGTTTGTATGCTGTTTCCTCAGGATTAGATTCAGAGTTTGTGTTTCTGGTAGGCATATCCAGAAGTGGAGCTGTGCCCCTCTCAGGGCATCATGTCAGACAACACAAGATGTCAGTTCATGTCATTATGCTTTCTGCATAGGTCTTATCTTCAAGGTAATTGCAAATTCTCAAATCAACAAGAGCCAAGTAAAAAGAGTTTGGAAATCTGAACTGAGCTGTTGTTGACATCATAGAAATAGAGAATTAACATTGGAGTTCAGGACCAACCAAAGAAAAAGATAAATGGCCCAGGTAATAGCCCAACCTCAACTTGGATTCCTAGAAAGTGGAAATAGTCCCGAAATAGAATGAACCTTACAGAATCTGCAGCCAAGGATCTAGTCATTTTCATTCTTGATTTGATGGAGGAGATCTACCCTGACTTTTGCTCTAGGATATCTGTAATTTTTACGTAAAATGCCTGACATTCAATAAAAATATACAAAGTATACAAGGAAATAGGCCCAGACCTAGGAAGGAAAAAATAAAGTAAATAGAAACAGAACAACATGAGATCCACATATTAGGGCTATTAGATATAATCTTTGAAATAACTGATTATTACATTTAAGATAACAGATACCAAGAAAGAGAATTTCATCAAAAAATTGGAATAACAACTTAAAAAGCAAAAGTCTTATCTGAAAAAATATAATACATTTTAGTCAGTGTGTTACAGCAGATGAGAAACAGCTAAGGGAATAATTTGTAAATTCAATGATACTAGAAAAGTCCAGATGGAAAATGTTAAGAAAAACAGGGGGGAAATGGAGGGAAGAAAAGCATAAGCATTATGGAAGACCTGATACAGAGGACCAATGTATGTATTGTAGAGTCCCAGAGGAACTGGGAGTTAGAATGTGTAGAAGAAATATTTGAAGACATACTGGTTGAAAACTTTCCAAAATTAGTGAAAGAATTCAAGTCATAATTTCAATAAACACTATTAACATGAAATAAGATGAATATAAGGAAGATAATGTATTGTGATATCATAATAAAATACTTTAAATAAAAATAATTTTAAACATCTTAATAGTTAGAGTAAAAAGACACATTATATTAAAAGAAGGAAAAGTAAATATGTCAGCTGCCTCGTCAGCAAACTAATGAAAAACAGAATACAGTCAAATGGCAAATAAATTTATGTTTAAGTAAAATTCGTCCAAAAAAAAAAAAATTAAGGAATGAGGGTAAATTGAGTTAAAGTGTTCTAAGCTTTTAGTGTTTTTGAAGTTGTAAAAGGAATAGTTTATAATAACGTCTCATAAGTCCAAGTTTCCAGTAGTAATATCTAGGGTAATTCATGAGAAATAGTAAAAGAATGTATACATAGAATATAGTATGGAATGGAACATAAAAATGGGATCAGGGAATGCCTGAATAACTTAATAAAGGCAAGGAGAGAGAAATTAAATGAACTTGGAATAAATGGAAAAATCAATAATAAGTTAGAATTAAGTCCAAATAAAACAGTAATAAAATATATATGAACTAAATACTATGATTAGAAGATAAAGATAATCTGACTAGAATAAAAATAAACAATAAGAAATATATTCTGATTACAAGAGACACACATTAAATAAAAAGGAAAGATAAATTGTTTGAAGAAAGAAAGATGTGATATAAAAACAATAGCTAAAAGAAAGCTGACATATCGAATCTAATACTAACTAACTGTAAAATAAACTTAAAGGCAAATATTTTATGGAGATAAATGGGAATATTTTATAATAGCAAAATAGTCAACACAACAAGAAAACATAATGATTCTATATTTATATGCAAATACAAACATTGCTTCAAATATATAAGGAAAAACTTGAAAGCATTAAGGGAAAAACTAACAAATCCCAAAACTAGGAAACTTCAGAATAATTCTATCATTTACTGATATGAAAATTAGATAAAACATCAGTATATGAATGATGCAATCAAAAACTTTTACAAAACTTTTATATGCAGAATTTTACATGCAACAATGGCAAAATACATATTATGTCCAAGCACACACGAAATTTTCATCAAATTTGATGATATGCTGCATCAAGCAACCCACCATAGTGTCAAAGGATTAAAATCAGATCTTTCTTTGATTAGAGTGGACTTAAGGTAGTAATCAATATGTAAAATTACTAAACATTCCTGGATGTTTAGAAATTTATCAATATATATCTATATATGTTATGGGCTAAAAAAGAAATCAAGATGAATTTAGACAATATTTTAAAGTGAATGGTAACAAAAATATTACATATCAATATGAGTGAGATGTAGCAAAAACATAATTTGGAAGGAATTTATAACCATGAATTGATGTTTTAGGAAAGAATAAAGGACAAGAATCTATGTTGTTCATCTCAAGAAGTTATGTTTAAAAATTTAAGAATGTATAAGGAAGGAAAAAAGATAAGAGCATTAATCTTTGAAATACAAAATATATATAAAATAGAGAAAATCAACAAAGGCAAACATTTGTTAATTTACATGGATAATAAAAATTTATAAACTCCTTCAAACCTGATAAAAATGAGAAATGGGGCTTCCTTGGTGGCACAGTGGTTGGGAATCCACCAATGCAGGGGACATGGGTTCGAGCCCTGATCCGGGAGGATCCCACTTGCTGTGAAGCAGCTAGGACCGTGCACCACAACTACTGAGCCTGCGCTCTAGAGCCTGCAAGCCACAACTACTGAAGCCCACGTGCCACAACTACTGAAGCCCACATGCCTAGAGCTCATGCTCTGCAGCAAGAGAGGCCACCACAGTGAGAGGCCCGCACACTGCAACAAAGAGTAGCTTCCACTCTCAGCAACTGGAGAAAACCTGCGTGCAGCAGTGAAGACCCAATGCAGCCAAAAATTAAATAAATGAATAAATAAATAGATTTATAAAAAAGACTATATTAAAATAAATGAGAAATGGACCAAATATTACCAAATAGGAAATTACAAGGGAGAGATCACCACAAATCTTATATATAATATACATATGTATCTATGTGCAAATATTGTAAATTATCTTTGGCTGTAAATTTGACAATTTAGATAAAATGGACAAATCCCTAGAAGAGCAAGACTTATCCAAACGGACTCACAAAGAAGTAGAAAATAAAATTTTTTTAACTATTAGAGAAATTGAATTTGTAATTTAAAAAAATGTCCCACAATAAAATCTCCAGACTATATAATGGCTTCAGTAATGGGTTTTCCCAACATTTATGAAATGTATAAAACAACATTATACAAACTTATCCAGAGACTTTAAAAAGGAGGAACTACTACTCACCTTGTTTTACAAGGCTGCTCCAATTTTAACAGCAAATGAAAATTTTAGGCCAATTACTCTCATAGATATTAAGGAAATCCTAAGTAAATTAGCAAATTGAATTCTTAAGAAGAATTCAGAAATATACAAAAAGATCATCTATCAGACTGAGTTGAGATTATATCAAGAATGAAAGACTTTTTAAGCTTTGTTTTTTTATCTAAGTATAACCTACATACAGGAAAAAGCCCACATTGCTCCATGCATTTTCACAAAGTGAACCCACCTGTTCAGTGAGTCCCCAAATCAGGAAACAGAACAGCACCAGCCTCCTAAAAGCTCCCTAGTGTGCCTCGTCCCGGCAATGAGTCCATCTAAGGGTAACCACAACTGTCATTTCTTTTTTCTTTCCCTAGCTTTACTGAGATATTATTGACATTTAACATATGTAAGTTTAAGATGTATAAGGTGATGATTTTTTAACAATTGAAAATTTAATTGATGTAATTCACCACATATATAGAATAAAGAGAAAAAAAATCATATGAAAATACCCGCAAATGTAGAACAAAAATTTGATAACAATTGAACATCCATTTATAATTTAAAACTCCCTGACACTTTGAGAATAGTAAGTGGCTTAATCTTATATAGTGTATCCAAAAAAAGCAAGCATGATATTTAACCATGAAATACATAAAGCTTTCTACCCGAGATTTTGAGCAACACAAGGTGCTCACTAGCACTACTTCTGTTTGAGGTCATAGTCAATAAAATAAGACTTTTTAAAAAAGAAAAAAATGAGTTGAAAATGTAGAAATAAAACTTTCATTTAGTGTACATTGTGACTTCCTCCTCAAGAGCACAGTATGAAAAGGGGAAACTAAGAATACTTTATAAGGAAAAAAACATGACAAATCAGTCTCAGCCCGTGATCAAGGTCAACATCAACAGTCATATATCATACAGATAGTATGTACCCTTAATGAGATGTGATGAAAAATAGTATATTTACCTCTGTGGCTTTCCTCCTCAAAACCCATAACCCCAGTGTAATCATGAGGAAAGTATCAGACAAATTGAAATAAAGAGGAATCCCACAAAATACCCTAGCAATACTCCTCAAAGTTGTGAGATCATTAAAAATAATAAAAGTCTGAAGAAATTGTCATAGACTAGAGGAATCTAAGGAGTCATAATTACTAAATGTAATAAGGTATCTGAGATAGGATCCTGAAATAGGTAACAGATGTTAGGTAAAAACCAAGGAAATCCTAATAAACTATGGACTTACATTAATAATAAGGTATAAATATTGGTTCACTAATTGTGTAAAATGTATCATACTAAAGTAAGACATTAGTAATAGGAGAAATGGTATGGGGTATACAAGAACTCTGTACTATTTTAACATTTTTCCTGTAAATCTACAAATGTTCTAAAATAAAACTTTTATTTAAATAATATATACGTATGTTTTACTTTAAAAAAGAGATATGTGTGGAAAAGTTTCTTTCTAAAGGTAAAGGACATTTCTTCCAGAATAGGTGTTATAAATCTAGCTGATCCAGGTGTAAGCATATGGCGTAAATAAAAGCTAAAGACTCATGAAATTGTTCATACCACAATGCCCGGAGGTGTGAGTTAAACTTGGTCAATATACACAACACATCATTTTTTAAAAGTCCCTGTTTTTCAGGAAAATGTAAAATTCATTTTCTATCACAATTTGGATTACTTTAAATAAAATGGCAATCTCTGGAAGCAAAAACATTTATAGCATGCTTGTTGTAAGAGATGGCTTTTAAAAATGGGTTGCATTAACAGATTTCATTGTTCATTCTTTGGGAGTCTATTTATAGCATTATTTATATGTCAACTTGATGGTGTTCTTTCATCATAAAGCCTAGTTAAATTAGAGTTAATTGGGTCATAAAAGAAAATACAAACCAAAGGAAAAAGCATGTTATATTTAAGGATGAAGTTATTTCTAGCAGGTATTGGTGGAGAAAATTGTTGGCCATAGAAAGTTTAATCACAAATTGAAATAAGACCTTTTTATGACATTTATAAGGCATAAATGTTACAAAGATTGCAATGAAAATTTAATGAAGACATGTAGAATTACTTCAAAGATTAACAAACTTACATTACTTTAATAAAAAATATTACTTTTGATCCTTAGCCAATGTGGTATTGCTTTATATTTCTTAAATTTTTAATTTTTTGCTCTTCTAACTTTAAATCTAAAGAAAATACATGCATAATATTATCTATCATTAATATATAACTGCTACAAAACAGTTTATTTGTTCCTACTTAAAAATATAGGATATCATCACTATTAACATTTTATGACAAAATGTAATTCGTTATTGAATGTGTTAGGAAAGGAAACTTTGCAGCCTCTTATGTTTCAGAAGTTTCCATTCTCCTCTCTACAAGTGAGAAATTTTGGAGGAGACATTTTGGGGCTTTTGGTTCTGCTCACTGGAGAAATGAGCCATTGCTAGTCCAAGTTCACTAGCTACAGTGCATTGTAGAGCAATCCCCAGCATCCAGTTCCACTTCCGCCTTTCAAAAAGACCCTGAATATTCCAATTCTGACATTTAGATGGGAGAGTTCACTCAGATCTAAGGATGGGTTATTTCTGCCTTAAGCAGTCAGCATATTTCCACTCCCCTCACCAGTACATCAGTAAACCTCAAATCCATCCACTTTACTACTTGTGTGACTTGGAATAAATTATAAAACTGCTTTTTCTCCAGATGTAAATTACATATCACACTTCCAACATTGGACTAGGTAGGGCCAGGGTTAAATGTGTTTGAATAAACAGAAGTGCCAAGACCATTGATTGGTACTCAACAAATGTTATTTTTATTTCTTTCCTTTCCTTACACAGCAGTTCTAAATGTTCTTCAACAGTTTAACTGTCAAAGGCTCATACTATTCAAAATACTTTGGTGAATGCACATAACCTATAAAATGAAGCCCAGACTCTTTAGATTGATATTCATGATTTCCCACCATGAAGAAGGACCCCTTTTACAACTTTATTTCCACCGCAAACACACCTTACTACTATGGTTCCCAGATGATACCATGTACTACGTGCCTTGTGCATTCAGAGATGTTCTTAAATCTACCTGAAATTTTGTTCTTCTCTTCCTGTTAAAAACCCACTTATCCTTCAAAATTTACCTTACATTTCCTCTTCTTCAAAACTTTCCTTAATCTCTAGATTAAATTTATATCCTCTGTGTCTCCACAAAACTTGGATTTTTTTTTTTGTTCTTTTTGATTTTGTTTATGTCTCCACTCTTAGAATATATCTCTAACTCTCTCCTTTTCAAAGTATCTAATACATTCCTAATTAATGGTTATTCATTTTTGTTATGAAAAATAAGCTTCAGAGACTGAAAATTATCTAAATAATATTTAACAGTTGTGTACATGATAAGGCTAAGATACTGGGAAATATAGCCTTCTGGGGAAGAAAAAGAAAAACTCAACTAAGATCTCACATTAAAGAGTAATATTCATTTCTGAGTTGTCTGGAAGGAAGAATTTATGATGTGTTGATCTTGTATACACAAATAATTGGAAGTTGAATATCTGAATATTTTGTAAATGTTTTGAGAACTTGGGAAAGCTTTTTGTACATTTGTAGATCAGTGAGGGCACAATGTTCCAGAAAGCTAATTCAGAGCCATTGAGAAGCATGAAGAAGCCACACTTATCTGATTGACTGTATCAGCATTTTTCGAGATTTAATTGTATAGCCACATGGAAAGGGTTTAGCTATTCATTAAAATTATGAATATAAATGCACTTTAAAATTCTATGCTATACTCACTTTGAAGATAAAACTATATTTGATACATGTTTCTCCTGAGTAGATGCATTGTAGGAAGTTAAACAGTTGGCTTGTACGCATTTACTGTCTTTATAAGGGGTAAGGAGATGTCTCTAGGGAAAGGAAAGAAAGTGACCCAGCTAATCTCCTTGTCAGACCTTCAATTAAATGTCTAATGATATATTCTCTGAGGAAGAGACCTGATCTATTGAATGCCTTTAGCAGGGTATCTCTGGGTAAAGGATTAATTAGATCCAGAATCTATAGAACATAAGTCCCTGGAGAATATGAAAGCCATACACTCTCTGGAGTACAAAGTGGAGACTTTTTGTAACATAAATGACTTCTGTGTAAGGTAACTACATTAAAATTACTTAGAAACCTCATTTATTATTCTGGGCCAGAGGTGCATGTCTAATGCAAGAAGAATATTTTATACACCATTTTAAATTGTTTTTTGAAGGAGGAATATTATAACATTTAGACTGCCATATTATTGGAAATGAAAATCTTGATATTTTTATTTCTCCAGAAAAGACTAAGACCTTATGTAACTGACAATTCAGAAATAAAAATGTGAGTTGATACATGAGTTGAACATCCGGAAGTAAAATCATCATTTTTAAATGGCTAATTAATAGTGACAGATTATAGGAATAAAACGTTGCTTTGGGTTTCTGAATTGGTCTGAAAAATAATATGTACGATTATTTCCATAAGTTTCTGTTTTGTATTTCACATTTATTTTTTTTCATAGCATTCAAAGAAGTTCGTATTTTGCTCACAAGGACTCTCTGAGCCTCTGTGTTTTGTTGTTTAATTTAGAAAAAGGGTCTCCTGAGGATAATATATATTTTTTTAAATGAGACATACTGTTTAGCTTCTTTTTTCTTTATTTAACATGTATACAACCTCTCCAGGATTTATATGACTAGGAAAATATATTTCATTAATAATGAAAAATAAACTTTTACTCAAAAGTTATGCATGTTGAATGAGATATGTGAAAAACACATACAGAAGTTAGAACTATAGATAATATTTTGCACAGATTATCACATCTAACAAGTACACCCACTTATAGGGAAGGAAAATCTATGCCTTCAGCAAGGATGCATATGAGCCCAGCTGAATTAGACATTTATTATATAACTCAAGGGTTTCCTAAACACACCTAATTCAAACTGGCATGGCAGAAGAATTAGCTCAGTATTTATGTTGAAACTAGAAAAATGAAGGCTGCTTACCACCCAGTAGTAAAATGAGACCAGATGATGTAGATAATATTTCATATTTTGCATCCACTTTGATATTTTAATTTGAAAAACATAACTTGTATAACCTAGGAATTTAAGCACTCAGATGTACTATAGAGATAAAACCTTGTGAGAAGAGTCTGGTATAAGATCAGTATATGATAAATGTAAAAAGTGGATTATGAATTCTGCCACACACTTAGATGTTGAAACAGGTAGTAGATGTACTCTTCCTCCTGAAGCAACTAGGAAAAATAAGACATAAAACAATGGCTTTTAAGACACTAGACATGATCAAATGAACAGTGATTCCCAAGAGACTGGAAATAAGCAAGGTGAGTCATCTGATTGTCACAGTGCATTGCCTTGAAAGAGTTTCTGGGAAGGGAGCAAGGAGGTGTAACCCAAGCATCGCGCCGTGGGCTCCCCGAGTTGAGGTGATGGAGCTGAGAGTCCAAGAGACCAAACTGGCTGGAGTCTGCAGCAGAGAGTACTGGAGAGAAGAAAGCTGCAGAGAGAGAGAGAGAGAGAGAGAGAGAGAGAGAGAGAGACAACTCCAGATGCCTGCAGGGGATCTACCTTGAGTATAGAGGAGAGTACTGATAATTGCACACGTGTGAGGAAACTTCAGGGGCTGGGGAAAGGGTGAGAGGTAATAGTACCTGGTGCTCATAGAGAGCAGGCAATAATGTCTACAATGTCCCAACAGCCAGTCTAGAAAACTTCAGAATTCCTTGGGCATCGGACACAGAACTCAGAAGGATCTTACTTTAGTGTTGGGCGTAATTTGCCCTAGACTGAATGTTGCTCTGGTCCTGATTAATAAGTCTTAAAAGCAAAACCAGAATGGATCAAGCTACTTCCAACTAAACTGCATCTCAGGAGAAAAATTCTAGAATATATATAGGGATAAAAGAAAGCAGAGCTCAAGGAAGTAAAATTCACAATATCTGTAAAAGAAGTCACCCTTTTTCTCTGTACTAATCACAACACTACTGACATCAGATTGAGAGTTTTCTGCACCAAGCAATTCTCCAATTCTTGGTGGACACAGACCTGGTATCCTACCATTTAACTAGATTTTCACACTAAATGCCCAGAATTAGTGCAGATCCCTCAGATTAAGGGCTAAGTCTCATAAGACTGCTCCCCACTTCAGACATTAATCACAATTCCCAAGTTGTCCCCTCATTTCTGATAGACCAGCTATAAATTGGGAGTACCCATGACCCCTTCCTCAAGTTCAATAATTTGCTGGAATGGTATAAAGTAGAATAGAGTTAAATATCAAATATCAGTCATGATTTTTGATATTTCACCTCTATGACTTCTAATGTATTTACAAGAACTTTTCTCACAATAATTTGCATTTAATTTTATACTCCCTTTCTAATTTATCCCAAGATAAAGATTTTATAATTAGTAATAAGTGAATAAATAAAAATGATATGAAACTGTTTATTCAGAATGGACTAATATTAATTCTGAAGTGTTCCATTTCTTTATTGGCATAATAAAAACATTTTAATACTATTTGGAATCACCTTATTTTTTTCCCTCACAGCATTACTTGAAAGCTTAGAATTTAGAATATCATCTTTGGGTTTCTCTGATGTCATAAGATGATAGGAAGAATATTAAAACAACACAACATAAACATACAATATTATATATGAACTTTTATAGTAACATTTTGATACATAGTGTTATATATTACAAGTTAAATGTGCTTTTAAAAAGTTAAGTGTATTTTTAGAAAAGCAAATAATTTTAATTATGAATAAAAATATAAGTTTTGTAATATATTTTATATTTATATATATATATATATAATACAAAATCCAATCAACTATGTTATTTACCCTTATAATAATATAAATGCTTATAGGGATACGTCCTTATACATATAATATATGCATCTTTTCACTCACTCTGATATTGAAATTATCTATGGAGAATGAAAAGAAAATGTGGATCTCATTCTTTTGTGCAAATTCACTTTTGAATATACTTAATTCACATTCCAATATGAGGTTCAATGTGGAAGTCTTCAAGTTTTGCTATAATTCTTGAAAGGCAATGGTATAGAAAGCAAGAAAAATTGCTGATTTTCACATGGTATTGATAGACTCATTTGTGTTGTTCTTTGCAGAATACAAGTGCTCCTGTAGTTAGCACTGTCTGTGCTGACAAGAACACGTCTGCTGGTAACATACAGATTTTGCTTTGTTCTTCAATTATAGCTATAACTTCATTTCTGATACATATCCTTCTATGATTATAAGAAAGAAGATATGTGAGGAGCCATTTATCTACATCATGACTCTGATAATATCCTTGCCTGTTGCCACAGAAACCCACAGATCATACTCATACATTATGGTGAAAATAAGAAATATGAGTATATTAAGACTTGCAGCTCCATTCCTTAATTCTTATTTTATTTTGACACAAAATCAGATCTCTACTTGATCTGTCTTACAACACCTGTTACCTGATAACTCACTTTCTTTCATATTTTGCTCTACAAGAGGAGTGTCTTGGAAAGTTGCACATGAGCAAATGGAGATTAGCACATAGTGCATTGAGTTTTCTTCTACAAATATATGCTAGACAGATTCTGGTAATTCTAACGGACATATTGTTATAATGTAAAAATTATGATAACTCTATTTCTGATATATTTACTCTGTATAATTACACAAAGCTATCAACTTATAAGTTTTTAAAAACTCTTCATTAACTATACCTTCAAATGCATAAAACTCATTTTTATTCCCCTTGGCAATAATGGGTCAGGTAGGTCACAGTAACTGGATAATTTTTTCTGATTCTTTTTACTGTGCCTCACAGGCCTAAAAAATGTGACAAAGAGGTCCACGTTTTGCTTGGCTTCATATTTTAGAGAAGTTTATATTCATCCACAAGTCTTTTTACTGTCTATTGTTTGAAGTCTAAAACATCAATCTTTCAACAGAAATAAAAAATGTATACGTATGTGCACCCATTTTCTTGTTTCTAGTGATATAAACCACTGGAAATTAGCAATTAAGAAAGGCTACATAACAGTAAGTATATATCATTCTATGATTTATTTGATCATTCTAAAAAATTTTGTTCATCTTGCATTTTGACTTAGGAAACTATGCAACCAAACACAAAAATAAAACTAAATCCTTCTGTCAGAATTTTTCAGTAAGAAATGTAAATAGAATATATACATATTTTTTTCTTTCTTACCACCTTATTTAGCTAACTTGATCTAAACTAGTAAGGTTGACTCAGATGTATAGGTTCTTTTAATAGTTAGAAAAAATAAAATGCACATGTATTGAGAGTATAGTTTGATGGGTTTGGACAAATGTACTCAGTTCTTTAACCAGTATCCCATCAAACTATTGAACTCTATTACCTCGCTAAAAAGTTCCCCTCCATCCTTTTCCAGTTAGTTCTCATCCAGACTCAGCCATTATTATTATTTCTCTCCCTAAAGATTAATTTTGCCTGGTCTATACTTTCATATAAGCCCTAATCTTATTCTTGGTGCCTCCATCCTCACAACTTCATCTAACCCTATTTACCTCCCAAACTCTCCACCTTCAAATGCTTTCTTTTAAAAAAGAGACAATAGGCCCAGCGTACGTGTTGCGGGGGTTGGAGGAGATTCTCGTGAGGCTGAGCCCTTAACCTGTGGGATATGACACTGTCTCCAGGGAGACGGTGTCGGAATTGAGTTAAAGTGTAGTACACACAGCTGGTGTCCTGGAGACTTGCCTCCACATATTTGTTGACCACAAGCACCATACGCGAAGTGTCCTGTGAGTGAAGTGGTGGTGTGAAAGAAAAGGAGAAGCACAGGAGATAAACTGAAGTTTTTTTTACCTAAGAAGCCTCTTGTGTACTCATGAAAGTGGACAATGTAATTAGCTTCATCGTGTGTAATTAAGTTAGAAAAAGCCAACAGGATAATGGGCCTATGAAGACAAACAACGAATTGAGGAGTGGAAAGAGAAGTGCGAGATCAGATGGAAAATTAGTCAGACCAGATGGTGAGAAGCCTTGCTTGCTTGAGGCAAATGGGATTCAGGAGATGTTTTTGAAGGGGGATTAAGGTGAACAGACTTGCATTTTAATAAAAATCACCCTTTTGTGAAAAAAGTTCTCCTTGAATTCAAGGAGAGACGTGTTCCAAGAGCAATGTGAAGGGCTTGTGAAGTATAAGAAGAAGGCCTAGGGCAAAACTCAAGCAACAGCAACTTTAAAGACCAGATGGAGGTAAAAAGGGTTTTGAGACAACAAAGAGAAGTGAGCTTAAAGTTCCAAGCCAGTGAGAGGGAGGAGCAGGAGACAGGATGGGGTCAGCTGGGCCAAGGTGGGCAAGTGCAGGGCGGAGAATGATCAGTAGTGCCTGATGCTGCAGAAACACAAGGGCTGTTTTCAGATCCTTGGGTTTTGCAATTAGAAGGTTATGGGTGAATTTTCCCACTGCAGTTTTACTGGCATGCTTGATGTGGAAGCTTTACTATGTGATTCGGGTGTAAATGGGATTTGAAGAAGTAGCCACAGTAAAGAGAGTAAATTTAGTCTTATCAGAAGGCAAGAGACAGAGGGAGGAAGTGACTGTAGGATAAAGCAAGTTGAAGGTGAGAACTTGTTGGGTTCTTTTAAACAGAATTTCCTACCTCATGTTCCCAGGGCACATTTTTTAAGAGTCTTCTGCTAAAGAATTTATTGTGTTTGCCTTGTTAATGATAAATTTAAGTATGTATCTATGACTGTAATCTCAACTAGTTGATGAACTCTTGGCAGACAAGGATTATATTTTATTCATTATCTTAATCCCCATAGTATGTAATTTCTAGATGCATAAGAAATGAGAATTTAATAAAATTTAATTCATCAGTATGTAGTATTTCATCTTTCAAATGATTCTCAAGTATTTTATCTTGAATAACAAATCTTGTCAGTAATAAAATGTAAAAATACCCCATGTAAGTCTTTCTAATGAGAGACACCATAGTATAGAGCTGTTTCCAAAGTGTGGTCCCCAGACCAGCAGCATCAGCATCATCTGGGGTCATGTAAGAACTGCACATTCTGGGACTGCACACAGACCTACTAAATAGAAACTCTAGGGCAGGAGCCCAGCAATCTGTGCTTTTACAAGCCCTCCAATTGATTCTGCTTTGCCCTCACATTTGAGAACCATTAATAAAGAGAAACTAGACCCTTGGATTTAACCAAATCTGTTTTCACATCTT
The DNA here is from genome assembly GCF_025265405.1 of Mesoplodon densirostris. NCBI lineage: Eukaryota > Metazoa > Chordata > Mammalia > Artiodactyla > Ziphiidae > Mesoplodon > Mesoplodon densirostris. The sequence continues at coordinate 45,249,895 of NC_082675.1, forward strand.
ACTTTTGTCATTTATAAGCCACATGAAGTCAGAATGTTTTTAATAACTCCAGAATACAGTTTCCTTAAGCAAGGTCATGGGAACTACCCCAAAGTATTGTTATGAAAAGTGAGTGACACAGTAGGTGAAAGCAATTATCCCATTGTCTGATAAAATGTCGATATTAAATAAATGTGAATTTTCCTATTTTATAGACTTTGTGTTGCTATTATGGAATTACGGATTTTTAGAGAAACCTAAAAATAACATAGTTGAAATGTGTGTGGGGGAGGGGGGTGAAAGGAATTGAGGTAGGCTGAGCACTTATATTTGGCAATTGTCCTGGGTGTTTTTTCAATAGTGTCATCTAGATTTGAAACAAGGCTTGTCTCTCGTCAAAGGTTATTTTATTTTTAGCATCACCCCAGGTAGATTTGTGCCAAGAATGAGTTCATTATTTACAAAAAATAAAGCAAAACAAAACAAAAGGGTTTCTAGTATAAGGAATTCTAGCTTTTTACCTAAAAACTTCAAATCCTTTTTTGTTTTTAAACTTGTGTGTGTGGGGAGTTGGGGGGTGGGTGGGAGGAATGTGCTATAGCAAATGCTTCAGTAGCAAAATTCTAAATAAAGAACATTTCTCATATTTGGAGAAAATAAAGGCACTATTGCTTGTTTGCCCTTGTAAATGCTTGTAAATGCATTTTATCATCTGGGCAGGAATGGAAAGATAAAAGGATCAATCACAGAGAAAGGATCACATTTTTCAGAGCTTTGTCTCTTTCTATTGTTCAGCTTTAGCAAGGGCATTAAAAGAGCTTCCTATAAACAGCATTTATTCATACTGCTCACGCTTTCCTATAGCTTTCCCCCCATCCTCTATCTTTAAATGCAAGGTCAGCTCTACATTGTTATGAAGAAAACTGTTTTGAAATCTCACCTCCCCCTTTCTTTCATGCTTCAAATGTATCTCTGAGCCCTGTTCTTGAATTGACATACATTTAAAAACAATTCAATCATGGATTGATCAGCTGATCCAGTGACACACAGACTACAGCTTGCTCTTGCCATCGTTTCTTTGTTCTTAGTGGGCCTTTGTTTGAATCCTGCAGCATCAGCCATGACTGTAATAATTGATTGACTGAGCACAAAATACAGGGCACAAAATAACAAAGGAAGAAAAATATGAACAGTTAGTGAAAGAAGCCCTGGGAAAAGACATAAATAAAGGTAGTGTACCCGAATACTGCAGCGTTGATGGAATCCTAACCAAAGCAAGATAAACCAGGTGACTATATTTATTTTAATGTTTGGGAGGTGAATTCAAGGAGAGACATTGTGTTCCAAGAGCAATGTGAAGCCGTCCAAAGATCATTTCCTAATCTAATGGGACAAACACAGCCACACATAGATAAATTCTGAACCTAAATGGCCTTCAGAGTTGGAGCTCCTTAGATAATATGGTAATGAATATTTTAGAAAAGTCTACATAGATAATAGTCATCAAGTCAATAAATACAGGCTGGCTACATCTCTGGTAACATTAGCATATAAATCCATTTGACTGAACCATTCAGAAAGCAGCATTTAGCCTTTCCCATGAATTTGAATAGGACCTAATAAAATCCCTAAACTTTCTGTGAAGTTTGTATATACAGGAGGAAATCACAGCCTTTTCAAAGCTCAGGATTGGAAAGGACCTTAAAGGTCAGATAAAATAACCTTGTATTGATTTGTTTGGGAAAAGCAACATTATCAAGTTGTGTCTATTGTAAACTCACATACAATTGGTAATTTGGGCAAAAGCTCAGCATCTGGGGCACTTTAATTGCTGACAATTCATGAGGTAAGAATTTCAGAAAAAATTCTTTAATCAGTGAAAAAGATCATTTTGAGCTAGGTGCCTTTTGCATGAGGACACAGCACTTATATTGTGTCAAGTGAAGAGATTTCCTTAAAATGTTCTTGTTTATACCTAAGTAGGCTGGCTTCTTAAGATTTCTTTCTCTTCCCTCCCATTCTTCTTTCCTTTATTCTGTTCCCCCTCCCTCCCTCTCCCTCTTCCCTCCTTCCTTCTTCTGTGCAAAATAAAAACTAGTTAAAAGTTAACAACAGAATTCATCTCAGGAATTGTTCAGAAAGACACCTAATAGAGCTATTTAGTCAAGAATACGAGGCTGTGGAGAGACAACTAGTTGGGGCTAGATTGCTGTATGTAAGAGTGTAACAGGATTTGTGTGTGGATATGGTCAGGTGGGAGATAGAGGGGGGAACCTGAGCATTTCCTTTGAACTATCTACCTGTGAAGAATTTCCAGAGGCTGCAATAGTTACAATAGTGTATGAGCACTGGTATTTCCATTTTTAAAAAATATTTACTGGGCAACACTATTGTTTAATGTCTTTTTCTTTATGCCTCAAGACTTTATGATAAACTATGCTCATATGAAATCATCTTGTGTTAAGTGGGGTTAAGTAAAGATAAAACAAGCAAAAACCTGCGCTTCAGAGAAGTGATTGGTTCAAGATGGCGGAGTAGAAGGGTGTGTACTCACTCCCTCTACCAAGAGCAACAGAATCACAACTAACTGCTGAACAATCATCGACAGGAAGACACTGGAAGTCACCAAAAAAGATACCCCACATCCAAAGACAGAGGAGAAGCCACAATGAGACAGTAGGAGGGGTGCAATCACAATAAAATTAAATCCCATAACTGCCGGGTGGGTGACTCACAAAATAGAGAACAATTATATCACAGAAGTCCACCCACTGGAGTGTAGGTTCTCAGCCCCTTGTCAGGCTTCCAAACCTCGGGGTCTGGCAACAGGAGGAGGAATTCCCAGAGAATCAGATTTTGAAGGCTAGTGGGACTTGATTGCAGGACTTCGAAAGGACTGGGAGAAACAGAGACTCCACACTTGGAGGGCACACACAAAGTAGTGTGCGCATTGGGACCCAGGGGAAGGAGTAGTGACACCATAGGAGACTGAACCAGACCCAGCTGCTAGTGTTGGAGGGTCTCCTGCAGAGGTAGGGTGTGACTGTGGCTCACCGTGAGGACAAGGACACTGGCAGCAGAAGTTATGGGAAGTACTCCTCGGTGTGAGGCCTCCCAGATTCTGGCATTAGCCCCACCAAAGAGCCAGGTAAGCTCCAGTGTTAAGTCACCTGAGGCCAAAAAACCAACAGGGAGGGAACCCAACCTCACCCATCAGCAGACAAGCAGATTAAAGTTTTACTGAGCTCTGCCCACCAGAACAACACACAGCTCTACCCACCACCAGTCCATCACATCAGGATACTTGCACAAGCTGCTTAGATAGCCTCGTCCACTAGAGGGCAGACAGCAGAAGCAAGAAGAACTACAATCCTGCAGCCTGTGGAACAAAAACTACATTCACAGAAAGATAGACAAGTGAAAAGGCAGAGGGCTATATACCACATGAAGGAACAAGATAAAACACCAGAAAAACAACTAAATGAAGTGGAGATAGGCAACCTTCCAGAAAAAGAATTCAGAATAATAATAGTGAAGATGATTCAGGATCTCAGAAGAAGAATGGATGCAAAGATCAAGAAGATGCAAGACATGTTTAACAAAGACCTAGAAGAATTAAAGAACAAACAGAGATAAACAATACAATAACTGAAATGAAAAATACACTGGAAGGAATCAATAGCAGAAAAACTGAGACAGAAGAACAGATAAAAGACCTGGAAGATAGAATGGTGGAATTCACTGCCATGGAACAGAATAAAGAAAAAAGAGTGAAAAGAAATGAAGACAGAGTAAGAGACCTCTGGGACAACATTAAATGCAACAACATTTGCATTATAGGGGTCCCAGAAGAAGAAGATAGAGAGAAAGGATCCAAGAAAATATTTGAGGAGATTATAGTCAAAACTTCCCTAACATGGGAAAGGAAATAGCCACCAAATTCTAGGAAGCACAGAGGGTCCCAGGCAGGAAAAACCCAAAGAGAAACACACCGAATCATATAGTAATCAAATTGACAAAAATTAAAGACCAAGAAAAATTTTTGAAGGCAACAAGGGAAAAACAACAAATAACATACAAGGGAACTCCCATAAGGTTAACAGCTGATATCTCAGCTGAAACTCTACAAGCCAGAAGGGAGTGGCAGGATATATTTAAAGTGATGAAAAGAAAGAACCAACAGCCAAGATTACTCTACCTGGCAAGGATCTCATTCAGATTCTACGGATAAATCAAAAGCTTTACAGACAAGTAAAAGCTAAGAGAATTCAGTACCACCAAACCAGATCTACAATAAATTCTAAAGGAACTTCTCTAAGTGGGAAACACAAGAGAAGAAAAGAACCTACAAAAACAAACTCATAACAATTAAGAAAATGGTAATAGGAACATACATATCAATAATTACCTTAAACGTGAATGGATTAAATGCTCCAACCAAAAGACACAGGCTCGCTGAATGGATACAAACAAGACCAATATATATGCTGTCTACCAGAGACCCACTACAAACCTATGGACACATATAGACTGAAAGTGAGGGGACAGAAAAAGATATTCCATGCAAATGGAAATCAAAAGAAAGTTGGAGTAGCAATACTCATATCAGATAAAATAGACTTTAAAATAAAGAATGTTACAAGAGACAAGGAAGGACACTACATAAGGATCAAGGGATCAATCCAAGAAGAAGATATAACAATTATAAATATATATGCACCGAACATAGGAGCACCTCAATACATAAGGCAACTACTAACAGCTATAGAAGAGGAAATTGACAGTAAGACAGTAATAGTGGAGGACTTTAACACCTCACTTATACCAAACAGAAACTTAATAAGGAAACACAAGCTTTAAATGACACAATAGACCAGTTAGACTTAATTGATATTTATAGGATATTCCATCCAAAAACAGGAGATTACACTTTCTTCTCATGTGCACATGGAACATTCTCCAGGGTTGATCACATCTTGGGTCACAGATCAAGCCTCAGTAAATTCAAGAAAATTGAAATCATATCAAGCATCTTTTCTGACCACAATTCTATGAAATTAGACATCAATTACAGGTAAAAAAAAAAAGTAAAAAACACAAACTCATGGAGGCTAAACAATACGTTACTAAATAGCCAAGAGATCACTGAAGAAATCAAAGAGGATATCAAAAAATACCAAGAGACAAATTACAATGAAAACACAACAATCCAAAACCTATGGGATGCAGCAAAAGCAGTTCTAACAGGGAAGTTTATAGCAATACAACCCTACCTCAAGAAACAACAAACATCTCAAATAAACAACCTAAACTTACACGTAAAGGAACTAGAGAAAGAAGAACAAACAAAACCCAAAGTTAGTAGAAGGAAAGAAATCATAAAGATCAGAGCAGAAATAAATGAAATAGAAACAAAGAAAACAATAGCAAAGATCAATAAAACTAAAAGTTGGTTCTTTGAGAAGATAAACAAAATTGATAAATCATTAGCCAGACTCATCAAGAAAAAGAGGGAGAGGACTCAAATCAATAAAATTAGAAATGAAAAAGGAGAAGTTACAACTGATACTGCAGAAATACAAAACATGCTAAAGACTACTACAAGCAGCTCTATGCCAATAAAATGGACAATCTGGAAGAAATGGACAAATCCTTAGAAAGGTATAAACTTCCAAGACTGAACCAGGAAGAAATAGAAAATATAAGCAGACAAATCCCAAGCACTGAAATTGAAAATGTGATTAAAATCTTCCAACAAACAAAAGTCCAGGACCAGATGGCTTCACAGGTGAATTCTATCAAACATTTACAGAAGAGCTAACACCCATCTTTCTCAAACTCTTCCAAAAAATGGCAGAGGAAGGAACACTCCCAAACTCATTCTATGAGGCCACCATCACCCTGATACCAAAACCAGACCAAGATACTACAAAAAAAGAAAATTACAGACCAATATCACTGATGAATATAGATACAGAAATCCTCAACAAAATACGAGCAAACAGAATCCAACAATACATTAAATGGATAATACACCATGGTCAAGTGGGATTTATCCCAGGGATGTAAGGATTATTCAGTATACGCAAATCAATCTATGTGAACTACCATAGTAACAAATTGAAGAAGAAAAACCATATGATGATCTCAATAGATGCAGAAAAAGCTTTTGACAAAATTCAACACCGATTTATGATAAAAACTCTCCAGAAAGTGCGCATAGAGGGAACCTACCTCAATGTAATAAAGGCCATATATGACAAACCCACAGCAAACATCATTCTCAATGGTGAAAAACTGAAACCATTTACTCTAAGATCAGGAATGAGAAAAGGATGTCCACTCTCACCACTATTATTCAACATAGTTTTGGAAGTTTTAGCCACAGAAATCAGAGAAGAATTAGAAATAAAAGGAATCAAAATCAGAAAAGAAGAAGTAAAGTTGTCATTATTTGCAGATGCTGTGATACTATACATAGAGAATCCTAAAGATGCCAACAGAAAACTACTAGAGCTAATCAATGGATTTGGTAAATTAGCAGGATATAAGATTAATGCACAGAAATCTCTTGCATTCCTATACACTAATGATGAAAAATCTGAAAGAAAAAATTAAGGAAACACTCCCATTTACCACTGCAACAAAAAGAATGAAATACCTAGGAATAAACCTACCTAAGGAGACAAAAAGCTGTATGCAGAGACTATAAGACACTGATGAAAGAAATTAAAGATGATACAAACAGATGGAGAGATATACCATGTTCTTGGATTGGAAGAATCAACATTGTGAAAATGACTATACTACCCAAAGCAATCTACAGATTCAATGCAATCCCTATCAAACTACCAATGGCATTTTTCACAGAACTAGAACAAAAAATTTCACAATTTGTATGGTAACATAAAAGACCCTGAATAGCCAAAGCAATCTTGAGAAAGAAAAACGGAGCTGGAGGAATCAGGCTCCTGGATCTCAGACTATACTACAAAGTTACAGTAATGAAGATAGTATGATACTGGCACAAAAACAGAAATATAGATAAATGGAACAGGATAGAAAGTGCAGAGATAAACCCATGCACCTATGGTCAATTAATCTATGACAAAGGAGGCAAGGATATACAATGGAGAAGACAGCCTCTTCAATAAGTGGTGCTGAGAAAACTGGACAGCTACATGTGAAAGAAGGAAATTAGAACACTCTCTAACACCATACACAAAAATAACCTCAAAATGGATTAGAGACCTAAATGTAAGACTGGACACTATAAAACTCTTAGAGGAAAACATAGGAAGTACACTCTTTGACATAAATCACAGCAAGATCTTTTTTGATATGCCTCCTAGAGTAATGGAAATAAAAACAAAAATAAACAAATGGTACCTAATGAAACCTAAAAGCTTTTGCAAAGCAAAGGAAAGTACAAACAAGATGAAAAGACAACCCTCAGAATGGGAGAAAATATTTGCAAACGAATCAACTGACAAAAGATTAATCTTCAAAATATATAAACAGCTCATGCAGTTCAATATTAAAAAAAACAAACAACCCAATGCAAAAATGGGCAGAAGATGTAAATAGACATTTCTCCAAAGAAGACATACAGATGGCCAAGAAGCACATGAAAAGCTGCTCAACATCACTAATTATTAGAGAAATGCAAATCAAAACAACAGTGAAGTATCACCTCACACTAGTTAGAATGGGCATCATCAGAAAATGCACAAACAACAAATGCTGGAGAGGGTGTGGAGAAAAGGAAACCCTCTTGCACTGCTGGTGGGAATGTTAATTGGTACAGCCACTATGGAGAACAGTATGGAGGTTCCTTAAAAAACTGAAAATAGAATTACCATATGATCCAGCAATCCCTCTACTGAGCATATACCCAGAGAAAACCATAATTCAAAAAGATACATGCATCCTAATGTCCATTGCAGGACTATTTACAATAGCCAGGTCATGGAAGCAACCTAAATTCCCATTGACAGACAAATGGATAAAGAAGGTGTGCTACACATATACAATGGAATATTACTCAGCCATAAAAAGGAATGAAATTGGGTCATTTGTAGAGATGTGGATGGATCTAGAGACTGTCATACAGAGTGAAGTAAGTCAGAAAGAGAAAAACAAATATCGTTTATTAACACATATATGTGGAACCTAGAAAAATGGTACAGATGAACCGCTTTGCAAGGCAGAAATAGAGACACAGATGTAGGGAACAAACATATGGACACCAAGGGGGGAAAGCAGCAGGGTTGCTGGTGGTGTGATGAATTGGGAGATTGGGATTGACATGTATACATAATATGTATAAAATGGATAACTAATAAGAACCTGCTGTATAAAAAAATTAAATTAAATTAAAAAATTTTTAAAAAGAATAAAAAGTCCAGTATATAAAAAAAAAACACCTGTGCTTCAGTGATGGATTAACAAAGTGCAGAGAGAAAAGGCACAGATAATGAGAAATTAGTAAATCAAGATTTCAGCAGAAGCAGAAATTAATAATTAACACTTACTGAGGAGAAAGTCCATGGAACCCTGATATTTGGCCCTTTTCCTTTATGGAGAGGAATGGGGTTCCATAGATTCTCTCTTTTACTCTACAGAGAGCTACAAAGAGAAATGATTATTTTTCTCATAGTCTCCAATGAGAAAACAGAAGCACAAAGAAATCAAGTCACATCCATAAAGGATCCAGAAAGGTCCACAGCTAATAGAAATGTGAATGTGTTTCAAACCCGGGAGTCTGGCATCAAACAGAGAAAATAGATAAATAAATAGAAAAATAGGTTGATAGATGATAGATAGATAGATAGGTAGATAGATAGATAGATAGATAGACAAGCAGAGAGATAGGTAGATAAATGATAGAGTTGTGGATCTGATAGGGACAGATTAAAGGGACAAAGTAGGTGATTAAATAGTTAATACTACTAAGGGATCATACATAAAGAAAAGTATGGGAGACACATGTAAGTTAATGATCACTCAAGAAAGCAGTCTTGCCTAACAACAAAACCATGCAACAGAAGCATGAGACATGCCCCCAAACAATAAAACAATGGTAGAATGAGACTCATATCCTGCCCAGTGAGGTCAGTAAGTTACTGATTCCTAGGACATGTCCCTCTGCAACACTAAAAAATATATATAAGGAAAAGGTGACATTATACTAAAACTTGAGACGATTTACCATTTTTAGCATATATTACCACCCTCCTGCTAACTTAAATAGTGCCATGACAGTCCTGGTTTGACCATGTAGGGACAAGAAAACTCGCCCACATGATGTGGAGAAGGAACGGATGATGGAAGCTTCATGCCTACTCAAGAATGAGGAAGAAGGTGGTTTTCTCCTCCTCCCCACTTTTCCTTTGACTATAAATAGCCCACTAAGTTCTTGGCATGGCACCCTCTTGCCCGCCTGCCCACTCATAAAGCTTACAAGTGTCCTATTCTAATAAATCACTTCTTATTTAACACTCTGCCTCTCACTGGATTCTTTCTGTGCTGAGACATAAAGAACCAGAGCTCTTCGAAGCCCCCTGAGATGAATTTCTGCAGTTTCAGATAGACTAGTTGTGTGTCTTTGAAATTCATATGTAATTCACATTCATATACCCCTCAATGTGAATTGTTAAACAACAAAAATTCAACTGAGTAAATTTAAGGATCAAACTGGCTTTATTAAATGATTCCTGAATTGGATAGCATCCCATTTAGCAAACAGAAAAAAGTTCTGCCAAGCTGAAGAGTACTCAATCCATACCCACCAATTTTTGTGGCTTTCTGGCCTTTGAGATCCCCATTAGAAATAGTCTTTATCTACACAAAACACAACAGGCATGTGCACCTTAATATACCAGCAGTAACCAAAAGATATTACTGAGCCCTGGCAGAGAAGGCCCTGTGTGCATCACCAACAATTCCCATGGAACCTTGGATTGGGGCAAGGAATAACCCAGCAGACCTCTACAAGTGGGGACTCAAGACTGGGAGCTCTACATGAATGAACTGAATACAGTTCCCACATGAATCTTCAGATAGAATCAAGGGCAGAGGGTTTTCCACTCCAAAACCTAGGAATTGCAGTCTGAAATTCTAGGGGCTTAGCTTCAGGTAGAACTGTCTGCCAGCTCAGCTGGGCACCAGGCAGAATGGTCTGCCAGCTCAAGCTTGCCTGCCTTGTATTGGAGAAGCAATTAAATCAGAAGCTCAATGTAAAGAGAGTGGAGCTCAGAACCAAAAGGAACTTACCCACAGCCCTGGGAAACAGCAAGAAAGGCAATGAACTCAAAAAAGGGTTCACAGGTACCACACCTGTGTTTCTCATTGTCCTCAAATACCATCAGAAGTTTACATTGTGTCCCAACACTGCCACCAAATCTGTTAAACAACAAAAATTCAACTGAGTAAATATAAGGATCAAATTGGTGTTTAGAAAATTAGCTGGCATGAGGTAAGTCAGTCCTCAAACTCTAGACATTATTTTTCGTCAGAATTGGTTCCTTTATGCATCCATAGTTATTTTAAAATATTTGTAATAAACATTTTAAAGAATTTTTCACCTTCACCTCTTTGTCCAGCAATGTCCACTTGGTTGACAGTGGTCTTCATTATCTGCCTCTTCAAATTAATATTGTAATATTCTGAATGTACCTAAAAGTCTGAAAACTATATCTTTTACATTATATATCAGTAGTACATTCCTTTTATTGTTATAAAATGTCTTTGAGAGTCTATTTATTTTATTACCTTTCCACTTATAGAAGTTTCAAATATCAAACAATTTTTGGCATAAATTAAACTGACCTTAGAACCCCTCAAGGTAGCCAATAACTGTCTGGCTACAGTTTGATTTTACTTCATGAAGATATACCATATCTACTCACAATGGAATGAAAGAAGGAAAATTAATCCAGAAAAATTAACCAAACCTAGTTCAAAATATTGTTTTATTATTTTTATTCCTAATTTGCCCTAGAATTTTTCATTGTCTACTATTAGAAGAGGTAATCTATAAATAACACAAATCTTTATTTATAATATATAACCAATAAGGAAGCAAGAGAACAAATATCTATAGTTGCAAGTCACCACTTGAAAATTTAAATGTTTATATTTCTAGGATAATTGTCTATAGAGAATAATAAGGGGCATCTTACCTAAGGAAATAAACATACTTGTCTTATTTACTGTCTCTCTCTCTCTCTCTCTCTCACATACAAACTTCATATATATTTCCTTATATAAACACATAGAGACATAGCTATGCACAGTTCATACATATATGTGATCTTTACATTGCACTGAAGAACAAATTTGGATACTTTAGTGTTTACATACATACACACATTTGTATATACATATATGTATTTATACATCCATGTTTTGTTTATGTTCAACTAATAAAACAGTTTTAATTCTCTGTCTACCAGCATATAATCTGTATGTGAATATTCTTTTTTTTAATTAATTTATCTTATTTTTTGGTTGCATTGGGTCTTCATTGCTGTGTGCAGGCTTTTCTCTAGTTGCGGCAAGTGGGCTCTTTGTTGCAGTGCATGGGCTTCTCATTGCGGTGGCTTCTCTTGTTGTAGAGCAAGGGCTCTAGGTGCACAGGCTTCATTAGTTGCAGCACATGGGCTCAGTAATTGTGGCTCGTGGGTTCTAGAGCACAGATTCAGTAGTTGTGGCGCACAGGCTTAGTTGCTCCACGGCATGTGGGATCTTCCCAGACCAGGGCTCGAACCCGTGTCCCCTGTATTGGGAGGTAGATTCTTAACCACTGAGCCACCAGGGAAGTCCTGTATATTAATATTCTTTAACAACATGGAAACTACAAAAGTTAGAATTGGCTGGGAGGGATGAAAGAAGCAAATGTGAATTGATACATGTGGACTTGGTCAATGTAAATTTTGCAAGCTGTACATAAATTTTGTAGACCTAATGATTTTTGAAAACCATTTCCAAGGCTGTTTATGTCTCATGTGGAAATCTAAACACTATCTTACTGGAACTGGATTAAAAAATTTAGCCTTGTCAAATATTGCTGGTGTCTGCTTTTTAAGTTTTCTTCTCCTCTTACCTTTAATACATGCTTAGCCTTAGTAGGCCAAAAGTAGAACTCTCTAGCTAATATTTTTTCTTCCTATTGTGAAAAGGAATTCAACTTTAATGCTTACATGGTTATTTGAGTTTTGCTGCAGAATGCTGTGCACTGCAGTTTTGCTTTGAAATGAATGATTTTTTTTGTTTTAAGGTAAACAATTTTCTGCTGTGTTTTTGTTGCACATTGTTAGAAGTCATCCTCTTGCTTAGATGTAGATGGTTTTTTGTTTGTTTTTTTAAAATCACTGCTGTGAACAACTAGCTGTTTGATCAGCAATGCTTCCTTTTTTTTTTTTCTTCCTCCTTTTGTATTGGACTTAGTCGCTGTCTGTCCTCTGTGACACATCAGGATATGACTATCTGGTACCGCTCACAGTGGAAGCAATTTAATCTTTGTTACAAAAGTACCCTGTTTCTCAGAAGTCACATAAACATCTTAGGAAGAATGGTTGATTAAATTGTTTTGGCCAGCAGTTATACTTATCTGACTACATACATTTTTGTGTGGGATTTGGAATTTTTTTCCCTTTCACTTTGGAGGGTATAATCAGGCTCAATTTCTCCCTGTATGTGCATGCTTTGTTCTTTGAGCATTTTCCACTGAAAAAGTGAATTTCAGTTGTTCTGGACTTATCTTTCAGTAGGAAAACCTAGTTATTGTTCAGCATTTTAAGAAGCAGAGATAATACTTTACTTTTAAACTTCCAGTTGGAGCTTTGTCTTCTGGCCAGTGGGGGAAAAAAAAGATTATATTTCATAAATGGCATTTCACCTCCTTGTAGACAGAATTTCTTCCATCAAGTAGAGACTGTACACACACTAATGCTGGGTGAATGATCTGATAAGAGATTCGTAAGAACCAGCTGAAAAATGATGTACTCTCCTGCTAACAGCCTAGTCTAATTTACCTTACATTTCCTATAATCTGAGAGAAAACTGACTAGTGATGTTCTTTAGGACTGGGTTTAAAGATGATTAAGGGGATTGCAGTGAAAATTCCCTTAATGTATGTTCTACAAATACAAGTCAGGGATAGAATGAGAGGCATACAAAATACTTCATTTGTTGGGACAATGAAAGGTTAAAGTAGGGAGAAAAATAAAAGAACCTTACATTATTTTGAAGATTTGTGAAAATAGGTGTATTTTAGTAGATCCATGTGAATGGATAACTTGGAAAAAATTATCCATCTCTGATTAAGCATTAAATCCTTATACGTATTTCTAGCTATTTTGAATACAATTTCATAGAATTCATAAATTAGATTTATGTACTAGTGTTTAGAGATTGTTCAGCAAAATATAATAGTATTTTAAAAATACATATGCAAAACTTGAACACTGAAGTGAAGATGCTGACTTATTTAAAAACCAAAGCTAAAAAAACCTGAAAAAGATATTATTTGAAAATGGAGAACATTTCAAACAGTTTTATAATATTTAAATTACTCTAGTAAAGGGAATAAAACTTTGTATAAAAATAAGAAAGTAATGCATCATTATGAAAAATTTCTGAGTTTTCTTGTTGGTTGATCCCACAAGAAAGATTTTAAGAAAAATATATGATAAAATTTTGGAATAGAGATAATGAAAATGGGTCTTTGAAGGAAATGTTTGATTTACAACTGATATGCTGATCATTTAAAATGATTTAAATATTTATGAAAATATTTGCAGATGATGCTACTGACAAGGCATTAATTTCCAAAATATACAAACAGCTTATACAGCTCAATATCAAAAAAACAAACAACCCAATCAAAAAATGGGCAGAACACCTAAATAGACATTTCTCCTACGAAGACATTTAGATGGCCAACAGACACATGGAAAGATGCTCCACATAGCTAATTAGAAGAGAAATGCAAATCAAAACTACAATGAGGTATCACCTCACACCAGTCAGAATGACCATCATTAAAAAGTCTACAAATAATAAATGCTGGAGAGGGTGTGGAGACCTCCTACACTGTTGGTGGGAATGTAAACTGGTACAGCCAGTATGGAGAACAGTATGGAGGTTCCTTAAAAAACTAAAAATAAAGGTACCATATGATTCAACAATCCCACTCCTGGGCATATACCCAGAGATAACCATAATTCGAAAAGGTATATGAACCCCAATATTCATTTCAGCACTATTTACAATAGCAAGGACTTGGAAGCAACCTAAATGTCCATCAACAGAGGAATGAATAAAGAAGATGTGGTACATATATACAATGGAATATTACTCAGCCACAAAAAAGAATGAAATAATGCCATTTGCAGCAACATGAATGGACCTAGAGATTATCATATTAAGTGCAGTAAGTCAGACAGGGAAAGACAAATATCACTTACATGTGGAATAAAAAAATGATACAAATGAACTTATTTACAAAACAGACTCGCAGACATAGGAAACAAACTTATGGTTACCAAAGGGGATAGTGGGGTGGAGGGGGAGATAAATTAGGAGTTTGGGATTAACAGGTACACACTACTATGTATAAAATAGATAAACAACAAGGACCTACTGTATAGCACAGGGAAATCTACTCAATACTCTGTAATGGCATATATGGGAAAAGAATCTGAAAAGAATATACATATATTCATTTTTTAAACATAGTTATTTATAAATCCTGCTCTCTCCCATGTCTTTCTGTACTGGATTAGTATTTGTTTTAATCCTGTACATTCATGGGGCACCAGTCATTTTCAGTAAATAAGTTGTAGGTAATGTTCTTTTGAAAACTAAAGAATGCTATAGGTTTTTATTAACTTAGCTAAAAATTAGCTATAATTTATTAATTTTGTTAGCTATAGCTTATGTAGCTGATTTATAAGTCCCATGAGACAGCAGTATCATTTTTTTCATTAGTAATACTCTTAGACAAAGTCATGTTTTCTGTAATAGTAGATGAAACAGAACTGATGTCTAGCTTGCTGTAATAAACTAGAAAATTAAAAGAAGTTTTGAAACCTATACGAGAAAGAGAAGAATCAAACACTTACACACTTACAACCTTACCCTTATTCTCTCCCAAATACCAACTTACTGATTTGGGTTCTGCCACTTTGTTTTTGGTAAATCTACTGAAAGTTCAGACACAAAGCTACGAGGAATATTAAAAATACTGGGACAATGATTTTCTCTTCTCTGATTAAATATATATAGTGTATAATCAGGTATACATTTACATGGATGGTGTCACTGAAAGAACGCGTAGTAAAGAATTTTTCATCGTAACTAAATTAGCAAAGTCAATTACTAGGGGCTATGATATAAATTTAGCTTATTATAGAGTAAACTACTAAAAACATTCATTAGATTGGGAATTTTTAGACAATATATGAAATTGTGTTTTCACTAATCTGATGTAAATGATAAATATTTTTTATCTAACACTGAGTCTTTATCTAAGGGCAATTATCATTTTCATTATCATTTATAATTCAGATTTTTTAAAGACCATCCCTATTTGTTAATTAAACTTTTTATTTTGAGGTAATTATAGATTCACAACCAACTGTGTGAAATAAGACAAAGATCCTTTATCAAGTTACCTCCAATGGTAATATCTTGCAAAACTTTAGTACAATATCATAAGCAGATATTGACATTAGTTCAGTCAAGATACACGTTTCCATCACTAAAACAATCCTTCTTGTTGCCCTTTCATAGACACAATTACCCCCTAGTCTTAAACACTGGTAATCACTAAACTGTTCTGCATCTCTATAAATCGTCATTTCCAAAATGTTAATGGAATCCTACAGTGTGAGATACTTTTGGGAATGGCTTTTTTCACTCAGCATAATTTGTTACAGATTTATCAAGGTTGTTACATTAACATAAGTTTTCATTTTTCTGGGATAAATGCCCAGCATTGTAATTGCTGGCTCATACAATAGTTGAATGACTAATTTTTAAGCCACTGCCAAACTGTTTTTAGAATGACTGTACCATTTTACATCACCACCAGTAATGTATGAGCGGTACACTTTCTCTGTTCTCACCAGCGTTTGGTGTTGCTTATCTTTACCATTCGGATAGGTGTGTAGTCATGTCTCATTGTGGTTTTAATTTGCATTTCTCTAATGGCTAATGACGTTAAACACCTTTTCATGTGCTTACTTGCCATCCGTATATCCTCTTCAGTGGCATGTCACTTCATTTTTTTTTTTTTTTTTATTTTTTTTTTTGCGGTACACGGGCCTCTCACTGTTGTGGCCTCTCCCATTGTGGAGCACAGGCTCCGGACACGCAGGCTCAGCGGCCACGGCTCACGGGCCCAGCCGCTATGTGGCATGTGGGATCTTCCCGGACTGGGGCACGAACCCGTGTCCCCTGCATCGACAGGCGGACTCTCAACCACTGTGCCACCATGGAAGCCCTCACTCCATGTTTTTTGTCCTTTATCTAATTGGATTATTTATTTGATTTTATTATTTATTTATTTATTTATTTGGCCGCTCCGCGCAGTTTGTGGGGTCTTAGTTCCCTGACCAAGGCTTGAACCCGGGCCCTCGGCAGCAAGAGTGCAGAGTCCTAACCAATGGACCGCCAGGGAATTCCCTGGATTATTTTTTTAATGTCGAGTTTTGAGAATTCTTTATATATTCTAAATATTAGTCCTATGTTGGCTATGTGGTTTGCAGATATTTTCTCCTACTCTGTAGCTTTTTCCTTTCATCTCCTTTACAGGGTGTTTTGTGGAACAAAATGTTTTAATTTTTGTGAAGTCCAATTTATCATTTTTTCCTTTTATGGATCATGCTTTTGGTGTCAAGTTTGAGAATTCCTAGCCTAGCCCTAGATCTCAATCATTTTCCCCTATATTCTCTCTTAAAAATTTACAGCCTTATGAGTTACATCTTGAGTTAATTTTCGTATGAGGTAAAGGTTGATTTTTTTTTAGTTTCTGTTTTTGTTTCTTAAGGAAATTCTATGTCTCAATACCATTTATTGAAAAGGCTATCCTTCCTCCATTGAATTAATTTTTTACTTTTGTTAAAAATAAATTGGGCATATTTCTGTGTCTTAAATCTGAGTTGTATTTTCTGTTCTATGGGTTTGTGTCTATCCCTCACAAATACCACATAGTCTTGAATACTATAGTTTCATAATAAGTTCTGAAATTAGGTAGGTTTCTCCCTGTATTATTCTTTCTCAAAATTGTTTTAGCTATCCTAGTTCATTTGCCTTTCCACATACATTTTAGAATAATCTTATCTATATCTACAAAAAGCATTGCTTGGATTTTGATAGGAGTTTTGTGAAATTTTCCATTTATGGAGAATTGGCAACTTTACTGTGTTAGTGCCTAATCCTTGAAAACACAGTGTGTCTCTCCATTTATTTAGTTAATCTTTAATTTATTTTATCAATATTTTGCAGCAATTTTTAGCATACAAGTCTTGTATGTGTTTTGTTAGAACAACATTTATTTCTCTTTTTTTAAAGAAATTATAAATGGCATCATATTTTAATTTTGGTGTTCCCATGTTATTACTAGTATATAGACCACAAAATAGATTTTTATACTGATCTTATATCCTGCAACATTTCTGATAACAGTTATTACTTCTAAGAATTTTTTTTCTTAGGTTTCTTAGAAATTCCTACATAGAAAATCATGTTACATGAAATAAGGAATTCCGATCCATGCTTCTTTTATTTACTTTTCTTGACTTTGCAAAATTGTCCATTATATATTGAATAAGATTAGTGAGAGTAGACATCATTGCAGTATTCTCATTCTTAGAGGAAAAGCATTCAGTCTTTCTTCCTTAAACATTTGGTAGTCTTCTCCATTGAGACCATCTCGGCTTGGTTGTTTCTTTTTTCTGGAGGTTTTAATTTATGAATTCAATTTCTTTAATAGTTACTCATCTATTCAAATCATCTATTTTATATTGGCTGGGTTTTTGTTTGTGTTTTCAAGAAATAGATCTGTTTTGTCTAAGTTGTCCAAAGAATGTATGTAGAATTGTTCAGCATATTGCCTTATTTCCTTATTGATGTCTGCAAAGGCTAGAAATGATGTGCCCTGTTTCCTGATGTTGGTGATCATTTGATAGCTTCCTTTGAGATCTTTTTGTTTCTTGGGGCCCAAACCCAGATTGAGTGGGGCAAGAGTGCCTCATTGCTGCTCCCCACATGGCCTCCACTGACACCCTTGAGGGTGTAGCCTTATTACCACTGGCCAGTAGTGAATGTCTTACTCTCCACTATTAGAGGACATCACGTATAATGAAAAAGTGAAACAATAATGGAACATGAACAACCATCTATCAGAAAAGAATGTATTAAGATAACAACACATAAAGAAGATGTGGTACATATATACAATGGAATATTACTCAGCCATAAAAAGGAATGAAATTAGGTCATTTGTAGAGATGTGGATGGATCTAGAGACTGTCATACAGAGTGAAGTAAGTCAGAAAGAGAAAAACAAACATCGTATGTTAACGCATATATGTGGAACCTAGAAAAATGGTACAGATGAACCAGTTTGCAGGGCAGAAATAGAGACACAGATGTAGAGAACAAACATATGGACACCAAGGGGGGAAAGTGGCAGGGGGGTGGTGGTGGTGTGATGAATTGGGAGATTGGGATTGACATATATACACTAATATGTATAAAATGGATAACTAAGAAGAACCTGCTGTATAAAAAAATAAATAAAATTAAATTTAAAAAATTTTTAAAAGATAATACAGTTTTCAAAATAAAAATTTTATTCTAGTGGAGGATTCAACTGGACACTACATGAAACTCATTAGATTTGAAGATATACTTAAGAAAATTTAGAGCAAAGAGGAAATGGATTTAAAAAAACTTAAAAAAAATGAACAACAAGAAAAAAAAATGCAAGAGGCAAAATGGGAAATGGGTTATGCATTTAATATAATTTCCATGGAGGAGGGGGATATTAAAGTATATGGGAAAGAAGCAATAAATAACAAATAATAATAATCACAATTTAAAAGTTTAAAGATTTTAAGAAACACTTGAAATATTTGATGTTAATTTAGATTTCATAAACTACTAAGCAAAAATAATTTTAAAAATTGGTAAAAGTTCTTAATTTTAAACTTATCAAAAAATACTTTAAGAAAAGAAAAATATAGGACACAAAAGAAGAGAATTAAGTTACCATTAATTATAGACAGTATGATTTTCTATTTAGAAACTTCAAGAGAATTAACTCTAAAAATACTTCAATTAATGATGGTTCAGTAAAAAGGCCAGTCTCAAAATACATTAAAAATTATATATTATTCATATAATAATGATAAAAATTGATTAGCTCTTACTGTGTTGAGGAATTTTCAAAATACTTTACATGGACATCTCACAGCAGCATTATGAGGTTGTTATTATTCTCACTTTGTAGATGAGAAAAGTGAGGCATAAAGAAAATAAATTGACCTTTCCAAGGTCATATACCTGGTAAGTGGTACATAAACAGTACATAAATATTTTTTCTCCTAGAAACAAGATAAAAATCCACCAGGATTCTGACTCTTATTAACATAAAAATACGTTTTATTGGGAAGATGGTATTAATCACAGAAATTAGGAATTAAGAGGAGGCACAAGAACTCACTCATCATGACACAAGGGACTTGGCTCCCTAGGGAAAGTCTTCAGATGCGTCCAGTTTTGCCCCATGAGTTTCATTCACAAAGTCTGTAGGGGCAGTGGATGGGTCTAGCTTGGGTCACGTGCCTACTTCTGGGCTAGTGGTTGGGAGGGGGAAGAAGGGTGGAAGTCTGTTGATTTAAAGGCTCACTGCAAATACATAGAGTTGGAGGAGCAGAGTTCCTCAAGGGAAAGGATACGAGGACACAAGCATCACATGTACATCTGAGACCTGGTCTCTTGAAAGGATGGCTACATGAGTTAGGCAGCAGCAGGCAGTGTAAATTCACTCCTACAATAACGAAGGCATTGATTTCTTGCTGGAACCTGAATATATTATCTGCTTTAAAGATTACTTGAAGGCACATTGAAGGGTCTTATGTTGGTAACTTTATATCTAGGATTCATTTTAAGTGGATTTTACACTTTCTATCTTGAGTCAAATCAAAGAGATGACCCTGAATAGAAGTATAATCCAGAGAATTTTGGGGATCCAAATATTGTTTTTCACTCGGTCAAACAGGGACTTTCAAAGGTACCCTTCTTAAAGTACCATCGGTCATGGCACAGAAATTTAAGTCATGAAAAGAGTTGAGTGTTAAATTACTGTTAAATTAGTGTCATCTGTTTTAATAGTGTTGGCATGCCTTTTATTTGAATTACTTTGATGTTTATAACACCTTAAGAAAGACCTTGAATTTAACAATAAGCCTCTGAAGTAAATGTTTTGTGTAAATCAGGATTTCTCAACCTTGGCATGATTGATGTTTTGGGATGGATATTCTTTTCTCAGTGTACAGAGTCTGTCCTGTGCATTGTGGGATGTATACTAGAATCCCTGGCCTCTACTCATTAAATTCTAGTAGTACCCTTCCAGTTGTGACAATAAAAAAATATCTGCAGACATTGTCAGATGTCCCAGGTGTGTGTGGCTGGGGACAGGGGAGGAGCTGCACAAAAGGTCCCTGGTTGAGAACAAGTATTATAGACAAAAGAGGGAATCCTGGACAAGGGAATTACCAGAACACAATGCAGAATATAGATAAGTTAAAAGGATAAAGTTCTACCCACCTAAAAAGAGCTAACTTCACTGTTCTGTAAGAACTTGACCTGCACACATTTTGATTGGCATACCATCCTAGAAAGTGAATCTCAACTGAGGATGCACAATTAGAATCATCTGTGGAATCAAAAAAAAATTACTGAAGCTTAAGCCACAATCTAGAAAAATTATATCAGAAATTTTGGTGGTGGACCCAGACATTTTTATTTTTGAGGCATTCCCATGGGATTCTAAATAAATAACAATCTAAAATGTACTAATCTAAAGTAATTGTCCTTAAACACCCACCAGAATCAAGCCCCGGAAGATGTGCAGGGTTCTACCACACCTGGATTCCTGTCTGATTATTCACATGGCCACAGGAATTGTATGGTAGACAGAAGGTGCAGGGGACAAAGTGCTTCAGGGCACTGCTCCAGTGTTTATAGCACCTGGAATCTATATCCCAACTGGATGGTTATTCAAACAAACTGAATAAAGGAAATTTACAGATTAACCAAGGTATTCTTTGATGAACAGGTAAAGTTTTGATATAATTCTATATGGGTCCAGGCATTGTGCCAACTTACTAGAAAGCTAGTTAATCCACTTTTAGCATTAGAGAAGACTTCTTGGGCAATTTTCAGTCAATTGTTAGTATACAGTGCTACACTAACTGTCCTGGATTGATCAGCAGGCCTGATTCATTGCCCATCTCTATCTATCCTATAGATCTAACCCCAACAGGTACTTTGAATCCTTTCTGATCATAGTAGGAGTTAATCAAGAGAACATAGAAACTTTAGACCAACATACAAGGGACTTAAAATCAGTCAAAAACATTGAGACTGGGGATGTTCTGCATCAGGTTCCTCAGAAGCAGAGTTTTCCACGTGATTCTTGTTCCAGTGATTTATTTATTAGGGCTACTCTTAGGAGAGAGGAGTTGAGGAAAGCATGACATAGCAGAGGAAAAAAACCAAGCAAGAATGTGGTCTCAGTAGGAGACTAGCTTTAGTCTCATCCTATAAGGGACACTTTAGGGACCAAATTATAAGGCAGAGATAGATCCATCTTGAGGCAAGGGTGACCAACTTTTGGACTTGTGGGAGAGGGAAAGTCTCCTGAGATTCTGTTTGGCTGAGTGCAGTTCTCTGGGGAAGTGTCTGACTTGTTGTCAGCCAACATGCACAGCAGCTAAGGGACCAGTGCACCCACTGATAAGGGGCCGATCACCAACAGCATTCACTAGGGCATATACCACAATTACTTCTTTTGATATTTTCAGATGCAGTATTGTATTTTAAGCATAATTGAATCAGGGAATGTAAACTGGCAAAATAATGTTAAGATATCTGCATTTTTCAACACTTTAGTCATTTGTAATCAAAACTTCCCTGTAATTTTCAGGGAGACTTTGAGATATAACCAGTCAATGCTGATGGTATATGGCTTATTAAGATAAGATCACCTACTTCAAAAATAAAAGGTAAACTTTTATGTGGCTAATTCTTTGTTTTACTGAGAAACAAAAATCAAAAAATAAACAAATATTTCATAGAGCTTATGAGTTCATTTATTCAACAAATATTTATTGAGACAGATCTCATGGAGTGTTCATTGTAGTTGAGAAATAAAGGAGTAAAAAATACAACAAATAAAAAGATAATAGTTTGGGTTGTAACAAGTGTTATAAGAAAAAATAAAACAGGTAGGGGTATGGACACTAGTGGAGACGGGAATTAATGAATGCTATTTTAGATCAGATGCCAAGGAAGGTCTCTCTGAGAAGTTGACAATTAAGGCAAGAGCTGAATGTAGTGAGGGAGCAAGCACTTCAGATGCAGAATTTCCTAGCCTAAAACTGTTAAAAACATGTAATGCAAAATACTTTAATAAATTCAGTGGCAGTTTTCCATCAGCAAAGCTTAAGGCATGGACAAATATTTTTGTAAACCTGGTGTTATAACACCAATAGCCGCCCATCACTGTCAGTCACTAATGACAAGATGTCTCTGAGCTGTACAAAGGAGTGAGGACACCGACACAGATCTGCTGTTTGATTTGAAGAGGTTTATGAATCTATTGTAAGAAGCCAACAACAGTATGCGGTAGGGAATTAACATCTTAGGGGTCTAATGCATGCTTAATAAAATAAATTCCCTTATTTCACTGTAAATTTGTAGGTGTAATTTTATTATAATTTAATGTTTGTAAAACTTAACTTTTTCTTAAAAATTTAGGAACATAAAAGGGCCTATTGGTTCTAATCTGCTCACTTAGAGGCTATTACAGGTTTGACCTTAGGAAAACAGAAAACAATATAACTACATTTTAGGATTATCAAAGGGATGAAGGATGAAGTCAAACAAAACTGTTCACAGTATCTCATAAAATGAATAACATTTTGGATTAAATTGTGACCAGTGAACTGAATATCAATTTAATTTATTAAATTTTAACAATTTACAGTGCTTTTCCACTTATTGCCTTATTGACTGTTAAAGCTCTTAGAGCATCCTGATGGAAAAAGAGGTTTTAGAATCTATTTATACACATCTTCAATATGAATAGCCTCAACTAGTTTAAAAAAGTTCAGCCACCTCTTAGGGAAAACTAGATTTTTATGTAAAAATTTGAATGATTTTTGTTTCTTTAATCATTATTACACCTGTTGAAGACAGATCTAAAAATATGCCACATGCAAATGAATAAGTTGCATATGGCAATGTTAAAGGATTGTTGGCAACATTGGCTTTTTACTAAACAACAGTTTTGTTTTATTTCAAGAGTAATATTAGAATAGCCTAATCATTAATGAAAGCTTGAGTCATTTCTACTACAATTTCCTTTGTCAAATTTTTAGATCCTTTTTATCCATACTAATTTATTTCTGAGTATGATAATGCCCTTGGGAATAAATGGAAATATTTAGTTTTTAATAATATCACTTTTGTGAGTCAATTATTTAGAATGTTATGAACAGATGGTTTAATGAGAGAATTGAAGCAAATAGACTCATGCTAGTCGTATATCATTGACAATATATTGCTTCACAGATCTAAAGACTTCTGGAATTTTGACTTATGAACTAGAAATTACAGGCTGCTGAAGTAGTTATCTTATATTTGGAAGAGCCCAGATTGTGTGTGCTGCTGATGGTATGTGTGCCTCTCTTCAAGTTTTACTTCAGACACATCTGTGTTAAAATAGAATAAACAGAAATTGTGATACATGAATTACTTTCAGAATCTAAAATATTCCTCTAGACATAAGCAAAATTTACTTATTCAAAAGTATTTTAAACTAATTATTCCAAAATAGATATTTCCATATTCAATGTTAATTATACCTTTATAAATGACATTTTTGAAGTATTGGAATGAATAACTTTAGGACCTTGGTAAGAAACGCATCTCATGTTCACGTCCTCAAGTCAAATATATGTGCCTCCAAATACAAAACCTTCTCTAAGTCAGAGATATTATCAATGAGGATTCTATTCTACTTATAAGAAGCATGAATATGCCCCCCCAAAAGAATTTGTTGACAATTTTAACACTAGAAATAAGAAGTTTAAAGATGTACTTAAAGATCTTGAAAACAATAACAATTGATTCTTGGGTTATTAATTCTAGATATGTATGTTCTATTTCTCCCAAAATGTTCACATTCCTTAAATGTGGTATTGGTTATATAACATGAATTAGAATCCATTAAGCCCATATGTGTGATTGGTAAGTATATAGCATGGTATTTAGTAAATATTTGTAAATCAATTAATGAGATTCCCCAAAGCAGATTACAGGATATATTATATTGTGCAGAAAACATAAGCACATTTTTTGAGTCACTAAAGCATAATAAGTTTTTACTTTTCTTCCAGTGGTGAAAATGGGAAACACTGATACTCACCTTTATTTTTTAAAGATTTTTTTAATGTGGACCATTTTTAAAGTCTTTATTGAACTTGTTACAATATTGCTTCTGTTTTATATTTGGTTTTTTGGCCACGAGGCATGTGGGAATCTTAGCTCCCCGACCAGGGATCGAACCTGTACCCCCTGCATTGGAGGGTGAAGTCTTAACCACTGTACTGCCAGGGAAATCCCAGATACTCACCTTTAAAAGATGTGAAAGTTTTAAAGATTTGTGGGGAGTTTTTATAAAATTAAGCCTATGACTTTATAGTTAATTTTAAATTATACAGATTCAATCTGAATCTATTTAATACTTGAATATCTAAGTATTCAACACTGTGTCAGGTTATATGGATCTTTTTATGGGAAGAAAAATCCAAGTTTACTTAAGCAAAGATGTTCTGTAAGATATACTTATTATATTATTGTAACATTATAAAAAGTAATATATATTATTTTATTATGCTCTATAATGTATATATATATATTTATAACTTATATAATATACATTGTGTATTATATTATTATATTATAACATATTATTATAGGACCTCAGGAAAGTTTAGTTTAGCATCTAAATTAAGTGAAATATGACTGACATGAGCAGCAAGTAGAAGAAGAATAAGTGTTTTGGGAGAAGAGAGAATCATGTGTCTAACATTCTGAGGATTCTGTATTCTTCAGTGTTTCTGAAAGAGATATATAAAACCTGGAAATTTTCAGAAATACTAAGTGAATTATATTAAACTCATTTTGAGTTTATTTTTATATATGATTCAAGATAGTGGTCCAGATTTGTTATGCATGTAGCTGTCCAGTTTTCCCAATACAGTTTATTAAGAAACTATATTTTTTCCCATTATATATTCCTACCTCTGTTATTGTAAATTAATTAACCATATGTGCATGGTTTTATTTTGGGGTTCTCTATTCTGTCCTATTAATCTATGTATCTGTTTCTGTGTCAGTACCATACTGTTTGGATTACTATAGCTTTGTAGCACAGTGTGAAGTCAGGGAGTGTTATATCTCCAGTTTTGTTCTTTCTCAAGGTTGCTTTAACTATTTGGGGTCTTTTGTAGTTTCATACCCAACAAAATAAAAATTCAGTCACTGAACAGACTATTCAGAGGTTAATTAATAGCAGCATCTCAGACCAGGTCTACAGCTTCATTCCATTTAGGATCACATAAGCAGTCATTAGAGATAGAGTAGCTTGCTCTTTTTCTAAGTAATTGGATGATATTCTTGTATGCACTTTGTCAGGGAGCTAGATCTACCCACTTTGGGAGGGCGGTGGGTTCAGCTGAGGCTGCCTACTGGTTGTGGTGGGCTAGGAGCTGCTATTGGCAGGAGCCAGAAAGGCCTGGTCCACAGGGGAATGCCATGGTGGGGTGAACCCTGTTGGCAAAGTAGACAGTGAGTGTCAGAAATGAAGCCCTCCAGCAATGGGTCAGCTCTGTAGATGGAGAATTAAAAAAAAAAAAAAATGGAGCCCACTAGTGTCAGTCCCTGGAGAATGCTTCAACAGATTCCCTACCCATTCAGCACTCATCCTAAAATTAGTCAATGAATCTCCTCATGAATGACCCAGGCCTTTTGAATGCTGCTGATTCTGCAATGGGATTCAGAGAGAGTTTGTGTGCAACCCCTTTAAGAGCAGAGTCTTGGTTTCCTGCAGTTCTACAGCTCTTCAGAATGAAAGACCCACTGGTTTTCAAAGCCAGATATTAAGGGAGCTCTTCCCCTTGGTGTAAGTCCCCAGAGCTTCAGTGCCCGATGTGGGGCTCCAACTCCATTCTTAAAGAGGACTGCTGTTTTTGTGATATTGCCTCACACATGTGAAGCACCATGCCAGGAGTGTGGTGTCTGCTCCATCTACCAATCTCAATTTTTTTTTTCTCATTATATCCTTAGTTATAAAAGAGCTGTTCTGGGCTTCCCTGGTGGCGCAGTGGTTGAGAGTCTGCCTGCGGATGCAGGGGACACATGTTCGTGCCCAAGTCCAGGAAGATTCCACATGCCGCGGAGCGGCTGGACCCGTGAGCCATGGCCGCTGAGACTGCGTGTCCGGAGCCTGTGCTCCGCAACGGGAGAGGCCACAACAGTGAGAGGCCCGTGTACCTCAAAAATAATAATAAAAAAATAAATAAAAGATCTGTTCTGCTAGTCTTCAGGTAGTTCTCAGAGAAGGTTGTTCTATATTGTTGTAGTTTTGGGGTGTTTGTGGGAGGAGGTGAACTCAGGATCTTCCTACTCCACCATTTTGATCATGCCTTCCTTAATCATTGTTTAAAATGTGCAAAGCCATGAGTTATTTGAGCAAAGAATGACCACAGTACCCAGTATTCGGCTAGAAAATTGAGGTTAAAATATTTTAAATATGGTAAATAGTGCTGCTGGGTTGATTGATAATTCTCCAAAAGTATCACCATGAAAACCTATTGATACGTAAAAGCTAAATTGGTTAGGCTTAAGGGTGAAGGCTCCCTTAATAGCGTCTTTATAGTGTTTCAGAAGTGAGAACCCTGAGGAGGGTATTTATCATGATTATGGACTCGGCTGGATACTTTTATGGGTTTTAGGACCTGGACTGGGTGATTTGCAAGATGGAATACTGGTTGGGATTGGCAGAGTTTGTGATATAGTAGCTTTGGACTGGTGGGCAGAGAGAGAAAAGTGTTTTCAAGTGCGTACTGACACGTGAGCTATGTTAGTACTTCATTCTCATAGCTTCCAAAGCAAGTATTTCTTGGAGAAAGTAACTAGATAATTTTTACCTGATTCCTGTGTGTTTAGATTGTTTAGCACAAAATCAGGAGTGGATGCTTTGTCCCAGAACTGATCAGCACGGGACCAGGTAAGTATGGTGGTTTCAATTCTTAGCTGAACCCCGATTTTTTTTCTCTCTAAAAAATCACCTTTGCAGGGAAGCTGCACTTTATTTAGCTATTTATTATTTAGTTCATTTAATAAGAAAGGAAACAAGAGCCTAAGGCTCTTACCATTTATATGAAAACATAATGCCTACACAATCGAATAATGGAATTTTCTGTTTCTACAAGCTATACTGATATTTCATATTTCTATACATTGATTTTTTAAAACAATCATTTTTTCTTAAATGTCTTGACTTCCAGTAAACCTATGCGTGAAGGAATAATATTTTCAATAATAAAGAAGATAATCTTGAGAACTCTGGGAGTTGTCCATTAACTTTGGTTTTCTGCTTTTAACCAGGTATGTTCCTGCCCTAAGAATGACTTCCTGTAAATAGGAATATAAAGATTTCAAGTTTCTTTGCCTCAGACTCTCAGCTTTAGAAAATTACCCAGAGGCTTCCCTGGAGCTGAAATTGCTGTCCCACGAACACCCTTTCCCTTCCTTTACTTAACACAAAACAAATCAGCACTAGGTACTCAAAGCTGATAAGAAAACTGGATCAACTCTAGCTGCCTTCCAACTCTTGTGGAAGCAGCTTCACTTGAGATTCGGATACTTGTGTTACTCTAGGTGAGCAATTGTTGATATTAGGCTGGGTGACAAGAACTTTAAAAACAAAGCATTTAGGAAATTGAAGCTGATATTAATCTAGTAAGAGTGCTAAAACTTTTTACTTAATCTTATTTTGTCACTATTTTTCATGCACTGTGCACCATTTAGTTGTATTTTTTCTTTTTTGCATATTTTCAGTAGTGTTGCTGATTTTTAGGTTTTGCTCTAAATCCTTTAATCAGAAATAACTTTTTGATAGTTTATGCCTCATCTATTCTAGTTTTAATCTGTTCTAATGGTTAGAAGAGACAATTGACATTCATTTTTAAAATGTGACTACAAGTGTACTGCAATGCAATAAAACTACAGTAGGAGTCAGTTAATCTGAGTTCTAGTCTTGGTTCTCAAAGCATATAATTGTATAAATATAGGAAAGCCCTATGGGTCTAAAGTCTTTATTTGAACAAGTGAAGGTATTGAGCTATTTTATTAATAAAATTTTCCCATGCCTCTGAAGGCTTAATTTAGTTTTAATTATAAAATATCCATAGTAAATTAGATTGCATGTGGAAAGGGATGTTAAGGAAACAGGTTCAAACACGATGTTTTTAGTGTATTGTTGGTTATAGGGTGTGGAATGGATTTACATGTAACATATGAAAGTGAAATCAAAGGTCAAATTAAAATAAAAAATCAAAGATTTAATAGACATCTAAATATTTACAAGAACACTTTTGAGAAAAAGCTTTAGTTTGTAAAACAGATGTAACTTTGAGCAAATTTAACATAGAGGAAAAAAGTAATGTTCCTAAATTGAAATCTGGGTAGTTTCATTGCGGAGCACAGGCTCCGGATGCGCAGGCTCAGCGGCCATGGCTCACGGGCCCAGCAGCTCCGCGGCATGTGGGATCCTCCCAGACCGGGGCACGAACCCGTGTCCCTGCATTAGCAGGTGGACTCTCAACCACTGCGCCACCAGGGAAACCCTGGGTATTTTTTAATGTCTTTTTTCTTGTCCTTCTGCTGACAATGTTGAATGTTACCTGAGCCTCATGTTCTGGAAAACTATGATGGTTAAGAGATCCTTCTAAGTTTTTGTTATTGAAAATCCCCCTTTTGCACTATGGGAAATAGCTTACCTCAAAGAACCCCCCTTCTACACATGATCTGGATAAGATCTGCTGTCCACACTTTCTCATGATTCCTGTAAGAGTCCCAGATGACTCCCTTGCTTCCCTATAACAAGGCCAAACACAGACCTTTCCCCTTTTTGCCTGAACCTACAGAAAAATACAGACATAATGACTCTGATTTCCCATTCCTTGTTTCATGAATGATTTGCAGAGATTAGAAATGTTTGTCCCTCTTGAAACTAGCTAGACACGGGGATAAACATTTCCTTTTTAGGTAACTGAGCGAGATTTCCCTGATTGTGTAACGATCACCCCTGTAATCAGCCCGCTTTTTTTTTTTTAACATCTTTATTGGAGTATAATTGCTTTACAATGGTGTGTTAGTTTCTGCTGTATAACAAAGTGAATCAGCTATACGTATACATATATCCCCATATCTCCTCCCTCTTGCATCTCCCTCCCACCATCCCCATCCGACCCCTCTAGGTGGTCACAAAGCACTTAGCTGTTCTCCCTGTGTTATGCAGCTGCTTCCCACTAGCTATTTTACATTTGGTAGTGTATATGTATCAATGCCACTCTCTCACTTCGTCCCAGCTTACACTTACCCCTCCCTGTGTCCTCAAGTCCATTCTCTATGTCTGTGTCTTTATACCTGTCCTGCCCCTAGGTTCTTCAGAACCATTTTTTTTCTAGATTCCATATATATGTGTCGGCATACAGTATTTGTTTTCCTCTTTCTGACTTACTTCACTCTGTATGACAGACTCTAGGTCCATCTACCTCACTGCAAATAACTTTCATTTCTTTTTATGGCTGAGTAATATCCCATTGTATATATGAATCACTCTACTTTTAACTTGTCTTCTCTCCTTCTAAAAGTCTAAGGCAAGACTGTGCTGCTCAGACCCTGATGTTTGGATCTCCCTGTTGCAATAGCCTGAATAAAATCAATGTCCTTACTTGTTTGGTCCTTGCCTTTGACCTTGCTTTCCCTTCTTCCTTTTCTCTCTCCATTTCCCTTTCTCCTTTCTCTTTACTTTTCACTGGATCAGCAGGGTTTCTCAGGTTTTAGCAAGGTGAAGCTTGAAACACCGAGAGGACACGTCCCTTGCCTTGCTAAATAGTAAGAATGATGAGTAGCAGATGGGCATGTGTATAGCACAATGAGAAAAGAAAAGATTAATTGCATACTAAAAAGATAATGCTTCTAAGCTGAATAGCATTTTAAGGACCACATAGCACTCAGTTATGATAGAAGAGTTAACTTTGGATTCATCATTAGGAAAACTTGGATTTGAGATTCCTGATGATAAGTCCCTCCAAAAAATTGAGATTCAAAGTTGTCAACTTAAATAAAAAATATAATGTGAATGTGTGTGAGTGCGATACATATGTATTTCTGACTGTTAGGTCCCTCAGATTAAAGAGGCCAAAATAGTGCAATTTAATTAAAAGCTGTGTGTGTGTATGTATGTCTTTGTGTGTATGAATTTTAATTTGTTTCCATTGAATTTGAAATATATAATTCCTTTTCTATCTGTCTATATGCACAGGTGTGCAGAATGTACACAGTCATATATATATTACTCCTTTATCAAGTTGAGGAGCAAATCAATATATTAAAAATTTTAAGATTGTTTCAGTTTTAAAGAAGTTTCTCTAGAATTATTGTTTTATAGTCCTTTAGTCTATAAAAGAATCCATTGAAAAAGAAATGCTGATTCAAATAGTTACTAGAATTCGTGTTATTTTTTATAAATTTATCCTTGTGCTACAGCTCTACTGTATTTTTACCTCACAAAGATTTACAGATAGGCAAATCTCAAAAGCATTCATTTGGATTGGAAGCAGAAGACGTAAATGTTTCTATACTTCTCATATTATAAAGGAATCCCATGCCTTCTCCTTCTGCAGGCACATTACTCAAGTGATGAGGTTCACAGTACTCCACAGCACGCTTTCTTGGATCAACACCAGAGCCTCAATTCCAACACATCTCAGAGTGTATTTTTGATGAATAAATTACCAAACTAATGAGACACACTAAGAGGTTAAGGATTGATCAAGTACTTAATCTTTTTAATGAAGGACACAGCATGAGACACATTCCTCCAAATAGATACAATAAACAATCTTCTAAAACCTAATTAGAAGAAAAATACAAAGAAAGGTGCAAAGTCTTAGAATTTGCTTACCACATAATAGCATTTTCTGCAACAGTGGAAAAACTTTAAGTTATCAACCTTATTTATATTTGAATCAGGTGAGTCCCAGCAGTTTACCAAGATAAAATAATGGTATTTTAATATAGAATTTTAATATGTCTTGATGGCATCTGAGTCTATAAAAAGTGCTTCAGAATATGGCTTTGACTTTTTTACAGAACTTGCCAGACCTTGAGAAGATTCAGCAAACTTTTTTGGAAAACTTCTAAGAACACACTTACTCTGTGTATCTATGAGGCGATTGTGACCTGGATTTAACTTTTTGGGTATCAAATTTTGAGGGTATAATTTAGGATTTAATTAAGTTTTTGAGTCCTTATTTACATTAGTTCAGATATTAAAAATAGCTTATATAACTTTAGTAAGAGATTTAGTGAAAACTGCCAGTAACAAATCAAAAAACTTTCATGAGAAATTGTTATTTATTCTTATCATTTATTTATATCATAAAAAAATAAGAACAACAAGGGAACGGGTGGCACATTGATCCAAGCAACCCACCTGGATTTTAAAATATAGCAAAAAGAGGTGGCACTTAGGAAGACTGAATCTAAATAAAGGCCTGGGCTTCCCTGGTGGCACAGTGGTTGAGAATCTGCCTGCCGATGCAGGGGAAACGGGTTCGTGCCCCGGTCCAGGAAGATCCCACATGCCACGGAGCGGCTAGGCCTGTGATCCATTGCCACTGAGCCTGCGTGTCCGGAGCCTGTGCTCCACAACAGGAGAGGCCACAACAGTGAGAGGCCTGCGCACCACACAAACAAAATAAATAAATAAATAAATAAAAATAAAAAATAAATAAAGGCCTAACATTTGAATTGGTGATGTACACGCTTATATAATGCTTCTCTTTTCAAGTAGTTAAAATATAACAGATTAATTATTATTTATCATTATTGCTGAGTGATTATAACATAATACTTTTATACAGTATGCCCTGGAATATTATACTCTTTCATTCTCTAAATATCACACCATCTGCTTGAGCTGAATGTTTAGAGTGTATTGCTTACTGCATGCATAAATACCCTCATGCTTGTTTCCACTGAATAGTATTTGCCTATTTGTGACTAGGATTCTTTTATTCTAACCCAAGAGGCTTTCAGGCCCAGTGAACTATAACTGGTGTTTTAAACAATTAGTTTCCTTAGAAACCTGAAAGAATTTAGAGAATTCATAAACCTTTCTAAGGTGTTCAAATATCCTTCCCATATTACTCTACAAATTAAAAAACAAATTTGCTTCTTTATAATTTACAGTTTCATTACTTACGAAATTTTTAGTTGTCTCTGAAAAAGTTCATTGCACACATTTTATGGGAAACATGGAGTGTGTTTTCTTTTCTCAAAATATATGACTCTCCATATTTATTGCTTTGTGGATTTTTATGAATACAAAACTTAGCAATTTTATTTCCTATTTTGCCTTTTAGAACTTTAGGTAATAAAACTTGGTCATAAGTACGCTAAATTATTAAAACCATAAATTTAGTGTGATTTCCTTTTAAAGACTTGCAATGTTAATTTAGCAAAAATTTTTGGAAATATTTGGCTTTTGCTTTTCTCTCTCTTCCCTTTTCCTGAAAATGGCACAAATCACAAGTACACAGTTCTATGAATCTTCACATAGTGAATGCACTCCTATAACCATATCAGAAAATAGATTACCAGGACCTTAGAAAGCCCTGTCAGGGTTGCTCCCTGTCACAGTCCCCCTCCAAGGGTGATCTCCATCATGACAACAGATATCAGAGAAGTCTGCCTGATTTTAAACTATAAAAACAAAATCATAGCGCATGCCCTCTGTTGTGTCTCCAGCTCAACCATTTGTTTTTTAATTTGTCCGTGAGTTTGTAAATAAATGTTAATGTTATCTTTTGATAGTCAAGTCAAAAATAGTAGTTGAACTGTTTAGGGAAAAAAAAATGTTCTTACAAGTGTTGTACAAACATCTGTTCTTCATTATTACTTATTATTCCATCTCATTCAGTATCTTCTATCCTAATATAACAAAGTCTAGCTGAAAGTAAATGATGTGTATAATCGGAGAATAATCTAACCTCAATCAAATGCAACAAGGCTTCTCTTTCCCCGGCTTTCAATTTCAGGGTGCAAATTGTATCTCAGAGACTTCACAGAATAGAGTTTCTCTCCTGAAGTGAATAGTAAGACATACTGCATATGTGGGGCAGAAAATAAAATAATTTCATATATGCGACTTCTGAATTGTAGAAGGAAAGTTAAATAGACTATATGTTATGCTAATTCCAGATTAGTATTTATTCATTCTCTTCCTTTTCTAACTTGCATTTTGAATGGATATCAATTTTATTTCTACTGCTTGACTGTGTCTGGGTACTTTAGGTGGGGAGACATCTGTGTCTGATATATTTCTTTATTTTTCAAACTTAGAGTAACTTTCTAAGCCAAAGTAGGTGCTTGTTAAGTGTGGTCTAAATTAATAAAATGCCAACCTTTCCATTTTTCCAAATCAAGCAATAATATGTAGTCAGAATCTCTGTTTTTGCATTTATTCTGTAAAATGATGCCATTAATATTGGTTTTTGTCTTGAGTGCATTAAAAGTCTATCATTTCTGAGTGCAGAAATAGTTTTTGTTCTATGTAATATAAGTACCCGTGTTATTCTCTTTAGAGTAAGTAAACATTTTCAAAATATTCTTGAATTTTCAAACAATAACTAAAGCTAAAGTGCTTTTCCAAAACCCATGAACTTTCCTTTTCCAATAGGAAAAGGTCTAAGAGAAAGTGGTAATCCTACCTTAATCTCTAAATCAATACATAATCATTGCCTCAAATTACTGAATTCCAGTGGATTGATAGGCATTGCTCTTGAATGTATCAATGGTTACCAACCTTTGCAATGGAAACAATCAGCGACAGGTCAGTGGGCTAGAAAAATGTATTAAAAGGAGAAAAAGAAGATAATCAGCT
Organism: Mesoplodon densirostris; assembly: GCF_025265405.1. NCBI lineage: Eukaryota > Metazoa > Chordata > Mammalia > Artiodactyla > Ziphiidae > Mesoplodon > Mesoplodon densirostris. The sequence continues at coordinate 45,284,414 of NC_082675.1, forward strand.
AAGTAATTCCACCTCATGAGACAAAATGATGAGATATATTAAATTCAACCCTCAGGCATCATATTGCTAACCCTCAGAAAGTCAATATAACAAAGTAAACATATTTTCTAGTATTTTTTTTTGGTGTAGTTCAGTCTACAAAATAAAAATAAGTTAGAAAAGATAATAAAAGGAGTTATCTTTCTGCTTCTTCTGCTCATAGTTGGTTTGAAACTGTTCCACAAGGCAGACATACATTTCATTAGTAGAACTGGACCTAAGTGACTCAGTAGTTTTTGTCCCACAAGAAGAATCTTTTTTTTAAAATTGCAGTACAGTTGCTTTACAATGTTGTGCTAGTTTCTACCGTACAATGAAGTGAATCAGCTATATGTATACATATATCCCCTCCCTCTTGTACCTCCCTTCCACTCCCCTCCCCACCATCCCACCCATCTATGTCATCACAGGGCACTGAGCTAAGCTCCCTGTGGTATACAACAGGTTCCAACTAGCTATCTATTTTATACATGGTAGTGTATATACGTCAATCCTAATCTGCCAATTCATCCCACCCTCCCCTATTTTAATTCCTAGACCAGTGTTTTTCTATGAGTATCATCTTGTTTAGATGTATTTAATGTCTTCCAAGCGTTAGTGACCTAGCAAAGGATACCATGTGCAAATCTTTCCCTTTCAGCCCAGGAAGTTATTAGTTAAAATCATCCAGGAAATATGGTAGAGATTAATCTCCTGGTCTAATCATCCTTCTAAATGGCAGCCATGCTTGAGCTGTGCAGCAAAGCAGAGGAAGAAGCAGAGAAATCGGAGAAGCCAGCAAGCAGATGGCTTAATTGTCAAGTCCATCCTATCCATCACTGGGCCATGTGCTATTTTGGCAGTGCAGGAAATGTTATTTCTAGGAACAGCATGAACTGCTGCTAAAGCCAGCTAATACACTTCAGTGGTAGCACCACTGGCCAGTAACATTAAATGCCACAGCCTGGGATAATAAGAATTTTATAACACAGGTAGTGATATTAAAATATTTAATACCACACATAGTGATACAGATGCCTTTCCTTCTCACTCCATCCTAAAAAGTAGGGGAACTCCAAGGTAATCCTCATGTGCCTTTAAAACCACTTTCAAAATGTAAGATACACTTGTGGGTTTGTTAAACATTAACTGTAACATTTACACACATATAAATTCCATCGGTACTTTTTATTTTTACCTTGAGAGCTTTAAGTCATGTCTATTTTTCCAGGATGATGAAAACTTATAACAGAGGACTATATTTTGTCATAATGATAACATAAAAATATTTATGATACAAACCAATCTACACAAAACAATGCATAATAATCATGTTGAAATGAAAGCTTCATTTCTGTCAATAATTGGATTGATATGAATAACAGTAAGCAGTGTATTAAAGAGAAGAATATTATATCACAAAAAAATTTATATTTAAAAGGTTTGTGGTGTTACACATGAAAAAAGGGAGAGAGAGGAAGGGGGAGGGAAGTGATATTTTAAGGATACTACTTTCAAGTTCAGCTTTGCAAAGTAGTTAATAGAAACACATTTGTTAAAAAAAAGTAAGAATTACATATATAATTACTGCCTACATATATTCAAATATGATTAATACAAGAACTAGTCATTTAATGGCAGGAAGGGAGAAAATAAAATGTCTGTATTTAGTATAAGATGATATATAAACTGTTGGATCTACTTATTTGGCAAACATCATATTTGCTTTCCTTGAAATAACAAGAACTTCACGTCTACATGTTCAGATAGTCATCATGCAAAGAAAGCCCATTCTAATAAAAAATACAATGAAATACCATAAAAAGGGAGCTTTTGAATTTGTAATTTTTTAATTTTGAAAAACATTCTCCCAATTTCTATTTCTGAAATATTAAGTCATACCTGAAATCTATTTGTATATGATTTAAATATTTGCATTTGTATATGTTTGTAGTTTTTAAAAAGTAGCACTTTAAAAAAATGGCTTTTGCAGATAGTCTCTTTTTGTTCCTATAAAACAGTAAGTCAATCCAAAAATTATGACCATTTTATTGAGGGAGAACAAGAAATTAATTAATTTAAGGTTCCACATGGGAACTTGGAGGTGGGGGGAGTGTGAAAGGAGAGGACATTAGCAATTGTCAACTGTCTGTTAGGCATCTTTATGTAATTAGACCCAAGATCCTTAAGTTCTCTGGCTAATGGGGTCTAACTTCCCTTTGCTCTCCGAATGGGAATCAGGGATCACACCTAGCAGAGCCTGGTCTTCTGTAAGACCTTTCAGAAGCAGTCCCTGAGGCAAGGATTCAGTTGCAAGTGACTTGTTAAGTTTCCCCAGGAGAAAGCAGAAGCAGAGGGAAGAAGCAGACAAACAGCTGTGAGATTTCACTTGAAACCTAGACTCAGCCCAAGCCCTTAAGGATCTCTGTAGTATAACAACACCCTAGGATTGTCCAGACTAGAGGCAGAGGAGACAAGATTCTGTGCTTCTCATGCTAGTCAGTCATTGTTAGAGATCCTGGCTGGGCTGGGGGCATAAATTCCCTGCACTTCTGGCACTTCCGGCTCTCCATGATGGTGAGTGCCAGGGCTCTGAGAGCAGCGCGTACAAGCAGTCCGCTGGAAAGGGCACTGAAGCTGGGAAGTGGTTGTGGGGATTGTCCACCAGTCCTAGGAGACTCAGAGGGCACTAATGGTGTCAGCTACAGCTCCATCTTGCATGAGAACAGAAGGTCCAGCTCTTCTTCAGTTATTTCTGAAGAATCCCAACAAGGCTCTATCTTTTCCTTGCTGTTGCTTATTTCTTGTCCCTTCAAGGAGACTCCCTTGGTTTTGTCAGTCGGCTCCCCTGACCATCTGGGAACTGCTCCTCCAAGCTGTAACCTTGCTTCCCTGGTCAGCTCTGCCCCGAGGGTCAGGCCTTTCTCTTTCATCACAATAACACAAGGTTGTGCAGTGAATAGACTTAAGGAAATCTTTAAGATAACATAATAGAACTACGAAGCAGAAAAGGAAAACTTAACTGGCCCCTAAGTGCTACGGTTCTGCCAGTCCTTAGAGTGACCCCTCGGCTTTCTCCCTGTTCTGCAGATCTGAGTGGCCCCTTGGCCCCAGATAACATAAGAATCTTCCTCTTACTGGGCACATTCAACAAACTCTTTTTAAGGCACTAGAAGAAGTTAACAAAAAAATATTATAATTATTTTTTCAAAGGAAAAGAAAAATCATCTTACCTCTTATTAAATAGAATTCTTACAGTCCAGTCTCACATATATACAGGTGGGCCACTTTCTGTATGCATATTTTCTAAAAGAACAGTAGGTAGGTCCTGGCCTTACCTCTGCACCTCTAAATATTCACATGAAAGGCTTACCCAAGGCAGATTTCAGCTTAGACCCTAGAGTGCAGAAACTGTTGTCTTTTAAAAATCAGCACTGTTTAAACACTGCCCTATCTATATATCACACCTAGTCCACATGTCATTGCATATAAATTATTTTACAGAAGAGGAAGTTAAGTCATAAGACTTCAAGTGACTTTTAGAAGTCACATAGTTGGGCTTCCCTGGTGGCGCAGTTGTTGGGAGTACGCCTGCCGGTGCAGGGGACATGGGTTCGTGCCCCGGTCCGGGAAGATCCCACATGCCGTGGAGCGGCTGGGCCCATGAGCCATGGCCGCTGAGCCTGCACGTCCGGAGCCTGTGCTCCACAATGGGAGAGACCACAACAGTGAGAGGCCCGCGTACCGCAAAAAAAAAAAAAAAAAAGAAAAAAAGAAAAAAAAAAAAAGTCACATAGTTACTACATGGAAGAATTAGGATCTCACCTTGGATCTCTGATTCCAAATATACAGCTTTTTTGTATTATTTCACTCTTTTTATGAAAATAACTTGAGAACAAGAATACAATCCAGGAACTGAAAACTCAAATATGAGACTTTGCTGTAGAAGAGAACAATGTAAAGGAGCAGGCAGGCCCCACTGAAACCATCTTTGAGAGAATGGGGTGGTAAAGATGGCTGGCTTTTGTGGGCAGCATTGGTGAAGATTCTGACATTCAGTTCCAAGCATCAATTCTGTAAGCAATAGGCTCATTTCCAAATTACCAGCTTGGGGATAAAGTTCATCCTTGCCTCTGTGGGTGGTTAGAAGGATTAAATGAGATAATGCATATACAATGCTTTGAAGTGTGCATGACACAGTATAAATCCTCAATATAAATTAACTTTTATGGAGATAATGGCGATGATGATGGTGATAGGGTCATTCTTCTGAAATCCTTCAATGAATTCCCAGATTTTTCAAGATAGAGGTCAAACTCCATGGCTCATGCCACAAAGGCCTGCATTAACAGGGTTTTGCCTCCTTTCTTTCCAAAGTTTTCCTTCCCCCACACCATATAAAAGGATTTTGCATGAGTTAAATCCACATACTTCCAGTTTCTGAATATACAATATATTTAGAATTCTCACTACCCTCATGCATACTATCTTTCTCCCAGAATTGCTGTATTCTTGGCTATAGAATTTACTTGTTTTTCAAACGGAAGTATCTCTGGGAAGCTTTTTTGACCCAAGTTGAATTGTTACTCCCTCCTCTCTGATCTCATGGTGTGATATCTATTTCTGTAACTCACCATTTAAAAATTCATTTGGACTTAAGGATTTTTCTTCCCAATACTCTTCTTGAGAGTATGAATCTGTCTTACTGGAATGGTCCCCCTCCTACTCCCTTAATCTCAGAAACCATTATTAAATCAAAACAACTTAATCAAAGATTTTTGGTAGAATAAATAGGGAAACCCTGAATCAAAATGGCTAAGTTGATGACAGCTGCATTCACTCCCTCCCAAAAGTATAAAGAGAAAAACCTATTATTTATTTTTTAAACATGTGCAATTCTTCCCTTATAGAAACAAACAAAAACTGAAGTCATCAACCCATCCCCACATAGTCCTGCTCTCTCCCTCCCTTGCCCATGAGCTGTCTATACTCATTATGTCTACTTCTTCATCTCTCCCTTTACTCTTCAAAACATTTCAGTCTGGATTCACTATCATTCCCGTCTCACCAAGGTCACTGATAATCTCTAGGTCATTCAATCTAATGAGCGTTTTCCATTTCTCTACTTGCTAGACTTTTCAACTACATTTTAAAAATGTTAAAACATTCTCTTCCATTTGTCTCTATGCCCCAACACTCCCCTGGTGTTCCTCTCACCTATCTGTACCCTCTTTTCCAAGCTCAGCCTCTTCTATTGCTTTTAAATCTTAGATTTCTTCATGGCATGATCTAAGACCTATATTTCTTGTTGTTTGATAGCCAAAAAAATTTCTTCTAAGACCATGGCTTTGATGTTTTAGATATTGGTGACACCCAGAGCCTAAAATAATGTCTGGCATTCAGTAAACAGTCAATTTCTATTTGTTCAATGTATGATTGAGTAAATGAGCAAAGCATCAGAAAGTGAGAATTAGTTCCATTTTTGTGGTGTACTAGACCTTAAGATGAGCAGGAAGGAGCCCAACAAGGCTTTGTACAATAGTGGAGGACCACTGTAACCATATTATATGACTAGAGTCTCTGATATGAGATTAGACTTTGTAGTCTCTGAAAAATATTTATCTATAAGAGGTATGTTATTTAATAACGTATCCCCTCAGGAAGCTCTGCTCATAGTTTGAAGCCCAAGCTCCCCTTACAACCTACAAGTCTGGGCAGAATTGACCATGTATAACTGTTCGACTTAAGTTCTAAATTCAACTTCAGGCCTAAGCTCAGGAAAGAAACAAAAAGAAAGGCTTCCTGTTGTTGGGAGGAGGTTGATCTTCTCCAGAGAAGCAGTAGGGCTTGTGGAACACAAAGGCTCATAGACAGGTATGGCATTTTGTCTAGAATATGGTCAATGTGCAAACATGAGAAGGAAGGATTAGGAACAAAAAGGAACAAGGACACCTTGTTATAATGTCTGTTGTTTACTTTGACACATAGACACGATGGTATCCTTTGGCCTAACTAGCTCATACTTTAACTCTAAGGGCAGTGAATTATCCTATATAAGAAAGTGCACTTCAGGGGTCTTCACTGGCAAAATATCAGAAAGGCCACACTCCAAAAGTATACTGTATGTAAGTACTATATAAATATTGTATATACTAATGCAATATTATATATCAAAGAGACCGGACACATGCAGGAGATCAAATCTTCTGATTTCCCTAGAAATAATCAGAATCTATTATTTGTTGAGGAAAGAGAGGTGGGTATGGATATACCTAGCTTGCATGACCTTATCATTTAAAACACATCTAAGACCTAGAACACAGCCTGAAGCCTAGTAAGTACAGGAAAAATGTTTTCAGATGAGGAAATTAATACATTTAGCCTTTAGTTTCTAAATGTCAGTATTATTTCCTTTGTGAATTACAACATAGAAGGGAGTTTTCATCAGTAGTTGACTCAGTCCTCAGAGCCTTGTATTCTGGTAAGTGCTTAAGTCTATTTCCTGGATGAATGAATGCTTACTGGGAAAAAAAATCAATGAATGAATAAATAAAAATTGCCCCTAGATTCTAAATATTAAAGTGCATCATGATGGGACAAGAAAATTACACTCTGTATGAACATATGAAACATATTCTTTAAGAAGCACATTTTGTTTCTATTGCTAGATAAGTAAGATAATAATAAAATAATGCATCTCAAAACTTCCATATATATTACAGTAATGTTGCACAAATTAAGATTAGAATAGATTCTAAAATATAGGAAAATAGGTACTATCACATTTCTAAAGTAAATGTAAGAGAGAAAAGGAGTTGTTACCTCTTGAAAAGGCTCATTTTATTATCAGTGGTTCCTTAGCATGGAGACTCATGTAAGAGTATTTTCACAGTGTTGTTTTGATCTTGTACTGTTAAAGGCTTTTACCAATAAAGCCTTTAACAATTTCTTGAAAAACAGAAGAGGTAATGCATTTAAGAAGTGAAGAGTTAGTGATGTCATGATGTCATCTAGAGATAGTAAGTGAATATTGTAAATCATTCCTGAGCCCTATACTCCTTGGGTAATCAAATGGAGTTGATAGTTTAGACTAGAAGTCTAGAAACATGATTATCATTCAGCTGTTAAAAGTTGTTTAATGTAATGGAATTAACACAAACTAATCTCACAGGAGACTCACATATGAAACAATACCAATGAATAGTTTACATTACTACACAGATTTTGCCACGTATCAAATAATTTAGAAAAGTTGAATTTGTAACTATGGAGTTTTTTGGTATATATGAAATCAGAACAAAAAAAGTAGAACTTTTAGAGATTTTTTTTTTCGACCTAGAATGAATTACCCACTGCTATAACAGAGCATGTATCTCCAGTGACTATAAAGTTCTTGTCTGCCAGGTGTGGCAGGAAGGAGTAGAAGGATTATTAATGAATGGAGATAAGTATATATTTTCAGTTCCTACAGAAGATTGAAAAGGGAATGAGCTTAAATTACATGCACTGGTTATAACCTTGTAATTGATTAAGTAGTCGTATTTTAACTGCCTTAAGTTCCTATGTAGAAATTTAGGAAACATATACTAAGCGGAGAGTTTATAGTGTCTCTTATCTTGAAAAACTCAGGGAGCACTATATAATTTCATTCTCACTCTCATGTGAAGACTCATTCTTGGACTTATATAGTGCTTGCCCCTCTGGCTCTGAAATGGTTTTAATCACCTTAGGTTACGATTCCAATTACTCCTCTCTACAGAGATAATTTACCTGGAAACTTTGTCCCTAAATGCTTCCATTAAGTTGATTCATATATACAAGTACACTGATTCTCTAACTTTAGTGAATATAAAAATCATCCAGAATGTGCAGTAAAGTTTCCAATTCCCCAAAGAAACTCCATACTTTCTCATTCTAAAGGTCTGTCTGAAACTCGGGAATCTGCACATTCAAACAGATACCTCAAATGACTTTTAGGTGAGTAGTCCAGGAACCAGGACTTGTGAAAAACCCTCATGTAGTGGTTTCATTGTATCCCAGAGTGCCCATCTGTCCCACTTTCCTTCGATGTTGGGTGGGCTGGTGTTTGTTCCCATCCAGAGGACCGACTGGGTTATCCTGGAGCTAACGATCTAGCCTGAAGGTCAGCTGGTGCCCACTGGTAGACTCACATGTTCCAACAGGGACACCATCTATATTGATCAGTGCTGCTCTGATGTAATGAGTACTTATAGTATTTCCATATTACCTCTGCTAGCAGCAGCTCTTGGTCCCTTTATTTGTTGAAGGAGAATCCTTTCCGACTTGTTTCTGAAATAACCTTGTTTTATTCCTTTCTCTGAGGAAATATTTCTACTCAGATTTCCAACAAAGCAAGGCTAAGTTTTTCCAACTCAATAACCAAGATACAGTCTTGCTGTGATTTCCTTTTTTTTTTTTAAACACCTCTATTGGAGTATAATTGCTTTACATTGGTGTGTTAGTTTCTGCTTTATGACAAAGTGAATCAGCTATACATATACATATATCACCATATCTCCTCCTCTTGCATCTTCCTCAGACCCACTCTATCCCACCCCTCTAGGTGGTCACAAAGCACCTAGCTGATCTCCCTGTGCTACGTGGCTGCTTTCCACTAGCTATCTATTTTATATTTGGTAGTGTATATATGTCCATGCCACTCTCTCACTTCATCCAAGCTTACCCTTCCCCCTCCCCGTGTCCTCAAGTCCATTCTCTATGTCTGCCTCTTTATTCCTGTCTGCCCCTAGGTTCTTCAGAACCATTTTTTTTTTAGATTCCATATATATGTGTTAACATATGGTATTTGTTTTTCTCTTTCTGACTTACTTCACTCGTATGACAGACTCTAGGTCCATCCACCTCACTACAAATAACTAAAGTTCGTTTCTTTTTATGGCTGAGTAATATTCCTTTGTATATATGTGCCACAACTTTATCAGTTCATGTGTCGATGGACAATTAGGTTGCTTCCATGTCCTGGCTGTTGTAAATAGAGCTGCAATGAACATTGTGGTACATGACTCTTTTTGAATTATGGTTTTCTCAGGGTATATGCCCAGTAGTGGGATTGCTGGGTTGTATGGTAGTTCTATTTTTAGATTTTTAAGGAAGTTTCATACTGTTCTCCATAGTGGCTGTATCAATCTACATTCCCACCAACATTGCAAGAGGGTTCCCTTTTCTCCACAGCCTCTCCAGCATTTATTGTAGGTAGATTTTTTGGATGATGGCCATTCTGGCTGGTATAAGGTGATACTTCATTATAGTTTTGATTTGCATTTCTCTAATGATTAGTGATGTTGAGCATCCTTTCATGGGTTTTTGGCAATCTGTATATCTTCTCTGGAGAAATGTCTATGTAGGTCTTCTGCCCATTTTAGGATTGGGTTGTTTGTTTTTATGATATTGAGCTGCATGGGTTGCTTGTGCATTTTGGAGATGAATCCTTTGTCAGTTGCTTCATTTGCAAATGTTTTCTCTCATTCTGAGGGTTGTCTTTTCGTCTTCTTTATGTTTTCCTTTGCTGTGCAAAAGCTTTTAAGTTTCATTAGGTCCCATTTGTTTATTTTTGTTTTTATTTCAATTTCTCTAAGAGGTGGGCCAAAAAATATCTTGCTATGATTTATATCATAGTGTTCTGCCTATGTTTCCCTCTAAGAGGTTTATACTGTCTGGCCTTAAATTTAGGTCTTTAATTCATTTTGAGTTTATTTTCATGTATGGCGTTAGGGAGTGTTCTAATATCATTCTTTAACATGTAGCTGTCCAGTTTTCCCAGCACCACTTATTGAAGAGGATATCCTTTCTCCATTGTATATTCTTGCCTCCTTAATCAAAGATACGGTGACCATATGAGCGTGGGTTAATCTCTGGACTATTTATCCTGTTCCACTGATCTATATTTTTGCATCTATGCTCATCAGTGATATTGCCCTGTAGTTTTCTTTCTCTGTGACATCTTTGTCTGGTTTTGGTATCAAGGTGATGGTGGCCTCGTAGAATGAGTTTGGGACTGCTCTTCCCTCTGCTATATTTGGGAAGAGTTTGAGAAGGATAGGTGTTAGCTCTTCTCTAAGTGTTTGATAGAATTTGCCTTTGAAGCCATCTGGTCCTGGGCTTTTGTTTGTTGGGAGAATTTTAAGCACAGTTTCAATTTCAGTGCTTGTGATTGGTCTGTTTATATTTTCTAGTTCTTCCTGGTTCGGTCTCAGAATGCTGTGCTTTGCCAGGAACTTGTCCATTTCTTCCAGGTTGTCCATTTTATTGGCATATAGTTGTTTGTCGTAATCTCTCATGATCCTTTGTATTTCTGCAGTGTCAGTTGTTACTTCTCCTTTTTCATTTCTAATTCTATTGATTTGAGTCTTCTCCCTTCTTTTCTTGATGAGTCTGGCTAATGGTTTGTCAATTTTGTTTATCTTCTCAAAGAACCAGCTTCTAGTTTTATTGATCTTTGCTATTGTTTCCTTCATTTCTTTTTCATTTATTTCTGATCTGTCCTTTATGATTTCTTTCCTTCTGCTAACTTATGCGTTTTTTTGTTCTTCTTTCTCTAATTGCTTTAGGTGTAACGTTAGGTTGTTTATTTGAGATGTTTCTTGTTCCTTGAGGTAGGATTGTTTTGCTATAAACTTCCCTGTTAGAACTGCTTTTGCTGCATCCCATAGGTTTTGGGTCATCGTGTCTCCATTGTCATTTGTTTCTAGGTATTTTTAAATTTCCTCTTTGATTTCTTCAGTGATCACTTGGTTATTAAATAGTGTATTATTTAGCCTCCATGTGTTTGTGTTTTTTACAGGTCTTTTCCTGTAATTGATATCTAGTCTCATAGTGTTGTGGTCCAAAAAGATACTTGATACGATTTCAATTTTCTTAAATTTACCAAGGCTTGATTTGTGACCCAGGAAATGATGTACCCTGGAAAATGTTCCATGAGCACTTGAAAAGAAACTGTATTCTGTTGCTTTTGGATGGAATGTCCTATAAATATCAATTAAGTCTATCTTGTTTAATGTATCATTTAAAGCTTGTGTTTCCTTATTTATTTTCATTTTGGATGAGCTGTTCATTGGTGAAAGTGGGGTGTTAAAGTCCCCTACTGTGACTGTGTTACTGTCAATTTCCCCTTTTATGGCTGTTAGCATTTGCCTTATGTATTGAGGCACTCTTATGTTGGGTGTATAAATATTTACAATTGTTATATCTTCTGCTTGGATTGATCCCTTGATCATTATATATTGTCCTTCCTTGTATCTTGTAATAGTCTTTATTTTAAAGTCTATTCTGTATAATATGAGAATTGTCACTCCAGCTTACTGTTGATCTCTGTTTGCATGGTATATCTATTTCCATCCCCTCATTTTCAGACTGTACATGTCCCTAGGTCTGAAGTGGGTGTTTTGTAGGCAGCATATATATGGGTCTTGTTTTTGTATCCATTCAGCCTTTCTATGTCTTTTGGTTGGAGGATTTAATCAATTTACATTTAAGATCGATATTGATATGTATGTTCCTATTAACATTTTCTCATTTGTTTTGGGTTTGTTATTGTAGGTCTTTTCCTTCTCTTGTGTTTTCTCCCTAGAGAAGTTCCTTTATCATTTGTTGTAAAGCTGGTTTGGTGGTGCTGAATTCTCTTAGCTTTTGTTGTCTGTAAAGATTTTAATTTCTCTGTCAAATCTGAATGAGATCCTTACTCGGTAGAGTAATCTTGGTTGTAGGTTTTCCCCTTTCATCACTTTAAATATGTCTTGCCACTCCGTTCTGGCTTGCAGAGTTTCTTCTGAAAGATCAGCTGTTTACCTTATGGGGATTCCCTTGTATGTGATTTTTTGCTTTTCCCTTGTTGCTTTTCATATTTTTTCTTTACATTTTTTGATAGTTTGATTAATATGTGTCTTGCTGTGTTTCTCCTTGGATTTATCCTGTATGGGACTCTGTGCTTCCTGGACTTGACTATTTCCTTTCCCATATTAGGGAAGTATTCAACTATAATCTCTTCAAATATTTTCTCAGTCCCTTTCTTTTTCTCTTCTTCTGGGACCCCTATAATTCGAATGTTGATGCTTTTAATGTTTTCCCAGAGGTCTCTGAGACTGTCCTTGATTCTTTTCATTCTTTTTTCTTTATTCTGCTCTGCAGTAGTTATTTCCACTCTTTTATCTTCCAGGTCACTTATCCATTCTTCTGCTTCAGTTATTCTGCTGTTGATTCCTTCTAGAGAATTTGCAATTTCATTTATTGTGTTTTTAATCATTGTTTGTTTGCTCTTTAGTTCTTCTAGGGCCTTGTTAAACGTTTCTTGTGTTTTCTCCATTTTATTTCCAAGATTTTTGATCATCCTTACTATCATTACTCTGAATTCTTTTTCAGGTAGACTGCTTATTTCCTCTTCATTTGTTTGGTTTGATGGGTTTTTACCTTGCTCCTTCACCTGCTGTCTGTTTCTCTGTCTTCTTATTTTGTTTAACTTACTGTGTTTGGGATCTCCTTTTCACCGGCTTCAGGTTCCTAGTTCCCATTGTTTTTGGTGTCTACCCCAGTGATAAGGTTGGTTCAGTGGGTTTTGTAGGGTTCCTGATAGAAGGGACTGGTGCCTGTGTTCTGGTGGATGAGGCTGGATATTGTCTTTCTGGTGGGCAGGACCGCGTCTGGTGGTGTGTTTTGGGGTGTCTGTGAAGTTATTATGATTTTAGGCAGCCTCTCTGCTAATGGGTGGGATTGTGTTCCTGCCTTGCTAGTTTTTTGGCATAGGGTGTCCAGCCCTGTAGCTTTCTGGTCATTGAGTGGAGCTGGGTCTTAGCGTTGTGATGGAGATTGCTTGAGAGCTTTCGCCATTTGAAATTACATGGAGCTGGGAGGTCTCTTGTGGTCCAATGTCCTGAACTTCATTCTCCCACCTCAGAGGCACAGGCCTGGCACCAGGCCCAAGCACCAAGACCCTGTCAGCCACATTGCTCAGAAGAAAAAGGAGAAAAAACTCAATAAGTGGTGCTGGCAAAACTGGACAGCTACATGTATAAGAATGAAATTAGAACACTCCCTAACACTGTACACAAAAATAAACTTAAAATGGAAAAGAGATTTAAATGTAAGACCTGACACTATAATACTCTTAGAGGAAAACATAGGAAGAACACTCTTTGACATAGATCACAGCAAGATCTTTTTTGATCCACCTACTAGAGTAATGGAAATAAAAACAAAAATAAACAAATTGGACCTAATGAAACTTAAAAGTTTTTGCACAGTAAGTAAAATACAAACAAGATGAAAAATCAACCCTCAAAATGGCAGAAAATATTTGCAAGTTATTGAGCGAGGTGTAGCCCTTTATTTTTCACATCTTGGCTGCCAGTCTATTTAATATAGACTTTGAAAGTAACACATTTAGCTAATAAGTGTTTAATCATTTTTTATAAATACGGTTTTAGAAAGCTGTGCTTGGAAAAGTCTGATTTAGACTATCAATGATGTGTATTTAACCTGATTTCAACAGTCTATTGTGTTTTATTTTATAATATCTGTTTCTTAAGACATAATGTTCTGTTCTTCTTCCCTTGCCTTTTAGACATTAGCCTTTAAATTATTACTTTAACTGCTAACTTGAAGTAATTAATTTTATGATATATTTGGAAGTAGGTGTATATCCAAACACTAATAAGACATATTATGTCTATATTTTGTTGTTTTAAATTCTATCTAATTAACAAAGGGGCACGATGTAGGGCTATATAGTGAGCACTCATATACTTGTGTACTTTTTCCTGGAGCCATATAACATTTTGAAAAAAAGAACTATTAAAAAGGTGAAAAACAAAAACAAAAACAAAAGAAACCTACAACATTTTTAATGCATTTAAAAAAATCAACCAATTAATAGTGCAAAAGATATAAACATAAGAATAAAACTAAAAATTTTTTCAAGAAAAAATTTTTTTTTTCTGGAAGCTTCCTCCTTCTTTTATCTGCTATTTTAACAATCCTTTGGAGCACTACAGTTTGTCTCTGCTCATTGGTTTGAAGTTGACAACAATATTTGAACTCTTCCTTCAATGTGCTCTACACTTTTTCCCTTTTCATATATTCATCACCATGATTTTGAAGTCTTGGTGGATCATAACTGGATAAGTCTCTTAAAATTTCTCTGAATGCTGTGTTGTTCTGATGTGGCTGATGGTGAACCTGGACTCACTGATATAATGCTATCTGTGCCTGGCAGTAAATGGTGACTTTTTTTTTTTTTTTTTTTTTTTTTTTCGGTACACAGGCCTCTCACTGTTGTGGCCTCTCCCGCTGTGGAGCATAAGCTTCGGACATGCAGGCCCAGCAGCCATGGCTAATGGGCCCAGCCACTCTGTGGCATGTGGGACCCTCCTGGACTGGGGCACGAACCCGTGCCCCCTGTATTGGCAGGCGGACTCTCAACCACTGTGCCACCAGGGAAGCCCAGTGACTTTTTTTAAGATTCTAAATGTTCTTCAGAGTAAATTGAACTCCAGAGTTCTTTGATTTTATAGAGTCAGAGTGGGTGTTTCTGTTTCTCTTTTATAATTTCATTCTGTTAGATGCTGATTTAAGTCTCAAAGCTGTAAAAGGAATGAAGACAAAAATCTTGCTATTTACCTAGTGATCACTTTTTGTTTTGCAAGAAGAAGCACATAGATGTTGGTAATAATAGAAATAGGGGAATGAAAAGAACTGAGGACAGTCTCAGAGACATCTGGGACAAAATTAAATGCACCAACATTCGAATTATAGGGGTCCCAGAAGAAGAAGAGAAAAAGAAAGGGACTGAGAAAATATTTGAAGAGATTATTGTTGAAAACTTCCCTAATATGGGAAAGGAAATAGTTAATCAAGTCCAGGAAGCACAGAGAGTCCCATACAGGTTAAATCCAAGAAGAAACATGCCAAGACACATATTAATCAAACTATCAAAAATTAAATACAAAGAAGACATATTAAAAGCAGCAAGGGAAAAACAACAAATAACACACAAGGGAATCCCCATAAGGTTAACAGCTGATGTTTCAGCAGAAACTCTGCAAGTCAGAAGGGAGTGGTAGGGCATAGTTAAAATGATGAAAGGGAAAAACCTACAAGCAAGATTACTCTACCCAGCAAGGAACTCATTCAGATTCGAAAGAGAAATTAAAACTTTTACAGACAAGCAAAAGCTAAGAGAATTCAGCACCACCAAACCAGCTTTACAACAAATGCTAAAGGAACTTTGCTAGGCAGGAAACACAAGAGAAGGAAAAGACCTACAATAACAAACCCAAAACAATTAACAAAATGGGAATAAGAACATACATATCGATAATTACCTTATATGTAAATGGATTAAAGTTTCCCACCAAAAGACACAGACTGGCTGAATGGACATAAAAACAAGACCCGTATATATGCTGTCTACAAGAGACCCAGTTCAGACCTAGGGACACATAAAGACTGAAAGTGAGGGGATGGAAAAAGATATTCCATGCAAATGGAAATCAAAAGAAAGCTGGAGTAGCAATTCTCATATCAGACAAAATAGACTTTTGCAGTGTCCTTTGGACACTACATAATGATCAAGGGATCGATCCAAGAAGAAGATATAACAATTGTAAATATTTATGCATCCAACATAGGAGCACCTCAATACATAAGGAAAATACTAACAGCCATAAAAGGGGAAATCGACAGTAACACAATCATAGTAGGGGACTTTAACACCCCACTTTCACCAATGGACAGGTCATCCAAAATGAAAATAAATAAGGAAACACAAGCTTTAAATGATACATTAAACAAGATAGACTTAATTGATATTTATAGGACATTCCATCCAAAAGCAACAGAATACACATTCTTCTCAAGTGCTCATGGAACATTCTCCAGGATAGATCATATCTTGGGTCACAAATCAAACCTGGAAAATTTAAGAAAATTGAAATCGTATCAAGTCTCTTTTTGGACCACAACACTATGAGACTAGATATCAATTACAGGAAAAGACCTGTAAAAAATACAAACACATGGAGGCTAAATAATACACTATTTAATAACCAAGTGATCACTGAAGAAATCAAAGAGGAAATTTAAAAATACCTAGAAACAAATGACAATGGAGACACGATGACCCAAAACCTATGGGATGCAGCAAAAGCAGTTCTAACAGGGAAGTTTATAGCAAAACAATCCTACCTCAAGGAACAAGAAACATCTCAAATAAACAACCTAACGTTACACCTAAAGCAATTAGAGAAAGAAGAACAAAAAAACGCATAAGTTAGCAGAAGGAAAGAAATCATAAAGGACAGATCAGAAATAAATGAAAAAGAAATGAAGGAAACAATAGCAAAGATCAATAAAACTAGAAGCTGGTTCTTTGAGAAGATAAACAAAATTGACAAACCATTAGCCAGACTCATCAAGAAAAGAAGGGAGAAGACTCAAATCAATAGAATTAGAAATGAAAAAGGAGAAGTAACAACTGACACTGCAGAAATACAAAGGATCATGAGAGATTACTACAAACAACTATGCCAATAAAACAGACAACCTGGAAGAAATGGACAAATTCTTAGAAAAGCACAACATTCCAAGACTGAACCAGGAAGAAAGAGAAAATATGAACAGAACAATCACAAGCACTGAAATTGAAACTCTGATTAAAAATATTCCAACAAGGCTTCCCTGGTGGCGCAGTGGTTGAGAGTCCTCCTGCTGATGCAGGGGACACAGGTTCGTGCCCCAGTCTGGGATGATCCCACATGCCACAGAGCAGCTTGGCCCATGAGCCATGGTCTTTGAGCCTGTGTGTCTGGAGCCTGTGCTCCGCAATGGGAGAGGCCACAGCAGTGAGAGGCCCACGTACTGAAAAAAAAAAAAAAATCTTCCAACAAACGAAAGCCCAAAACCTGGTTTCACAGGCAAATTCTATCAAACATTTAGAGAAGAGCTAACACCTATCCTTCTCAAACTCTTCCAAAATACAGCGGAGGGAGGAACACTCCCAAACTCATTCTACGAGGCCACTATCACCCTGATACCAAAACCAGACAAAGATGTCACAAAGAAAGAAAACTACAGGCCTATAGCACTGATGAACATAGATGCAAAAATCCTCAACAAAATACTAGCAAACAGAATCCAAAAGCACAATAAAAGGATCATACACCATGGTCAAGGGGGGTTTATTCCAGGAATGCAAGGATTCTTCAATATATGCAAATCAATCAACGTGATACACCATATTAACAAATTGAAGGAGAAAAACCATATGATCATCTCAATGGATGCAGAGAAAGCTTTCGACAAAATTCAACACCCATTTATGACAAAAATCCGACAGAAAGTAGGCATAGAGGGAACTTTCTTCAACATAATAAAGGCCATATATGACAAACCCACAGCCAACATCGTCCTCAATGGTGAAAAACTGTAACCATTTCCACTAAGATCAGGAACAAGACAAGGTTGCCCACTCTCACCACTCTTATTCAACATAGTTTTGGAAGTTTCAGCCACAGCAGTCAAAGAAGAAGAAGAAATAAAAGGAATCCAAATTGGAAAAGAAGAAGTAAAGCTGTCACTGTTTGCAGATGACGTGATACTATACATAGAGAATCCTAAAGATGCTACCAGAAAACTACTAGAACTAATCAATGAATTTGGTAAAGTAGCAGCATACAAAATTAATAAACAGAAATCTCTGGCATTCCTATACACTAATGATGAAAAATCTGAGAGTGAAATTAAGAAAACACTCCCATTTACCATTGCAACAAAAAGAATAAAATATCTAGGAACAAACCTACCTGAGGAGACAAAAAATCTGTATGGAGAAAATAATAAGACACTGATGAAAGAAATGAAAGATAATACAAGTAGATGGAGAGATACATCATGTTCTTGGATTGGAAGAATCAAGATTGTGAAAATGACTAGAGTACCCAAAGCAATCTACACAGATTTAATGCAAGCCCTATCAAGCTACCACTGGCATTTTCACAGAACTAGAACAAAAAATTTCACAATTTGTATGGAAACACAAAAGACCCCGAATAGCCAAAGCAATCTTGAGAACGAAAAATGGAGCTGGAGCAATCAGGCTTCCTGACTTCAGACTATATTACAAAGCTACAGTAATCAAGACAGTATGGTACTGGCACAAAAACAGAAATATAGATCAATGGAACAGGATAGAAAGTCCAGAGATAAACCCACACATATATGGTCACCTTATCTTTGATTAAGGAATCAAGAATATACAGTGGAGAAAAGACAGCCTCTTCAATAAGTGGTGCTGGGAAAACTGGACAGCTACATGTAAAAGAATGAAATTAGAACACTCCCTAACACCATACACAAAAATAAACTCAAAATGGATTAATGACCTAAATGTAAGGCCAGACACTATCAAACTCTTAGAGGAAAACACAGGCAGAACACTCTGTGACATAAATCACAGTAAGATCCTTTTTGACCCACCTCCTAGAGAAATGGAAATAAAAACAACAATAAACAAATGGGACCTAATGAAACTTCAAAGCTTTTTCACAGCAAAGGGAACCATAAACAAGACCAATAGAGAACCCTCAGAATGGGAGAAAATATTTGCAAATGAAGCAACTGACGAAGGATTAATCTACAAAATTTGTAAGCAGCTCATGCATCTCAGTAACAAAAAAACAAACAACCCAATCCAAAAATGGGCAGATGACGTAAATAGACATTTCTCCAAAGAAGATATACAGATTGCCAACAAACACGTGAAAGAATGTCAACATCATTAATCATTAGAGAAATGCAAATCAAAACTACCATGAGATATCACACCGGTCAGAATGGCCATCATCAAACAATCTACTTACAATAAATGCTGGAGAGGGTGTATAGAAAAGGGAACACTCTTGCACTGCTGTTGGGAATGTGAATTGGTACAGCCACTATGGAGAACAGTATGGAGGTTCCCTAAAAAACTAAAAATAGTACTACCATACGACCCAGCAATCCCACTACTAGGCATATACCCTGAGAAAACCATAATCCAAAAAGAGTCATGTACCAAAATGTTTATTGCAGCTCTATTTACAATAGCCAGGACATGGAAGCAACCTAAGTGTCCATCAACAGATGAATGGATAAAGAAGGTGTGGCACATATATACAATGGAATATTACTCAGCCATAAAAAGAAATGAAATTTAGTTATTTGTAGTGAGGTGGATGGAACTAGTGTCTGTCATACAGAGTGAAGTCAGAAAGAGAAAAAGAAATTCCGTACGTTAACATATATATATGGAATCTAAAAAAAAAAAAAAAAAAGAAAGGTCATTAAGAAGTTAGGGGCAAGACGGGAATAAAGACACAGATCTACTAGAGAATGGACTTGAGGGTATGGGGAGGGGGAAGGGTAAGCTGTGACAAAGTGAGAGAGTGGCATGGACATATATACATTACCAAACGTAAAACAGATAGCTAGTGGGAAGCAGCTGCATAGCACAGGGAGATCAGCTCGGTGCTTTGTGACCACCTAGAGGGGTGGGATAGGGAAAGTGGGAGGGAGGGAGATGCAAGAGGGAAGAGATATGGGGACATATGTGTATGTATAACTGATCCACCTTTTTATAAAGCAGAAACAAACACACCATTGTAAAGCAATTATACTCCAATAAAGATGTTAAAAACAATAGTAATAAGCGAAAGAAATGTGCCGTATTTTTTCCTTTTCATGATCGTTTCCTTTGAACACATAGAAGGGATATTGTTCAAAAGGCCAGTTATGTTGCTTGTCACGTGAAAACTTAGCTAAACAAATGTGTTGGTTGCCAGAACTCTCTGTTTCTGTCTCTGTATATCTTTTCTCTCTCTCATTTTCTCAAGTTGAATAGAGGATAGGGAGCCTTTCTGGGGCAGAGGGTCTTTGAAAGAGTTTTTTTAATACATGCAAAATAAAAATCAATCAATCGAATGATAAGAAAACATTTTGTCACAATTTAATTGCCAGCCCTACTTACTTCTTAGTGGTACCTACAATGATGTTTTGTAATGGACAGCAGCTTGTATTTAATCAAATCAGCCGTGATGTGCTGAAGTCAGCTCCTCCCGGCTTGTGAAGTAGAGTGTGAGCATCTCTTCCCAACTCCATGCCCAGTCATGTCAAGTTGGTAGCTTGAAGTTAGCCATGGTGGGAGTTTTAACACTACATAAATCAGCAAACATTAAAAATCAGCACCCCCTCCCTGAGAGCTGATTGTTAAATTGTTACCAGAACACCACTGATTTTATCTCTGAGTTACAAATTTTACTCTGGAAAAAACATTGTCTGTATGTGATTGGCCATATAATATACAAACTTGTAAAATTAAAACATTTCAGAAATTTACACAAATCATTATTTATTGGCATGAAACAGTCACTAGTAAGTCAGAAAAGACTAACACAGATTTTTTTAACCTTATTTGAGGTGATACTAAAATCATAGATAAAACTTTAATTAATTTCTCTCTCCTTGTTGAACATTAAGCTTAAAGATTTTTGAAGAACATTTTTAAGTAATCAAACACAGTTGAGTTTATCTGTTCATATAAAGAAGACCTACAATGAATTCTTTGGACCTTCTAAACTTATAGCAATTGGACATTCTTAGACTTCTTTAAAACATTTTCCAGATTTAGGTGGTAGGTAAAAGACATTTTTTTTTTTTTTTTTTTTTTTTTTTTGCGGTACGCAGGCCTCTCACTGTTGTGGCCTCTCCCGTTGCGGAGCACATGCTCTGGACGTGCAGGCTCAGAGGCCATGGCTCATGGGCCCAGCCGCTCCGCGGCATGTGGGATCTTCCCGGACCGTGGCACAAACCCATGTCCCCTGCATTGGCAGGCGGACTCTCAACCACTGCACCACCAGGGAAACCCTAAAAGGCTTTTTTTAAAAAGAAACTTTGTAAAGTTGAAAGACTTTTTACAAAGAGCAGCAAGTTTTTTTAGCTAATATTTTCTCTTTGACTATTATTAAACAATGACCTTAGAAAGACCAGTTTCTTTTTCTCTTGAGCTCTAGCAATGAAGAAGCAATTCTCTGTTTATGGTATAAAAGGAACAACATCCGCTAGAGAACAGTAGGTGAGGGAGTATAATTTTTTTGTAGAATCCAGTACAGATGAATTATTAAGATGGAAGCTTTTATTATGGTATTTATACCTCTAACTGAAAGAGCAAGTCGAAATTAAATAATAAAAAAGTAATATACCTAAATCACTCCCTAACTCCACACAGTGCTTTAAAATTTTTGTCTAGGTTAAGTGGATATCCTTGGGAAAGTTATCACTAATTTCCTCTTCATGTCTTCAGGTTTTTACTGTTCATCTATTTTAATTACTCAGTGATTTAATCTAATATATCTCCAGTGCTTAGGATAATGTCTCATGCATAATAGGAGCTCAAAATATATTGGTTAAGAGTATGAATATATATATATATATATGTGTGTGTGTGTGTGTGTCTATCTATCTAACTGGCTAGCTAGCTAGCTAGCTGATCTACCTTAATAAATTGATGACAGTATTCAGATATATGATAGGAGGAGAGTTCCTAGAAATTAAAGGCCTTTAATCAGGACTAAATTAACCTCTGTCCCTGCTCAAGTTCAACTTTAATTTGCTTTCTTTCACTACGGGTCATTTCCAATCCTATTTCTTGAATCCTTTCCTTCTCCCTTTTGTTGTTTTATTCACTAGCTTCTTAAATTATATTTGTATTAATGCTGCCTTTTTCAAAGGAATTGCTGAATCATACAGGCATGGGAAATATTGACCCCAGTTCCTAACCTTCCTACATATTAAAATGTACTACTGCATTACAGGTCACAAAAATGATTGGTGAGTAGAAGCTGTTGTGAAGTTACATTTCTATGCGTCAAAAGATAAATACAGCACATAGTGCCAGAAAGCAGGAAAATATAATCAAGAATTTCATCCACTGTCATTACCATTCAAGTGGAAAACCATTTCTGAAATGTCTAAAATGCTACACTGGCTCTATCATTGGTAAATAAATAATAAATGAACACTTTCTTTCTCCAAATCATTTACAAATCAACATTTTAAAAAGTATAAATAGTACTTTCATAATTTACACATGGATATTTATTAAAATAACTAACAAATATTAACTTTCTAATTTTTAATGGTGTACTTCTTTAGCCTATTGATTTAAATGATACTTGTAGAAAGGTTTTATTCTGTTTTAGTTAGTTTGTTAAGGTAAGATTATTCACTTTTTATATTTTAGATGAGAAATAATGATTACTCATGTGGTATACATTAGGAAAAATTATCTTCAAATGAGTAAGGTAAAACATTTAACTATGTTGAAACTACAATATATTTAAGAATATGGGGCTTCCCTGGTGGCACGGTGGTTGAGAGTCCACCTGCCGATGCAGGGGACACGGGTTTGTGCCCCGGTCTGGGAAGATCCCACATGCCGCGGAGCGGCTGGGCCCGTAAGCCATGGCTGCTGAGCCTGTGCGTCTGGAGTTTGTGCTCCGCAATGGGAGAGGCCACAACAGTGAGACGCCCGCATACCGCAAAAAAAAAAAAAAAAAAAAAAAAAAAAAGGAATATGAAAACCTTATGTTAAAATAATTTGTTTAGGAAGAAAAATATTGAATGTTTAAAAAAAGAAATGATTTTAAATGTATAAAATATACCCACTGATAATGTAAGTTTTTGTAAGCAGACTCTAGTCTGCAAAAACTCGACTTTAGTCTCTGCAAAAGTTATTATATAGAGACATTTATTAATTTGAAAGGCAAGTAGAATGAGATTTAAATTTAATTAATTACATATTAACAAATGTATCAAACCCAAACCTCAAAGTTCATGTAGCCTTCCAGTATAAGATTATGGAAACAATAAACATAATGAAATATATAATGTCCATCTTCTTTTTTAGGGGTAAACTGAGCTTGGAGCTCCTTTACTAATTAGGAAATTCCACACCTGAGTGGGCACTAGAAAGTGGTTTTTTAATGTGAACCTGAACCCATTTACTCCCTACTGTCATTCTGTTTAAATTATATTGACCCAAGAGAGAAAGATGTAATTCGATTATGTTGTGATTATTTTTTTAAATATTCATTCTAAAATTATGTGGTTATTACCTGTGGAAAATATTAAGTGTTTACATCTGTTTTAGTACTTTGGAGATTAAGCCTGAAGTTATTGTTCAGAGAATAGTTGTTAAGAGGCTTTGGGGGATTTTTTTTTTTCTCTTAAATTTCTAACTCTTCACTCAGGAACTATTGGAAGACAGATTCTGAGACCATTTTTAAAACTCTGAGATAATTAGCAGAAATGCAAAGAAATAACCATAATTCAGCAATTGTTTTTGATCTGCTGTGATCAAGTTCATGGTGTATATTTTGAACATTTCTGTTTTGGGGTGTGGGGAGTGTAAGTGTGGCTATTCATCTCTTGATTAAATGAATGTAAGAAAAAAATAGAAAAGTTAGCTTAACTCAATGATGTTTGTTTACTCAAAACTGCAATATAATATATTGATTTATATGCAAAGTCTTTCCCTCATAAACTAGGTGATATTGCTTATATTCAAAATTCATAAACTCCTAGGGAGCTTTAAAACTCTGATATTCTGCTAACCTGAATATACACTTTTCCCCCCTGACAGCCAGTTCTGAGAGAGAATTAGCCCAATAAGGCTAATTTTCGTTTGTAAAAACCCATCTCAAAAAGTTCTTAAGATATAATTTTAAGCAGCAGCAAAAAACATTCACCAGTAATGTTGAAGGACCCCTCTTTCTCTTTTAATCACCGAAATCAGCAGCCCTATTATAAAAGGAATAGACCCTGGAGTGATTATGTTTGGAGTACTGGAAAAAAGAAAATGATTTCTTTTTATCTTGCCCAAAATATGAATTCTAAATATAAAAGTAATCAGAGAGGGGCAGCTGGTTCCAACATTCTGAACTAACTATAAAATTAGTACAAATAAATTTGTCTTAAGATTTGTGCTTTGCTTACATGCAAATGAGAGGAGGACTTTTGCATTGAATCTGACCTATCTGTCCCTAGAGAAAGCGATCTTTCCATTTCTCAACAGCCTCCATATAACCCTATCACTAAACATTGGTTTCAGGTTTCCAAATTTAATTATTTCTATTTTAATTATTTCAGAAATGCATGAACTCTATAAAGCTTAAACAGTGATCAAATATGACAAGATATTGAGTAAAATCAAGTCCAATTAATTAGATCTAGAATACAATACACATAACAACATAACAACCAAAAAAGATTCTTATTGTCTAGCTAATGATCGCTAGTTTAGGTCAATCTAGGAAAGAAAAAATAGTGCACCACAAAAATCAGTTAATATGGTGAATATCAAACAAAATATTATAAGGTAGTCAGAATAGGTAAAGAGCATGCACTTAGAAATCAAGAAAATCAAGTTTTAAATTCAAACCATTTCTCCTACTTACGAGGTGATTTTTGAAATGTTTCTTATTTTTTTCAAAAGCTCACTTTCTTCATCTGTGAAATAGGATAATGTTGAATGTTTAATTTGCTAAAACTTATAGAAATGGCTTGGCTTATAAGAGTTACTCAGAAAAATAATTCTTATTATAAATTTTAAGATGAACTGTTTCAAATAAAGTACCATAGTTACAACTTTACAAAGATTTTATCATCGATTTAAGCTGGCAAATAATTCACATTCTTATTTGAGGGATACAAATAATAGCTACCTTTTATACCTTTAAATCTTTCATTGGAATTGCAGAATATATATGCATACAGGTGTGTGTGCAAACATATACACATACACACATGCATACTTCTTTCATAATGTAATTGTTCTTACAGCAACTTCAAGCAAAGACACATAACGACTTTATAGTAATTTTATAATGCTGTTTTGATAATTCAGAAATTATTCCTAATGAGAAAATGTGTTTAGATTCAAATCTAAAACATATCTGCTTCTCAATCAAATCACAAAATGACATTCTTGATATTCATTTTTTCCATATTTTCTTTGACTTTTAAAAATTTCTGTAGGGGAAAATGTCAGCATTTTTCATCGTTACTTCCACATCACAATCTGAAAGATCTTATTGCTCCATCTACATTTTAACAAACCAATTTAAAAAAAGGATGTATGCCTTTATAATAGATATTACTGTTTTTTTCCACTTGTTTTTGGTGACTTTGCTGCTTACTTTTACTGCACATATGTTTAAATCTGGCTCACAGATGTATTTTGGTCAAAACAATTGATGTGTGTCTCTGCATTTATGTTTATACATATAAATGTACAAATAAGCAAATAAATAAATATTTGTAAACTGCTCTTAGGGCAGACAGTCTCCAGCTCACCACAGACCCTGCCACTCTCTATTGCCTTATTCTGAACTGCTTCACGTTTTATTATCCAAGAAGACAGATGAGTTTTGACTGCATCTTTAGTGATCTCCAGAGTGATAGGGCCTTTTAATAAATCACTGCCATTGCCTAGTCAAGACACACTGGTTTTAGCGTTCTCAACAACATTCCCGCTAGTTTTCATTGCTGAACTTATGGCTAAAATTTATGTCATTTATTTTTAAAACAATTCGGATTAAATTCATGGGCTAATAGAGATCTTGGGTTCTATGCAACAGATGGCTAAATCTGTGTAAAATATTCAGAAGGCTTTTATTGTTATATTACATTTGTCAGACAAATAGCAAAACAGTTAACTGTTCCTATTAATGCACTTTCAGAAGAGAAACTATGACATGTCCACATTTTTATGTGTATCTCATATAAAATGAAGAACTGAATTCACTAATTTTTGCACTAACAATTTTACATGAATTTACCCTTTGTGAAAATATGCCATTGTATTGTTTCCTTGCAAGGGTACATTCAATCAGTTCTAGTTATTTTTAAAATGACAGGCAGATAGCATTAGTTATTTCCCAGCCAAGTGTGGGCTTGTCCTCAGTCCCTTTCCAAGAATAACTCTTCTAAGGGTCAGCAGATTTTTAAATATTTATTTTTCTCTTATTTCTCTTAAATAGTAATTACAATACATTATATGATATCCTCTGAGTTCTAAGTGTGTAAGGAAAGAAAAGAATATATGTATGCAAATATAAAAATACAGGCATATATGTACATGTACATATTTTGTATATATGTATAGAATTAAATGCATGTATAAATATGTATGAGTATATATACATATAGATGTGTGTATATCTATATCTATTTTGCATTAGATTGGATGTAGGTATTATATCTAATGACTTGTAAAAGCATGGTGATTTGTCTGAAAAGTCTAGGAGGGTAGGTTGGAGGGGTTGGCATTAGATCTGCCAAGAGATTGGGGGAATTGAAACAGATGCTGACAGTACCGTTTCAAACAAGAGGACACAGGAATGAAGTCTAATTTTTAGGAAGTCTGCCCAATGTAAAAGAAAATATTAACTATGTAAGTCTAATGGAAAAACAGGGATTTCACATAGCATCAAAAATCTAGGTTGTGTTATCAGTTATTGCCTTCCAGGTAAACAGGCCCAAGAAGAAATTTGTACAAGGATAACAAGACTAAAGCTTAGGCTTTGATATAACATCTTAGTCCCTAGAGAGAGTGTTTGGCAACAAGGCAGGTTTTAGTCCTTGTCAGAGGTGAGGTAGAGAATGGGAAGCAAGTTGGCAGTTATTGAGAGCTTAGTACCATATAAGTTGTGTTGGATGAAGATAATCAAGACCGCATTTCAAACACGGATTGAGAGAAAGCCCCAGCGAATGAGAGATGAGATCCTCAGGTCTGGAGAGCCAAGAGGAGGCCCTTGGGAGCATTGTGCTTAAAAAACACACAGAAGCTGCCCCTGGCCAGCCAAGGAAGGAAGGTGAGGGAATGCCAAGCCCTCAACATGAGCTATTTACATACTGGAGCCCCTTCTTGACTTAGTCAGAAATAGTTCAGAAACTGAGTCCAAATTGACCTGCAAGGAGAGTGTCCAATGGAGCCTAGCTCTGGGAGAGTTGGATATAGTAATATAATACTTGCAGCTAATATTTAGTATCTAAAACAATAAAGTTTATACTAGGAATACTAGGACTGTGCTACACCCTGGTTTTAGATGGGCCCATAGATTTTCATTGCTAAGCTGCCCTGCTTGACTCAAGGACTTCCATATTCAATAAGCACACGTCATGTATAGGCTCTATGGCTTAAAATATTTTTATATTATATGTAGTCACCAGCAAAGTGGACCTCCTTTCAATCTTTTCCTTCAATATTAGCCTTTGAGAGAAATAAAATAATTACTAGTTCTTTTGGTTTAGCTTATTCACTAAATTTGTAACTAGACTTTTTTTTTAAGTTTTATTATTGCTCATTGGAATTGTACAGTGTTTCATTTATAAAATAGGTTAAATGCAAATTGTGGGCTGATTTGCAGAATCAAGCTGCCACATACAAGAATGGTTCCTTTGGGAGGAATTCATATCAGATTCCAAACAAATAATTCAAACCTAAATATAAAAAAAAATCAACCTATTTGCAGCTTCAAAGTTGCTTACATTTGGTTGTTTTGAAATGCAGCACACCTGCATGACTCAAATTACTAATACCATACTTATGATTTCATCTGATGTTTACAGCTGAGTTTACAAATACTATCTGTTCTGTGGAAAGCATTTATAACTCTGGTATTGGTAAAGTGAAATACTATCACCTTAGATGCTTTTGTTGCTCAATCATGCTTTAGTTGACTTCACATATTGCATTTCAGAAAACAAGGTTTGACCTGTAAAATATCAGAATTTCCATAATAACTAAGAATAATAACATACCTTGAAGAAGAATGTATTTGAAAAATGACTTGCCAGTCAATTGAAAGTTTTACATGTAAATGGAAAAGGAGAGAGGAAAGAAATAAATAGCATTAAATTCAAAACAAAAGACATATTGGAAAAATATGTATTTGACTAAAAATTTAAAGAAGGGCTGTAATGGAAAAGGAGACTAATAGTTTTCAGTAGAAGATAGTAGAGAGAAGACTGTTAAGAAGTCTGAATACTGTTTAAAACTCCAAGCAAGTAGAAGCAAGTAGAGAGAATTCCAGTGAGGGTGAAATGAATATGAATGTGGGAGCAAGTTACAAACTAATAGGCTAGAAGCAAGAACATGCATGCTGCTTCCCTAATAGAGAAGGAGCAGAGATAAGATATGACACTGATTGAAGAAATCCACTCTTCAGATATCTGCAGGAGTTCCATTTTTCTGAAAGCAGACAATATGACAAATTTTTGGCTTGTCAATTTTATCTCTCACAAGCAATGAGAAAATACATATGTACTGTTGGTGTGTAGATTGGAGAAGAGAAGACTCAGAGGTCCCATGATGGCTGTCTTTAAATAAAGGAAGATATGAGAGGTGAGAAAGGGATCATTTAGCCTACTACGCAATTCCAGAGGCTATAACTAGGACCAATACACAGAAATTCAAGGGGAGTTAAATTTAATTCAAAAACTGCATGAGTTTTAATTCATTTATTCATTATTAATGAGTAGTATAAGCTCATGGAATAGGGTTTTCAGTGAGGAAGTCATGGGTCTCTTTGTGATCTGCAAGTTCAAATAGGTCATCTCTGAGCCTAAGGACATTAATTTTTATTAGAATGGAAGAAAATAGTGATAACTTATTTGAGAAGAGTGAGGGTCACAGAGGAGTTGACGGTAGTCAGGAGAAAACCAGTATAAGTTGGTACTTGAGAAGATTATGTAGAACTCTCAGTGAGAGAAAAAAAAGATAATTGTCAATATTGGTTGCTTGAACTCAATAAAGGAAGTGGAGTGAACACCTGGAACTTTAGCTAATGAGGTACTGTTAACTTAAAGAAGTCACTTTCAATACAATACTGAGAAGAGGGGTAGTATACAGTGATGTTTCTCTGCCCGTTTCCAACCTTTATTGGGGTGGTAGGACCCACCTATGTAAGAATAAGAATTTGAAATGATAGAGATTAAATGATCTGACTTTAAGCACAAATAAATCAATCTCTGTGAGACTTTGGCAAGGCATTTTCTGGAAATCCTATTCAAGTGATTGTAACTTATCCTTAACAGATATGTTCTCTAGAGATATGCCAACTCCATTCCTTAAAACCAGTTAATGAGAGCTATAAGAATACTTTGCAATAATCTATTATTTAAAGTTGGTAACTATAGCAACTCTATAGTTTGTTTTTTTTCTCCTCTGGCAGAGACAGGATTGTTCATGATTCACTTGTCATTTTTATCTTTTGTCTTCGATGTTACTTGAAAGAAATGTTTTACTATTTTGTTCTTTAATATGATAAAGGTTATCCACATAAAATACAGTAAACACAATATTTTATAGTGAAATGCTGCAAGTATTCCCTTTAAAGTTAGGAACAAGAAATGTTACTGTTATTACAACTTTTTTACAATTTGGGTGTTCAGTGCAGAGAGATAAAGAAAAAAAATATATGCAGTTTGGAAACAAAAAGTCAACAAACAAAAACCTGCCAATAGTTGCAAATCATATCCCTGTGAATGAAGGCAATTTGATAGAACATAAGTAATAAATTACTTGTTAACTTATTAATAATTTATTAAATTATTAAGACTGCTGAATTTAAGTATAACAGTTAAAAAATGAAAGTATTATATATACATTTACATGAATGTTTAAAATATTAAAAAAATAAACCCCATTTTAAATTATAAAAATGAAAGCTGTCTAGGAATTTATCATACAAATTCCTATGCAACATTTCTTGGAAAAAATTTTCTAAGCTGATTAAAAATTTTAAAAACTAAATGAGGGATATTTCATAGCTTGAAATATTCAATAATCAAAAATATAAAATCTCTCAAAATTGATCTATAGATGCAATGCAATTCTAATCAAAATCCATTTGTGTGTATGTGTGTGTGTGTGTTTACACTGATTATTTTAGCCTAAAGTTTATACATAGTGAAAAGAACCAAGAGTAACTAAGGTAATTTTAAAGAATACATTGGGAAGACTTGCCCTACCAGGTATGAATTTTTATGATAAAGTTCTAGTAACCAAGAGAGTGTGATATTTGTGCAGAAATACACAAATAAATGGAGCATAAATCAGACCTCAGAGATAGACACACAAACACACACACATACACACACATTTTAGATAAGTGGGTCAATGTGGAAAAGAGACAATTTATCCTGTTGTGCTGGAATGAGTGATTATCTCTATGTAATAAAGAAGAGGATGATTAAATTTCTTCTTTATACCATACAGAAATATAAATTCCATGTGGTTAAAAATCTAAATATGAAAGGAAAATGTATACAATTTTAAGAGACAATATAGGAGAGCACTGTCACGACCTCAAGAAAAGAAATTTTTTTTAACTGGTAAACAAACAAGAAATCAAAAACAAAAATTGCTAAATTCAACTTCCTTAAAAAATTTCTGTGTATCAAAATATACAATAAAAGCAATGTAAAGACATTCCACATTTGCAACACATTTTCAGGGTATATAAAGAACTACTATGAATCTATACATGAAAAAATAAAAAAATCTAATAGTAATATGGTAAGCATTTTGTACAGGCACTTTGTATTAGAGACTGTCCAGTTGGGCCACAAGTATGTGAGGTATTATTCAGGGAAATGCAGACATAATTATTTTCTTATACATACTTTTTTTTCATAAAGAGAATGTGAATGATACATTTTCTGAATCAATACATGTTTGAAATTGCCCTATTTCTTCTAGAATTTAATTTTGTAGATAATTAGTCTTCAAGTATTTTTTCTTCATGGATAACTGAATTCTTTAACATGGATGATTATATAATAATTCTTCTTACACTTATAATTTAGAAATGTTACAAGGTGATGCCAGATACTTAGTGAATTATTTTATGAAAAGATTTGTGTCTTATACTTGGACATTAAAAAATATATATTCTTCTCTGATTATTTCTTCTTCTTTTTTCTATTCTTTCCATATGGATTCCTATATATAAGATTTCCCAAATTAGCCCTCCCCATCTCTTTCTTTTTTTTCTTGTTAACTTCTATGTCTTTGCCTTATATTATTCCTTGGAGTTCGTAGAATTTCCTAGTTTTAGTTTTTTAGTTTAATTTTTAGTTTAATTTTTTAGTTCAATAATTTGCTTTTCTGCCTTATTCAATGTACTATTCACTGCTTTAAAAAATTTTTTAAAAAGCCTTGCAATCATGATTTGCATTTGCAAGAACTCCCTTATTTTGATATTACTCCATTTTCATAAAAGCCTGCTTTAGATTTACCAATGCAACATGCTTTCCAATTTTCTGCAAAAGAATCCTCTTCTTGTAATGACTATTTTTACAAAGCATCATTTGCTCTCAATTCTCATTTTGTCCTATTCTTTTTGATGCTAAGTGTTTTTATTTCTGGATTTTTTCCCTTTTTCTTCTTACATTTTTATAGAGAGACTTACATGTATTAGCTCTAGTAGAGAGTTGGGACCTTAAAGAATATTGTTATTACTGATCAATTCATTTAGTTTTAAGCACAAGTATAAGTATTTAGATACATTGTAAAATCTCTTTTTTAATGTTAAACATTAAATTTGCTGGAAAATGTTTGGCTTTTGGCAGAGAGAAATAGTTTTGGAGCAGAGAATTTTTCCTTTTTAGAAACAATCTCTTTAAGTGTACATTGGCAGCCCAAAGACAGATAAAGTAGAGTTCCTCTCTCTAGGAGGCAACGTGGAATATACAAATCTCCATGTTTATTTTTTGTGTTTGTTTTTTTATGCATTATTTATATGAGAAGTACTATAAACCTCTTACAGTACAGTACTATAAAGCTGCTTCTGTTATTTGGGTACCTAGGCTAACTCTGTCGGACTTATGAACAAATTGGTCTTACGAACGCGCTCTTGGAACGGAACTCGTTTGTGTGTAGGGGACTTACTGTATCTTGTTACCTCTACCAAACAATTAGCTCCCAGGCTATATTTGAAGATGAGGTGGAAATAGCTTTATATCTATAAGGGTAAATCAGGCCACATTCCCCATGATGTGTCAGGGGACTCATGATTAGAATCTGTGGGCTGTGTTGAGCTGATAACGGTTTAACAGCAAAAATCTGAAGGAACCAGCAGGTTGCCTAAGAACTAGAGAACAAGTCTTTCTTCCTCTTTTTTTTTCTCATCCTTTGCCAGGGTGCTGAAGCCAAACACTAAATGAAAACACATTCACTATCTGTTGAATGTGTTTTAAATTAACTATTTTAGATTAGATTTGCAGTCAATTCACTTCTAAGGATTTCAATGTTAATGTGCTTTCAAAGCAATTGGGATTGTCCCTGATAGAGTAAACTTGCTATCAATGTGAAACCCTGAGAAAGTTGATGTAATAATGTAAATCCTGAGACTTTTCATTGACTACTGCCAGAATCATCATCATTGGCTGTCTGGGGATTAGTCCAGGGAAAGGCAAAGATTAAAGAAATTTAGTTTTTGTTTTAACTTTAGTTCCCTAATATGGTAAGATTCTTCTGAGCAGGAAGGTCCATAAAACAGCTTGATGCTATGTGTCCAAATGTAAGATGTAATAGAAAGGTAATAAAAAAGTCTTTAAGTTTTCTAATCCTTCTTTCATCTCTTTAGTCACTTCAAATATACATATTGTGCAATCTTTTTTAGAATGTCTTATATGAAACTGCTGGGAATCTAAACCTATACACTCTTATGTGTACTGCCTCTCACTTTGGATATTTTTCTTGTGTGATTTTAACTTTTTCCTTTGGGGTTAATTTTTAGCTTCATTCGATTTTTTTTTTTTTTTTTTTTTAGTTACAGAGTGATTTTTTTTTTTATTATTCTTGTCATAATCTAGGGTTTTCACTGACCTGGAATCTGTTTAAAACGTAAGTTACCATTTCAGGATTTTAGTTCCATGCCCTTGTGTAAATTTGGAACTTATTCCTGGGTCTGGCATAAGTTCAGTTTTGTCAAATTTCTTTTCCCCACATGGAGTCTGGGGCAGAGACAAGTTCTTAGAGAGAGTGAATGGAATTATTATTCTTTTTTTGTTATTTTAGGGATGGAATCTCTTTCTTGGATCTCAGCTTTAAACTTCTCTTATCGTGCTCAGATCAAAATTTACATATTCCCTTCCCAAATGGGAATCTCAGATTCTTAAAGAGTCTTTCAGCCTATATCTAGGTCTAATATGATCTTTACAAAACATGATGATCATCTTAATACACAGGTTTAAACCTGTGTTTAAACAGTTTTAACAAGCTTCCTGTTACTCCTCAGATAAAGCTAAACATTTTCAAGTTTGTTTATGAGTTCTTTCTAGGTCTTGCTACTAATACTTCTCCCTTTTTCCTGATCCTTTAACTTCACCTTCACCTTCATGCTCTGTATTCCCCTTATACTGCCTTCTTTTAGTTTCTTGAATATGTCATGCTCTCTCTTGTTTCATGGTCTTTAAATAGCTGTTACTACTTCATAGACCATTCCTTTTCCTTCCGTTCTTAGATTGCTCTTGACTCCTTCTCAATCTTTAGCTTTCCTTCCTCCTTTCTTCCTTTCTTCCATCCTTTCTTTCTTCCTTTTCTTCCTTTCTCTTTCTTTCTTTCTTTCTTTTTCTTTCTTTCTTTCTTTCTCTCTCTCTTTCTTTTCTTTCTTTCTTTCTTTCTGTCTGTCTGTCTGTCTTTTCTTTCTTTCCTCCCTAACTATGCCAGTTCCTATAGCATGGAGTTTTTATAACCCATGTGCTTCTTTGTCTTAAAACTTATTTATCATTGCAATATCATATTTAATTGTTTGTCTTTCTTGCTAACCTATAAACTCCACAAGGGCAGTAAAAATATCTACCATGTTTACTATTGTATACTAAATGCCTAGCAAACTTTATGTTCTTAGTAAATTTTCAATTACTATTTATTTTATGAAAGAAATAAAATGTGTACATTAAATAACTTCATAAACAATAACTTTAATTTTAAAAATTTTGGCTTTGGTTGTCACATCAAAATAACTTGAATCTAATTAACTCTCAGTCAACTAAAACCCCTCTCGAATTTTATATAAACAGTTGCTTGTCTTATCCTATATATGAAACATGTTAAAGAACTTGCATGGCTAGTTCCTGTATATGTAGGAATATATTATCTATAGCTTTCTGGTGTTAATTCAATTCTCAGCACTTTGAATAAAATGATTGGTTCTTGTGGTTAGAATTTGATGTCATATAGATTCTCAAGAATCCTTTAAACTGTACAATCTACCTTGTTCTTTGGTCCAATTTTGGACCAGTCTGAATCATAGCAATACAGAAATTGAAACCATGTTAATGTTTCACTGTACCAAGTTTAATCTTTAACAGTAATCTATGAATATGAGCAAGACAAGTGGGCCCCCTTACTGGGAAAGAGTAAATAAATTCTCCCTGAAGAGAGTTAAAGCCATCCTAGGTAGATGTGAGGAGGAAGATATTGCATACATGATCCCAAGCTGGTACCTGCATATCCCTGCAGGAAGAAATTCTGAAATGAAATAACAGAGGCAGTCTTCATACTGCCTTACCAGTGGGGATCTGTAGATGAGCTGTCAAGAACACTTGACCTGATGTTCTAGGAAGAAAGAGAGCAAATAAACACCAGTGTACAGCTGCATACGTTTATTAGTGGGGTGAGGTAATGGTACTCTTTCTTTTACTTAATTATTCTACTATATATATATTAAGATATTAAAAATATATACTATAATTATAAATACAAAATGTATGTAATTTTTATCTAGGTTCTCAATAACAGACTGGGATTCTCTCATATGAAATGTTTCTTTATATTTTTCAGAACACTGTTGCCTAGATCCATACTGAAAGAACTCATAACCTAGTGAATTCATTCTATGTATGTACTGTACATGAACTTTCAACATTTTTATTGAAAAAAAAAAAAACTGGCTGAATTTTGTCCTAAAAGAATTGGGAATCGAAATAGCAGCAAGTTTATAAATTTTCTGCTCCTCAAACCTAATCACAGTAAATATACTACTGACTTTAGGATTTTAAATTCCACTCAGCTATAACCTTGTTCTATAAAATGAGAAATAGCAATTTGATTGCCATTTTGTAGTGTTCTTTTGTCTCCATATGTTCTTAGCAAGCTGTATTTAAAACATCTTTCTTTTTTTAATGGACCAACATCCAGTGCTTGAATTCTGACAAAATTCAGAGTAATATTAAGCAGAAAGCTAGACCTCTGAATATGGTGATATGTCCAGTTAGGAAACTGATACACCATTCTTCTAATATCCCTAAAACACTTCTCAGGATGGCAAAGGAAAATTTATGGAAATTCTCTGACCACAAAATCCAGGCTGATGTCTTATGGGATGTGTGTTGATTTGTTTTCACATAGAATAGTATGCATTTTATGTTGTGTTCTTCATTCCTTCTGTAGAGAGTGCCAGAATAAATTTGAACTGGTTTTTATATGATTTCAATCCATCTGTTTTCTAAACATTGCCTCTGTGAAAACTGTTTTTAATTTAGTAAACAAGTACAATTACATTGTAAGCTTCAAAGTGAAAGGGGGCAGTAATAGAATAGTAAATCAATGCTAGATTAATCTGAGGAATGGAACTTATGTAACATTGCCAGATCAACCCTAGAATTTAGCTTCAATGTGTGTGTGTGTGTGTGTATCATTGCCAAGGTTTCTAAAATTAAAGCAAATTGGTATTTTCTTTCTGTTTTTTTTTTTTAAGCTAATTTCCACTGGAATTAATTTTGGGAAGTTTAAGATACCTAGGCTTAGATAAGAATGGCTTGGAGCTTTTCTGGAATCAACTAAGTTGATAATAGGTGAGTATCCTAGATACAAATGCTTTCTTTGGAGAACACTCTCATTAATTTCATTACCACTTGAGCAATTTCAAGGAGTTCACAGAGCTAACACATAGTATGATTATGGCTACAGCAGTATTTTTAATAAGGACATCAAATGCCATTCGAAGAAGATCTGGCCATCTTACAGGTAATTTCCCCCAAATCCTTGGGTTTAGACACAAAAGTCTTACAGTTGACTGGGGAAGAAAAATGGTTTCCTTTTGAATTTTGTGATTATTCTGTAGTGTTTACAAGCACATGCTCTGGAGTTAGGCTTCATGGTTCCTATTTTAGCTCAATTACTTATTAGCTTTACATCTTTTTGCCATTACTTACTTTTGTTGTCCTTCAATTACTTCTTTTGTAAAATGAGAATATTAAGAGTATCTACCTCATTGGTTACTATAAAGATTAATTTATAAGTGTACATACAGCTCTTTGCACAGTGCCTGGCAAAGTAAATGTTGACTCAAAGTGGATATCATTAGTTTTTGTTATTATTTAACCAAAATATTACAATGACAGTCTTCTCACAGAAATCAGAACTTCCCATACCACATTTTCCTTATTCTTTATATAATAACTATTTTGCAGTGGTTAAAATATTTGAATTTCATGATTGTGAAATAAGATTACAATATTTTCATTTTTATATAAATGCTACTTTTCAGAATTTTTCCATTTTGGAACTGTACAATTTTTAACCTATCAGGATTGTTTTATTTATCATTATAAACCTACCTTTCTTTCTCTATCAAAACATCAGACTGAAATAGTGAGTTCCTAGGCCCTGAAAACATTCTAGGTTTCTTCTTTAGTAGAGACACAGATGTAGAAAACAAACATATGGTTACCAGGGGTTAAGGGGGGGAGAGATAAATTGGGAGATTGGGTTTGACATATACACACTACTATATATAAACAAATAAGAACCTACTGAATAGCACAGGAAACTCTACTTGACACTCTGTAATGGCCTATATGGAAAAGAATCTTTAAAAAAAGCATATACATGTATACGTATAACTGATTCACTTTGCTGTACCTGAATCTAACACAACATTGTAAATCAACTATACTTCAATAAAAAGTTTTAAATAATAATAAAATAAAATAGTATTTGGACACTATTTAAAGTTGTAGTTCAACTTTATAGAAAAGTGTGACATACGGTTTTTCTTATTGGATTTAAAGGTAACATTTGCAAAGTAAAAGAGTAAATAAAATTCTCTCTGGTTATCAGGGAGCCTGAAATTCTGTATTGATTTTGCCACAAGTGAGTTTCATGGCCTGCGATGATGAATTGATTTGGGGGCTGTCCATGTTGCAACATCTTTGCACACAGCCAGTTTTACTGACAACAAACTGCTCTGGAGACCCTGAGAACTATAGTCTCTGATTTGGGGATTTTCATCCCCTATCATCTCAAATGTCATTTCAGAAACATTCATCATACGTCTCTGTCACTGGACTAATAATGGGCCACTGTGATATTCACTCAAATATACACTTTCACTGCTTGTGTGACAGGTCCTGCTGCTGGCTACTTGAGATCATGAAGAAATTCAGACACATCAAATACAGAATGGGGAAGACATGAGATTGCAGCTGAAATAGCACTGCGCATGCCCACTGAGTTTACTGGTTAAGTAAAGGGATGATATAAAACAAGACAGCTCCTAGGACTGTGATGACATTTTAAGAAAAAAGCAAATCATGGCTCTCTTTCCTCTAGCAGTTTGTAACTGCTGGAAAAAGACTTTCTTTTTTTTTTTTTTTTTCTTTTTTTTTTTTTTTGCGGTACACGGGCCTCTCACTGTTGTGGCCTCTCCCTTGCGGAGCACAGGCTCCGGATGCGCAGGCTCAGCGGCCATGGCTCACAGGCCCAGCCGCTCTGCGGCATGTGGGATCTTCCCGGACGGGGGCACGAATCCGTGTCTCCTGCATCGGCAGGCGGACTCTCAACCACTGCGCCACCAGGGAAGCCCGGAAAAAGACTTTCTTAGCGTAGGTACTACAGATTTAATCTTTTGGCTCTTTATAATCACATGCACTAAGACAATAGTTGCATGAAACAATGGGGGCTTTTCTTTTCTGCATACTTCTGGTCTTGAATAGGAGGGAAAGAATCAGGAATTCACATTATTATAAATCATTTTCTTCCACTGAGTAATACTGGGATGGTTTTTCATTGTTTAAACTATTTACATTGCAAATATCTGAAAAAGTGGCTTATATCATTTGAGTTGTACAGCTTGAGCCATTAGGATAAGAACAATTTTGACTTGGGGGTGGTAACCACCCTGGGTACTCAGGATACATTTTAAGGCTTATCAGGAAGCTTATATTTGCTGCATCTCCTGGCATGTGTGAAAGTGGGTGGGGTACAGTAGAGGCTCCCCAAATCATCAGATGGTTTTCAGGGCCACACGTACCTACTATGTCTCTCTTCTTATGATGCAGCAGAGCTATTCCCAGTCCTGTTTCTATCACCAGCACTCCCAGACTGTCTTACTACATTTATAGTCACATGATGTGTCTCCTAATTAATATTTGGATAAATCTATTGCTCAGGGGAATAAGCTTATGAGGATAGAAATGAATGCAGTTTTGCTAACTTTGTACAATATTTTGTGTCATCCTCTTCCATTTGAGCCTTGTAAAATTAATGTAAGGACATTCTCAGCTGCTGTTACCATTGGTTTCTCCTTTGCCCACCTTCTCTTCAGGTAGGATGGATTTTACTTTGGAAATAGAATCCATCATGTCAATATTAACCATTCTCTAATTTTTCTCCTTTTGCCTTACAAATGATCAATTCCTTAATGTAGTCTCAACATACCACCAGAAACTTACCTAAGAATTGACAGAGCCAGAACTCTTCCTATAATCTAGACTTTTTTTCTTTTTTTGGTTTGTTTGTTTTTAACTAACACATTTTCCTTCCTTTAGCAAAAAGACATGTAAGTACACTTTGGTAGGTCAAGATTTAGTTCTAAGTTAAAGTCCTAAAAAATACATAGATTCATCTCCAAAACTTAATCATCAACTTTCGAATGCTGCTAGTGAATGGTTGACAAGAAGACATTGAAAATTAGGAATTTTTTTCTTAGATTAAATTGTCTGGAAACTAACGTACCCTCTTCATTCAGTGATCCCATTCCAGACTAAATCTATTGATTTGTCAGTAAAGAAGGTAATATTTGGCCTTGGGTCATCTTGCAATAAGTAAGGAAAGACAGATATATTGGTAGGAAATTAATGAATGACGTGCTTACAGAAAGAACTTAGGCTTCCTGTGATGACCTCGTAGGTTGTCTGACACTTAACTTATAAAGCACATTCAACTTTTTTGGAGAAAGCTTTCTCCATTCATGTTAAATGAAGAGTTGGGGGCTTAAGAAAAATAGAGCTTCTCTAGATTCTACATCCTGAGCAATCCTTTGAGAATTTTGGAGGTTAGCGAAGGCACAGAGCTTAAATCCACAGATCCTTGAAGACAGTCCAATTAAGAGTCCTTGTGTTTAAATTTTGCTTTGGAACTGTTTTCAATCTCCCATTTTACCATGGAATACAATTATTTGTGCATTACTATACTGGGAACTCCTCAAGGGCAAGTTTTTAAAAATTAGTAGTATTATTCAGACTGTCTTCTAGTACGCTATTTTTCAGCTTATAGTTTTGAGTTGAAATAGATTGAAGCTGGAAACGGTGTTAAAAGAACAAGATTTCATAATGAATTGCTTAAGTGGGAAAGAGAAAACCTACCTTTCTTGAATGGTTTATGTTTTTGTTGTTTGCATTAAATAAAGGCATATCTGACAAATCTGGGTTATTTTTCTCTCTTCATTGCCAATAGGTGTTGACAAAGTAAATCGACTAACAGCTTAGGTAGATGCTACTAGCAGCACACTCAAAACTCTGGGGAAGTTCAAACTTATTCTCTCTCCAGGGAAAAGTGAATCTGATTATATTTAAGTGTATGATTTCTATTCTAGGTTTAAGCATTTATACCACTCTGCTAGGGGAAGCTATTAGCTGGAGAAGTAGCAGCATAAATGGCACAGGTCTGGAGAGATGTCTCTTGGGTCACTTCCACATGGCCTTTGATCAGCCCACTTCTTTGGAGCCTGTGTTACAGACAGGCTTGGGGAAACCTTTTGTAGGGGATTCATGACCATTGTCCTAGAAAGCCCAACATGAACTGGGAAGGGGTCAGGAAAAGGTGAATTGGGGATTAAGTGTGAAGCTAGACTAAATAGGTATCTCAAATGTATCATTTAGGACCCAAACTTTACATAATAACAAAAATTCACCAGCCCATGATGTCCTGCTTTCTTATACTGTGGTCCTAGCAGCACACCAGGAGGCTAAAACCCCTCAGGGTTTCCTGGTTTTAGCCTTTTCACCGAGTCTAATTTCTTTTTTTTTTTAATAAATAAATAAATTTATTTATTTATTTTTGGCTGCGTTGGGTCTTCATTGTTGCGCATGGGCTTTCTCTAGTTGCTGCAAGTTGCGGTGCACGGGCTTCTCATTGCGGTGGCTTCCCTTGTTGCAGAGCGTGGGCTCTAGGCGCGCGGGCTTCAGTAATTGTGGCACGTGGGCTTCAGTAGTTGTGGCTCGCGGGCTCTAGAGTGCAGGCTCAGTAGTTGTGGCACTCGGGCTTAGTTGCTCTGTGGCATGTGGGATCTTCCCGGACCAGGGCTCGAACCCGTGTCCCCTCATTGGCAGGCAGATTCTTAACCACTGCACCACCAGGGAAGCCCTCACTGAGTCTTATTTCTAACAAATATTTCCTACTACTTACTTGTTCCCTTTCAGAAAATAATTAGCAGCTCAGTAGTAATAGTGATCTCAAGACAGAGGTAAGATGCTAAAATATGCAAGGAAGCTTGTATCTACTTTTGTATCTGTTTTTTTCTAATAAATTTCAAATTCCTCTCTTCCTTTACTCTTTCTTTACTAGGGCTCTCCTGTCAAACTTTGGGCTCATTCTTAAAAAATTGTTCTATACTATGTTAATCTGAGGTTAAGAGGTTATGCTTCAAAGTGATTATTGCTAGCTATACAGGGCTCAGAGCTTGTTTGTTTGTTTTACTTTCTGGGGGCTTAAAATTAAGCATAAAAATATGCTTATTGACTTAGTATGTAAACTTTATGTTAGAAATATATGTAATACATATACACACACACATATACGTATTACATACTGATAAACAAAAAAAGTGTCTAGCATCAATTCTGAAATTTCCCACTAAGTTACTTTCGGTGCCTTACAGAATGCAAAAACAACAACGACAAAACTCCAGTATATCTAGAATCTTAAACGTTGAAGCAACTAAGGTGGTCACTTTATGGCTACAGTTGACTTTAGCAAACATCGTACCTTTCCAAGTACTCCTGCCTCTACTACTTGTCAGGTGGCTCATTGCTTCTTTGCTTTTTTCATCTTCGAACCTGAAGGTAAGTGGCTAATTAAGGTGGTATTGGGGAAATAGAGTGAGTGGAGTCAAGTCACATTAGATATGGTTTTCAATCTTGGCTCTATAACAGGAACCAATTTGGGGAGGTTTAAAAAAAAAAAACAGTCCCACCCCCAAAGATTCTGATAGAGCTGAAATGGGATGTGCCCTGAGTCTTAGGATTTTAAAAGCTCCCCAGGTCATATTAATACAGCCAAGCCTACAATCCACCACATTAGAAGTTGAGTAGTATCACACTTTATCAATTAATCTTTACTTAGAAGTAATAGGTCTATAAGATTGTATATGGAACCTTGAAGCAATACAGATTATATATACAAATATTCTTTAAAATATGACATATAACTCCTGTAGAGCTTGAAGAATAAAAGGATTCTCCACAAAGAAAGAAACACTAAAAGTTGAGTTCCTTGTGTTTCTGAATGTACCCATTATTTATGTCATTATTATTATTTTTGGTGGTACGCAGGCCTGTCACTGTTGTGGCCTCTCCCGTTGCGGAGCACAGGCTCCAGACGCGCAGGCTCAGTGGCCATGGCTCACGGGCCTAGCCACTCCACGGCATGTGGGATCTTCCCGGACCGGGGCACGAATCCGTGTCCCCTGCATCGGCAGGCGGACTCTCAACCACTGCGCCACCAGGGAAGCCCTATGTCATTATTTAATGCAAATTGTGTAATGTTGTTTGGAGCAAGGAGTGCTCCCCTTTTGCTGTACAGTTACCACTATAAACAGTTTTAAAGGTGAAAGTGAAAGATTAGAGTCAAAGTGAATTCCAAAGTAAACGTGAGCTCACAAAGCTTCACTTAAAAATTTTTTTGAAGTACACACCAGATTGGAAAATTATAATTAGATTTTGAGCGTAAAACATAATCTTAGAGTGTGCTACTTCTTGGAGATTTGGGTACTTTTGTAACTTTAAATTGATTGCTTCTCCTTCATTTGTAAAAGAATAACTATGAAGATGGAGCACATGGAAACGTATACAGCAGTCATTCAGTTATATATATTTATATATAGTATATATAATTATATATATATTAAGAGACAGGGTATAAATACCTGGCTCAGACTCCTATTTCTGCCTATTCTTTAAGTATTCTAGGAGAGTTACCTTAGCTTACATAGTATTTATAATTTCATAGGATCATGAGGGGAGTTAATCAATTTTAAGCATTTAGAATATCACAAGTACTTAATAAGAACTAGATATCATTAAATGGCTTGTAAATTTTAGAGCATTATAAAACAACAACATGCTTTTAACATTGGGGTCTCAATATAAAGTCCAGACTCTACTTCTAGATATAACATAGTATGCCCTATATCATAGTATTTCTGCCTCTTTTGTATACTTAATCAAAGAAGAATTGATAGTTTTATTAATTTTAACAGTATAAACAATACTCATCCATAAGAACGACTTTTCAAAATTCAGGATATAAGAAAATTTTGAATGAAATTAACTAGGCAAAAAGTACTTCAATGTAAACATTGCAGTACTTTGTGGAACTTCTCATTTGATTATGAAATAGTTTTTTTGTTTGTTTAAGCAAGTAATGGATTTATTAAATATTTTAAATATAAGTAAATGTTATTTTAAAAAGACTTTTAAAAGAAATATTTAAATGTTATATTTCTGTCTTTGGGGAAAATGGTTCATGAAAACTTAAAACGTTTGAAAAGATAAGCAACAAAGACAACATGGTATAAAATTAATCAATCAGCCAATCAAAATTTAAGTGCTTATCAGGTGCTTTTCATGGTAGAAATGAATAATGAACTACCCACAGTTCTTTTTTTTTAATATCTTTATTGGAGTATAATTGCTTTACACTGTTGTGTTAGTTTCTGCTGTACAACAAAGTGAATCAGCTATATGCATACGTATATCCCCATATCCCCTCCCTCTTGAGCCTCCCTCCCACCTTCCCTATCCCACCCTTCTAGGCCATCACAAAGTATCCAGCTCATCTCCTTGTGTAATGCAGCAGCTTCCCACTAGCCATCCATTTTACATTTGGTAGTGTATATATGTCAGTGCTACTGTCCCACTTCCTCCTAGCTTCCCCTCCCCGCACTGGGTCCTCAAGTCTGTTCACTATGTCTGCATCTTTATTCCTGCCCTGCCACTAGGTTCATCAGTACTGCTTCCCACAGTTCTTGATATGACTTTGAACTGTACTGTATCTACACTGATCAGTTTAGATTATTGCTCATTAATAAACTACTCAGTTTGTTCTTTTAAGTAACTGAATAAAAATTAAATAGTCTTGCACTCTTTATTTTGCACTCTTTCTTGAATTCTAAATGGCCTTTTTGAGAAAAGCAGTTGAATAAAACTCTTTCAAAAGGTCCATGGTTCCTGTTTTGGTTTTTTTTTTTTTCTCCTTCTACCTTAAAAGCAGACTAACTGTGCCATTTTATTTGTGTCAAGTAGTTTGTGCTTCCCATTTCCATTTTTCTTCAGCTACTAATGCTATCTCACAGCAATGCTGTTCAGTCGGCCCAAGGGAGCCAAGTGTCAGTTTTTCCAGATGGCAAGCTACCAGTCTACAGTACACTGTTGAAAGTCACTGAGAGAATTCATTTCATTGCAAAACCAAAGAGCATCATTTCATACATACCTTGTGTACATGCTCAGCTCACAACAGCTGATGAAGTAGCCAAGAAAAAGAGACAGATAGAGAGACAGACAGACAGGCAGACGAGAACACAGAAAGAGAGACTGACAGAGAGAGAGAGAGAGAGAGAGAGAGAGAAAGAGAGAGAGAGAGATGCTGTTTTAGTAAATTTAGTTCTTTTTCTAGGCTGCTATACAGTGATATATTTTATTTTGCCAACAGAAAGTTTTTAGACATTATTGCCAGTTTACATGAACTTCTCTCCTAATAGTGGAACAAAATTCTCAATTTGCCCTAATTAAAATACTAGTTTTGGGGAATGAGTTTTTCCCCTTCACATTTAAACATTAAAAAAATTAAATCACTTTAAATTGCATTCTCTCTATCAGAACTGTTAACTCTTTTTGCCTGAGGAGAAAACCCTCAATGTATGAATATAATATCACAGTGGAGTGGAAAGTGGTTTTTCTTTTAATAAACATTTTGGCTATTACAGAGTTTGTATTTAAATGGGAAGCAATAGGAGTTCTACCAATAAGGAATGCTGAATGAATAATATGTTACTTTTTAATAGCTACGTAAATGGAAACCTGAAACATGGGGGACTGTATGACCTAAAATATTTTAGGAGTTGA
Source organism: Mesoplodon densirostris (assembly GCF_025265405.1). Classification (NCBI taxonomy): domain Eukaryota; kingdom Metazoa; phylum Chordata; class Mammalia; order Artiodactyla; family Ziphiidae; genus Mesoplodon; species Mesoplodon densirostris. The sequence continues at coordinate 45,329,129 of NC_082675.1, forward strand.
ACAGATATATCTACAGGTAGAAAGTTTAAATGCAAAGGGCTATAAGTCAAAGGACAAAGCAAAATATACTACTTAGATTATGAAGCTGAGAGACAGGGATTCCAGTTCTAAGCCCACTAGTTACCAGGGGTCTTGGGCAGCCTCTCTGGGTTTGATCTATAAAAGAAGCAATTTGTTTTGGTTCTTTAAATGTCTCCCTTCTCTCAGGGGATATTTGGTTAAACTACAAGTAAAATACTCTTCTCAGCAAGGGTTACTCTGTGATAGTTTTGTTATTATAATGCATCTTCATTTTATGATACATAACAATGTTTTTTTTATAGAGGAGGAATTCAGAAATGTAATATTTTTCTGATGGTTCGATTTCTTAATATAAAACATTGATGATTCCTAGAGTCTGTGTATATTGAATAAGCACAGTGAGGTGCGAACATATGAGAGCTCACGCTAAAATTTTGTCCTTACATTTTTTCAGCAACTTCAAATGACTTTAACCAAATAATTAATGAATTTTATTTATCTAAGAATTAAAGGAATAAATAATTATACTGCATAGAAGTTATTTTAATTCACAATTAAAGTGCAGTTGTATTTGTTATAATGGGGAATGGCAGAAACTAGATTATTTTTTAGATAACCTAAAATTAGATTATATTTTTAAACACATTCTAAATATATTCTAAAAATAATAATATACTTTTATTTGTTGTATATGGTACCTTCTACCATGATAAAATTTAAATTACAATTTTGAATCTTCCTTAAGTTACTGTACTATCTCAACTTTTAATAGGAGATAAGAGCTTTAAGGTAGGATAAATAGAAAAAAAACACTGCAAAAAATGTTTTGAATTTTAAAAACCCTTCTAGATAGTTTCTAAAAAATTTGCTAATTTTCCCATTCCTTTATTAAAGACTGGATGCCAGTTCAGGTGCTATGAAATTCAAAGAAAAGCAATCATTTGTCCAGCTTTTCATAAGCTTAAAGTCTCAAAAAGTAATGTAGTATGTGGCATCCACAAATGCATAGCATCATCATACAGAGCCAGATATATACATTTAAAAAAAATTATGTCTAAATGAGAATTAATTTCATAATCTAAGTATAGAATTTTTAGGTGTGGAATCTCTGGTCAGTAAGCAGGGCACAAGTTTTTAAGGAAAAGTCAACTACTTTTCTGATAAGAGAAGCTGAGAGGAATTGACATTTGTTATTAATTTGAAAGATGAACATAGATAGATTTATATGTGAGGTCTCTATGGTTTACATACCCGAAATAGCTTTCCTAAGATTCAGGTGCGATGTCACAAGGGCTGTCTCAAGAATCCTGAATCTAGTAGTGGAGCTCTACACTATTTCCCAGTGAGGCCAGACTTCATGCAATTGGGTGGGTTTGGTTCAATTAGTTCAATTCTTCACTGCTTTTGTCTTTTGTAATGTGAATACAGTGGCTGGCGCATGGTAAGAATTTGTTTAAAAGTGTGTGGGTTGAGAGGAGAAGTCAATGAAGCAACTTTTAGGCAAGAATTTATATTGGAATGTTTTATAAAACCGAGGAGGAAACATGAAAATAGGAGAGCGGGAGTGGTAAGTGGTTCTGTGAGACTGATAAGAGTCTGCTTAGAGCAGTCCAGCACCTTCTTTCTCAATGTCTTGCTGCAGATTGTCCAGATTTCCTCAGTACTGCTCCAGGCAGGTAAAAAAGGTAGTAAGATTTCCAGAGAGTCATACTTCTCCAAGACCTTTTATACACTTTTTAATTAGCATAATACTAAGTGCTTTGCGTGTAATTAATATAATGATCAGTGTTCATGGTAACAGGAACTGAGCTCAGGACTCCTTCTCAATCCAAGTGGATGCAACTTTTACCCTTCGAAATAAAAAGAAAAAAGCCTGAGAGTTTGACATTTTTTCAGATCAAACTACTAATAAGTGGCAGGCCTGGGATTTGACCACAAACCTTTGCCCCTAACAACTACAGGAGTCTTGTATGTAAAATGTATGCTCTGCATAAATTAGTTTTATTGGTTATAAATAGACAGAAAAAGGGGAAAACGATTCTGCTCTAAGTTTGAAAAACATGTTGGATCCAAGAAACTTACTGGTTTCTTTACTAAGATTTCTTGAGATTTTAATCTGGTATGCATTACATTGCTAAAAGGATGGCAGAACGATGTATGTTGCATTTTGTAAACTTATTTGACCACGTAGCACCTTTTCAAAAGTTAATGTTTTTCAAATTCATTTGTTTGTTTGTTTTTCTAGGTTATCTTCTGTTTACTTTCTTCTCTCTGGTACACGTCTCAGCCTTACATCAGAGCCAGCCCCAGACCATTCTGTGTTCTGGTAAAACCTATACCAGGTAATTGAGAGAATTTTCTTCAAAAATAATTTCATATAGCACTGTGATATTTTGGTTGCTATTGCCTTATTTTGAAAGGCAACTGAAGAAGTCAAAATCTACTGCTTTTTTTCCTGGACACTTCCTTATAAAATTTTCATTATCTATTAGCTAAAATCATGTGTCACTTTGGAACTTTTAAGAAATCTTTTTCAATTCAATGACTGCTTCTTGATGGTAGTAATGATACTTCATTTACTTTGATGTTCCTCTATGCAAATGGTAGAATATCAATAAATATTTTCAGAATGTGACTTCTTTTTTTTCCCTCTCTGATTCAGCATCCCTGTGAACACTGATGTATAGGCTATGTTTATTTCTATCCTTTCCATAATTAAGATTATTTACCACGTCTTCATATATGAGGTTTTATTTTATCAGAGGTCTTCTCAAAGAGGACTTCCTAATGGTCCCAGCTTTCATATAATTCTTCAGCTGGCAAAGAAAAAGATCCGGAATTTATTTGCCCTTAGGAAAGTATACTTCATAGCTCTATTTTTTCTGATTGTAACAGATAACAATTTGAGATATTACAGCATCTGCCCACACTAGGTAGTCTAGGGGAGAGGAGATTACTGTTATCCAGTTTGGATATGACAGGCCCTGATGCTGGGAATGGAAAAGAAATATCAGCTTCAAGCAGTGGTGAAAATAGGGTGGTGTGGTCACACTGGTCACAAACACAGAAGGAGACAACACAGGGCCAGAAATATTTGCTCTGGGTGCCTTCTGATAACTCGTCTCATTCTTTCTGCAGTGACAACTGTTAGACTCCATTGCAAAGAGCGACCTTCTTCATTTTGACCTTATCTTTTCATCTGGAGACCTCTGACACTTGCACATTTTTGTACTGATTAGCCTTGTGTTGACACATGTTTAACCTGTTACCTACACAGGGTCATTTTTCCTTGAGTCCTTGAGAAATTATTTCTATTTCCACCCTGCTCTAAACTCCAGTCTGGACTAAGTTTTTTTCTTAAGATTCTTAACCAGTCAAGGATTTAACGGATCTCATCATATGGATTCTGAAAATCATCAGTTTCTGGCTCTCTGTATTTACTGGCTTATGCTAAATTGACAAAATTTTCATTTTCTCTAATTTTTTTCTCTCAGTTCTATGCCTAGTTTTCTTATTTGTATAGTGCCTGAAAAAGTTCTAACCACTTATGTCTATCCTGGTGGGACCAGCTATATTTATGAGGGTCAAGTGGTAAATAGATGTCCATGAACTAAAACTCATACAGTGATATGTCCCAAATCTACATCTTTTGAGAACAGTTTTGCTGCTGTTATTGTTGTTTTTTCATAGCCCTATTTTATCATCCAAGGTGGCTGAGTAAAGTTGAGAATGATGTATGACAATAGTCATTAAGGAAAATAAATTAACTATGATAGTAGAGGAAGGAAACTGATTTGCTTATATGGTTGATAACAAAGAATGTGCTTGTTTTACTTTTGCTTTATGGCTCATAAACTGGTTCTAAAAGTAATTTTAGAAGAGGAGCTTTCAAAAGGTGGCATCATCAGAATAACCCATGGCCAGAGTTTCAGAGTCGTTATTTAGGAATACTTATTTGCATATGTAAGGCCTGTCCAAGAGTAAACAAATTACTAAAGACAAGCCTGGTAAAATAGTAAATTACCAGAGATCTCACCATGTGAGTGGGAGCTACTTACTCACATGCAATGGAGACATTCACCAGACTCCGGCCAGAAGTTGCAGTTTTAGCCATTCTAATGCTCTAGCTCTGCTATGTTTTCCTGAACAGGTAGTGTGGTGGAAAAAAACGCCGGAAGTGGAAACCTCAGCTGAAGGAAAGCACTGTTTTCTCGACTCTCGGGGCTGCTCTCATTGTTACTGCTAATTCCAACTGGGCTCCTGCTGCTCTGGCAAAGGGATCTGATATTTTTTTTACTCTCAATTTGGGTAAATATTTTAGAATTTGCCTTAGTGCAGAAAGCTCAAGTTATAACTGGTTTCATGCCTAAAAATGAGAAGTTGTCAATACATGGCTGTTGAATTGAATTGATTTGAATAGAACACCATGGGATGCAATTAGTATTATGACAGGGAAGAGGAGATTTGTGGTAATTATTCAACATTTGCGGATCACCTACTATATATTAGTATGCTGTGAAAGAGAGAGCAAAGCTAACAACGTCTGCGACCTCCCCAAACTTCCAGTCTTGCAGTGGATGAGAGTGAGAAATACTGCCTTTCTTCCAAAATGCACAGCTATAATGAATGACAGCAGAGCAAACCATCACCCTGCCCCAGACAACATAATAGCCAAGTTTCAAAGCATGTTTCAAGCCAAGGCTGTTCTTAGCGAATTAGACCAACTATACCTCCCTGGCAGGGTTGTCATGGGTATAAATTTTTACCTATCACTTAGCATAATGCTTGCCATCTACTAAAAGCTCAACGATCGGCCATCTTGCCAACCAGGGTGGGGGCTTCCTGGCCCTTTGCTAGTAGCAACGTTTCCTTATGAACACAAATTTGGAAAACAATCTTGGAAACCATTGTAGAGTAAGTCTACTACTTCAGGAAATTCATGTAAGTTATAACTTATGAGGCAGTGGAACTAAGCATTGGGTATTTTCTAGGTCTTTAAAGATTACATTTTCTTCATGTGGTTATTTCATAATAGAGAATTCAAGAAGCACCACTTCAAAATCCTAAATGAGAAAGAAAATATAATTGAATAGCATCTTTGGTATAAAAGAGGGAGGTAGGGAATTTCAGGTAAGGAAGTGGGAACAAAATAGCATCCAACTTGTTCTGTCAAAGTCAAAGTCAAAAACATCTTGTAGCCCCCCTCTCTGAGCATAAGGAATAGTATCAAATGTCTGTTCAGACCATTGGAAGAGTCCAGAAATTAAAGAAGAAACCTCTTCACCTAAGAACTATATAACTAGCTTGGGCAAATATGGTAACTATGTAGTGTTTTCTTGAATAAAAGTAGAAGCATTTGACTAAAAAACTTCTTCATTGATTTCAGTCTTTTAGAATTTTAAACTGTTTACTCACTGATTTAAAGAATAACCCATTTTTTGTTTTATTTTTTTAAATTGGGCTTGGGGAGGACAACTGATTCTCCATGGATCAGATTTTCCTTGAGTAAAGTAACAATATTATATATTTTTCTTCACTTTTTCTGTCTTCCTCTTCCCATTTCAACCACCACTTTGTAGGTAAGTAATTTCTTCAGGCTTGTAACCGAGCAGGACTCTATGGGGCCTTCCCAGGACAGACACCCTCCCCCCTACCAACGTCCTCTGCTTGCCTCTCATTTGTAGAAAAGCATTAGGCTCGCAAGCTTCCCCTGAGTCATAAAAGCCTGGCTCAAGAATTATGACTGAAAGAATGTGAATATATAATAACAACAAAAAATAGCAGTTCGGCCAGGAGAAGTCAGTAACAATTTTAACAACAGATCAGTCAGTTAGCAGTCACAGAATCTTTAGTTCCTCCCTGAAGGAAATAGATAACAGTGTCTGATGCACACTCTTGAGTTATTTTGCAGATACTAAAACCGGCACCAGAGGGAAAAAGCTAACTGCTTGTAGCCATGACCCAAGCTGCTCCATCTTGAGCAGTACTGAATGTATGGCTTGCACAATTCCAGGAACTGGTCTAAAGGAAATGGGAACAAACACATTAAAACAAGCAAGATGGGAATTCCCTGGCGGTCTAGTGATTAGGACTCCATGCTTTCACTGCCAGGGGCCTGAGTTCGATCCCTGGTCAGGGAACTAAGATCCTGCAAGCCTCTCAGCATGGCAAAAAAAAAAACCCAAAACAAAAAACCAGCCAGATTATGCTGACCAGACCACCGCATGACCAGCTTCAAGATGACTGTCAGAGCTGGCTGTGCTGTTCTAAACATAGCCCCTGACTGCACACCCCTGAAACTTCCCAGTTTTTTTCCCATAAAATCCTTTTCCCTCTAACCGGCAACTGGGAGATGATTTGGGGGACACTAGTCCACCCTCTTCCCAGGGTCTCTTGTCTCTTGAAGATTGACTTTTGTGTCATAGATCTGATATTGCCCTCTCTACTTGTTGCTACATTTTCCCGCTGAAGGTCACCACCCTCCCTCTCCCCTGCTTTCAGGTATAGCTCTGATCTTATTGAAACATTCACAAAATTGCATTGTATTAGCCAGCCTCAGAGAGATGTTACGCATTCCTCTCTACTTCCTGATATTCTCACCTTTGTGTAGTTTCCTCCCAGATTGTACCAGAGTTTGTGTGATCAATGGAATATGGCAGAAGTGATGGTATATCATTACCTAGCTTTGATTCTAGAGACTATTGCTTCTATCTTGATTCTGTGTGTGTGTGTTCACTTGCTCTAAGGGAGGTGAGCTGTCACATATAAGGTCACTCAAGTGGCCTGTAGAGAGGACCACATGGCAAAGAATGGTGTCTTCTGGCCAACAGCCAGAAAAGAATGGAAGCTTATCAACAACAATTTGAGGAAAATTGGAGGCTAATTCTCCAGCCTTAGTTGAGTCTTGAGACAATAAAAGCCTTTGCCTACAGTTTGACTGTACCCTTGTGAGAGGATGTGAACCATCCATCCAACTAAGCTGTTCCTGAATTCCTGACTCTCAGAAACTCTGTCAGATAATAAATGTTTGTTGCTATAAACTATAAAATAAAAATTATTTTAGGGTAATTTGTTAGATAGCAGTAGAGAACTAACACAAGCACAATGTGTACACATAGTATGACCTCATCACTCTGCCATCTCTTTTTTTAGAGCCTGGAGTTAAGAGATACTTCCTACATCTTGGATTCAATACTCCAGAGTTGACACTTGGGTTTTCACAAAACTAAGTGGTCACATTCTCTTCCTTTCATGTTTGCCCAGAATGTAAGGCTGAGCTTCTGCTTTCATCTCCATCTCAGAGGAAAAAAATCTGAATTATGTGGTTCCACACTATCCTCCAAAGCTGGGCCTCACACTTAAACAGCCTGCTTGATAGAGGGTTGGAGTATTTGGGGAGAGCAGGGTATAGCTGTACAACCAAGTTAGCCTGTATCATTTGGGTCTGAAGCTATTTTTTCCCTCCCTTCCTATCTCTGCAAAGACTAATATCCCACAGATATAGTTGATTCTTATTTATGTTCTATAAAGTCACTGTAAACACTGAATTAACAAATACTGAACCATTGCTCCTAGGTCAAACAGAGGGCTAGGTTTCTGCAAGTTTCTGATCACATTCTCATTAACTGATCAATGTATAACCTTGTTTTATGTGTTTCTGTTTAAGAATACTTTATTTGATATATACTGTTGATTCATTAACATTGCACTCACAAGTAACACCACTGTAATTCATGCTGGATAAAGCTCATCCAACATGTATTTTCCTTGTAAGGCACATCACAGCTTTCTTGCACTTATGAACACTAGTTAACACTTCAACATTGCACTTGGGGGCTATATTAAACAGTGAAATCACCAATAAAAAAGCACAAGTATGCAAAAGTGTGGCACTAAACAGACTGTGAAAAGGGCACTTGTTTATAGTATGAGAGCTGAAACAAGAAGGTAGAGTATTGTCTCATTCAACTTCAGCCAGGAATGAGCACATTGGGCAACTCAAATTTTTCACCACTCTGCACATGACTACAAATGACTGCAAAACTGCCTTGAGCATTGGTTTTGAGGTTAAAAATACATTTTACCAAGTAGGCAAATTTGCAAATATCAAATCCACAAAAAATGAGGATCAACGATTTATTGCGTTCCTCATATATTCTTAGTGGTAAATGTGTCAAGAGTCCTTGTCCTAAAAGTACTTCCTAGCTGGTCATGGATATGAAAAATTGGAAGAGTCAATGTCTGCTCTACTGTACTGGCCCCTCCACGCTTTCCATTAACCTGAATACCTACCATCATATGGTGTCAAACTGATTTTGATGGTTGGGTAACAACAATTTTGAAGTTGGAACAGATGGGTCCCTTTACCCAGTGAGCCCAAACAGCCTGGATGCTCTGTTTTCTCAGACTCCTGCACCTGGATCTGATTACTGATAACCACCTTTCCCTGCCCAGCAGTTTCTCTTAAGTTTTCACACACTCCCCGTTCCCAGTATCTGATGTCAATAGTCCTGGGGATGATATAATGATATAGATCTTTACTAAACTGTTTGCTTTTTTCACCCATCAAAATCTTTTCTGTCCCCCGTCTCCATATCAACCTGGAAAATTAAAAACAAATATGATCAGACTTGCTTGATCATAAAATCACCTAGAGATCTTATTTGAAAAAAAACATATTTCTCCCAAAATATAGATCAGAATTTCTAGGGAAAGGTCCTGAAAGTATATAGTCTTATCAAGTGTTCTATGATGGTTTTTATGATTAGACATGTTCTGGGCCTTAGTAGTTCTCCAAAAACTTCAAGAACTTGGAAAAGGATAAATAAAAGAAAATAATATACCTGACTCAAGATTTTCCTTAGGTCCATTTGGACCCAGATTTTTAATTGAAATGAACTATCAGGAAGTCTCAGCCTTTTCACATAAGTAATAGTTAAAATTATAACAATGGAATTACAATGGATATATTAGTTGGAGGTATGCCTTATGGTCCTGGCTTCCTACTAAGGAGGTGGCAATAATTTTTGTAAAATATTTAGTATATCAAATTTGAGAGTCATTGATTCTACTGCTTTCTTGATCTTACCAGAAGGCATCAAAAGAAAGTTTTTATCAACTACATCAAAACTGCTACCTGGCCAATAGCAATTGTAAGACACCAAGACACAATTAGTGTTAGATGAATTTCCATTATAGCTATACTAAAATGTAAAACAAACAGCAAAAACATCAAAAACAGTAGCAAACAATTGATGAATTCAGATTATGTTACTATATTATTATATTACATTGATTTATTTAATATAAATTGTAATTGTCCCAATCATACTAAAGACTATTTTCCAACTAGGAGAGTCTTGAATACTTAGAAAATGGTACTCCATTTGTATATGCTTATGTGTTTGTTTGTTTTAAGCTCTAAAAAAATTACTCTTTTTTTAAAACTATATCATAATATTTACTTCTTGACAATATCTACTTTCCTTCATATCCATTGCCTGCCTCTGGTTGAATTTCGATTATTCATTTAAACTCTAACATTCATTTAAACTCTAACATCCTCTTGTAATGGTTTGAAGTTTTACTGTTGCAGTTACTCCTGCGAAGCAGAGTGTAGAAAGGTGCTGTGTTAATAGCTCCATTTTTACTTGTTCTTAGTGTCCAGCCTTTCATGGATCACTTTCCTCTAGTTTGTTTGTGATAATTAGTCTAAATTAGAGGTTCTCAAACACCAGTGAATATCTAAATTTTTTTTGGAGCTTCTTAAAAACACAGCTGCTACAGACATACCTTAGAGTTTCTGAGTCAGATTCTGAATAGGATCTAGTCATGGGAAGCCCAGGGTGCTTAATCAGGAGAATCCAGGGTGAGCTTTGGCGCTTGTAGACTTATTCATGTTCATAACAAGGGCATCTGCACACAAATTTTGTTTCCCCTGGCTGCGTCAACTTTAAATTTGGCTTCTTGAGAGACCTAACCCTGCCAGTCAAACTTCTACTCCTAATATCTAAATGCGCACATTGACGTTAATTCATATTTTATTTGCTCCATTTTGATAACATTAAATCACACAGAATTTCCAGTGAAGGGATCTAATTTATGCATCCTGTTAGAATGATAGGTGTGAATTAATTATAAATCACTTATAGATTAAGTGGATGTATTTTAATTTTTTTTGAGATAAATGCTTTTTTTGAGATAAATGCTTTAAACAAAAGATTACATTAATAAAAAAATTCTAGATTGTGAACTAGACTGTTAAAATTATACTTTTATCTTGATTAGAGTTTTTGGATCTGTCAAATCAATCCAGAAATTGTCTCTGTGCATGGTTAATCTATTATCACTTTCAGAGACCACATCCTTTAAGAAGTCTACCTCAATTTGGTATTATAATTCTCCTCCACTCACGGTAATTTAATCTTTCCTTTAAAAATTAATACCAAGCAATACAAGAATCAAAATCTTATGTATGAATGAAAATAACTTCATAGCCTTTTTTTCCATTAAAAGAATTGTTTAAAAAAATTAAATGCAAAAAATATATTCACATGTCCTAAAAGTTTACATAGCATAGATTGGATGCTTAATGTGATTGCCATTAAAACAAATCAATAATGAAACCCCTTAAACACTGAAGCAATCAAACACAGCTGAAAAACATTCATTGGAAATCATGATATATTTTATAAATCAGAGATGGCAAATCGATAACAAGGTTGAAGGTGCACCTGTGGTGATCAGTCTTGGTTGCATTTTCCTGACAGGTGACCACATAATATTCATTGGGAAGAAGATTATATCGGATAGATGGGATAAGCTGATGTCTGGGCCATTCACTGCTTATAGCCACAATAAAGATTGAGACTTAATGAATTAGTCCTCTTATGTGTACATAATTACATAAACAAACAAGAAATACTCGTGAGAATAGTGGCATTGTTAAATTAAATGGTTAGTATATGCTGGATTATATGAAATTGAAAATACAAAGCTGTGCCATCAATCATAGAATCTTGGAAGCTAAAATTACCTTAGAGACCTTAATTCAACCTCTGATTTTACAGATGTTGAAACAAAGATGCAGAGCAGATAAATCATTTGTTCAAGCCAAAACAATAGGTAAAATCTAAATCTAGAAATCATACAATATTCTTCCATTTCTGATATATATATATGTAACATCTAGGAATTAAACACACACAGTTATTATTTCTATTGCAAAAGACATTTTATGAGTTTGTTTTCTGGAATTTGATTCTGTCTTACTAGAAATAGAATTTAACTTTTGAAAGCTAGATCTCCAGAGAAGTCCATAAAGGTTTTCATGCCAAAGCCCATCTTTCCTTCTGCAACGGAAGGAGGACTGGAAAAGGACTGGAAAAACTTTTTGATTCATGGAACTTAAGGAAGAAAAAGTTGAAGTCTGAAATGTTTTATTATAAATTTAAATAGTCCCAATGAATAACATTTCTAATATGTTTTCTAGGTTGACATTCTAAGTATATGTCTATACTTTTCCACTACCCCAAAATTTCAAATTCAGTGAGTATGAGACAGGGACTGGAATTCCGTTTTAAGGAATCCCAGGTGACCTGACTATATGTTGGTTTTATGAACAATTGGCCCCCAAAATATATATTTCATCCTTAGCATGGTCTATAGATTCCTTCATGCTCTTAAAAATAAATGTCCTTTAGGGCTTCCCTGGTGGCACAGTGGTTGAGAGTCCGCCTGCTGATGCAGGGGACGCGGGTTCGTGCCCCGGTCCGGGAAGATCCCACATGACGCGGAGCAGCTGGGCCCGTGAGCCATGGCCGCTGAGCCTGCGCGTCCGGAGCCTGTGCTCTGCAACGGGAGAGGCCTCAACAGTGAGGGGCCCGTGTACCGCAAAAAAAAAAAAAAAAAAAAAAAAAGCAATGTTCTTTATTATTTCTGTTACAATCCAGATAAGCTAGTTTCCTTGATTTTCAAACCAAATATAATGATTCATTGCCATCTCTTAATACATGCTGTAAATTATCATGGAGAATTTTTACACTTCTAGTGTTTCCATTCACAAACTCTACTTAGTGTTTAATCAGGTCCAACCCTAATCCTCACCGACTCTATGTATCAGTAACCCATAGTTTCACAACCACACCAGAGCCTAGTGGCTTGAAACAACCATTTATTTAGCTCATGATTCTGTGGGTTAGCAGTTTGTGCTGGCCTCAGCTGGATTGTTTTTCTGCTGGTCTCAACGAAGATCTCTTATGTAAATACAGTCACCTGCCAGTCAGTTGAAAGACTTTGCTGCTGGGGATTGGCTGGCTGTAGGTTGTTTTGATAACAGTGATTGGACCACATGTTGCCCATCAAACAGCAAGCCAGCCAGGGCTTTGTCATATGGTGGTAGTGGCAAATATTCAAAGAGCCTAAGTAGAGGGAAAACCTCATCGTGCAACAGCTTTTAGGTCTCTGCTTGCACCATGACGCTAATGTTCTATTGGCCCATAAAAGTGACACGGCCAGCCCAGATTCAAACGTTCAATCAACAGGCTCTATTTCTTGCTAGGAAGACCTGCAAAATCACATCACAAGAGTATAGGTGCAGGGATGAGAAGAATCTGCCATCATCTTTACAGTCTATCATATGTTGATACTGCTCATGACTGCCTGAATAGAATGTCAGAAAATAATTTGATCAAAGTCTCACACCTAGTCAGTTTTAGAGAAAGATTCATGCAAGACATGTTTGATTCCAAAGTTATTGAATCCATCTTATGAAAGATCTTAAATACATCTTATACCTCTTCCTTCTTTCATCTCTATTGAATTATCTGAAGTCAAGCCATATCACCTCTGACCTGGATATAATCTCCTTCTAATTAATTTCCTGTTTCCAACTTCCTATCTGCAATATCTTTTCCATGAAGTAATTTAAGTGATATTTTAAAATGTAAATCAAATTATACTATTTCCTTAATTAAAACCTTCCAATGGCTTGTCACCTTGTATTAGAAAACAAAAATCCAAACTTCTTATCTTCATTTATAAGACCCTAAAATATCTTCCACTTTGCTTTGCTCCTCATACATACATCATTCTATCCTGTCCAGGATACTTGAGCAACACTGACCTGTTCATTGTTTCTCCAATACACTGAGTTTTTTCTCCTTAAAAGCCTTTGCTTTGTTGTCCCTGGAGACAGGACTTCTAAAAGGAAGATTTTTCCTTATTGGACTACTTGGCTCTCTGTCATGTAGACGCATTGACAATGTCAGCTTCACAGAAAAAAGAAAATATTGTTTTCTGTAAGGTAGCCATGACTTTCCCTGGGTCCTTCCCAAAGGCAATTTATTACATTAATATTGGGGTGGAAGCTGGTGAATGGTGTCAATATAACACTCATCAGTATTTGAAATTATCTTGCATGTTCATTTACTTTTATAAGATTTATTTCCTTATTACCCTTGTAAACCAAATGACAGTAGAGAACTTGTCTATCATAATCACTGCTACATTCTTAATGAAGGTCTGGTGCTTGAAAAAATATATGTTGAATTAAGAAATGACATGTTTCAGATCTTGGAAAAAGCCATGAAAAATAACACAGGGCTCTTTCCATGTCCTGGACAGCTTTCAGTGATGAGCAGAAGCCCAACTATTCCAAAGCTCATCCTCCTAAGGGTTTCTTCTTTGATGAGAGTCGCTACACAATTGTTGAACATTACACTAAAAGGATTAAAGCATTCCTCTTCAGGGTATGTAGGCTAGGTATGACCTCAGGGATGTTCATGTGACCAAAAGAAAAACAATGGTCTTCATTTAAAATTAATTTTCTCTAACATCTAAATGACTGATGTTATATCCCTACCAAGTATGACAGAGGGGAAATGATAAAGGTTGAAGAAAACTAAAGACCTGAATGATGGGGCGAAGTAAATACTGAGAGGAGAAACATAAGAGGATTGTGGATTTAGTGACACAGAAGACAAATTTCATTGACTTGCTTTGATTAGCCCTATTTCTTTTAACTTGGTAGAGACAAAACTATAAGCTAACTCTGGAGTATTTTTGTCAGTCTTGACTGAAAATACAGGCAGCTGTGTTTTAGATGATTTATGAATATTTTTAACACAGATTGTGTAAAGGATTTCAGACTCAAGAATAAAGTATACTTGACAGCAGAGTTATAACTAGGAGGACTAGTAAGAACAGTTATGGAGATTAAAGAATGTGTCCTAAATTTACAAGAGTGTATACCAAATCATTCAGTCATAATTACCTTAGAGAATTGGTAGAGAAAAGAAAATAACTTGTTAAACTGCAAAGTATGCTATGTTCTCTCAGTGTTGCTTATCAGGGTATTCTTTTAATGTTGTGTGGGCATTGTAACAAAATGGCATTCTTGAGACTGTTTATGTAAGAATATTGACATTTCCAGAAGATTTGTGACATATCAAAATGTCTACAAAGAGTTTATCTTAGACTCTGATTAGAAGGAGCTTATATTTTGCTTAACTGAATTCTCATGTGAGTAATGCAGAATGCTTTATATACCTATTATATACTATTTGTAGATGTATGCACATAATATTTATATTTCAGTGTTTTTATTTTTGAATGTTTCATTTTTATTGGAATGGCAATAGCCTGCTCCTAGACACATTCAAATTTTTGTATATCACTAAACTTGGTAATTAAGCTTGTTTTTTTAAAATTGTTGTAGCTGTTCTGTTTTTATGTATTCAGACTCCTGAACATTGCAGTTATTGGAACATAAATATACACTCAAGTAGATTGGGGATATTTAAGAATCAACATTATTTACTCACTTATTCAATAAAGCTGTGTTTATTGAACACCTATTATGTGGGGGGACTAGGCAAGTGACTGTGGAAAATACAAGGTAAGAAGACAAATATCTTTTAAAAAAGTAATTCAAATTATTTTTTGGTGTAGATAATACACATTCACAAATCAGTAAAGCATAAATACTGAAAAGACTGTGTATGATTAAATTGCACACTTTAAATGGGTGAATTTTATGGTATATGAATTGTATCTCAGTAAATCTGTTTAAAAACAATATGTGCATTTTTAAAAACATCTTTATTGGAGTATAATTGCTTTACAGTGGTGTGTTAGTTTCTGCTTTATAACAAAGTGAATCAGCTATACATATACATATATCCCATATCTCCTCCCTCTTGCATCACCCTCCCACCCTCCCTATCTCATCCCTCTAGGTGGTCACAAAGCACTAAGCTGATCTCCCTGTGCTATGCGGCTGCTTCCCACTAGCTATCTATTTTACATTTGGTAGTGTATATATGTCCATGCCACTATCTATCTCACTTTGTCTTAGCTTACCCTTCTCCCTCCCTGTGTCCTCACATATACCCAGAGAAAAACATAGTTCAAAAAGACACATACACACCAATGTTCATTGCAGCACTATTTACAATAGCCAGGTCATGGAAGCAACCTAAATGTCCATCGACAGATGAATGGATGAAGAAGATGTGGTATTTTTATACAATGGAATATTACTCAGCCATAAAAGGGAACAGAACTGGGTCATTTGTAGAGACGTGGATGGACCTAGAGACTGTCATACAGAGTGAAGTAAGTCAGAAAGAGAAAGACAAATATCATATATTAATGCATATATGTGGAATCTAGAAAAATGGTACAGGTGAAGCGGTTTGCAAAGCAGAAACAGAGACACAGATGTAGAGAACAAACTTATTATGGACACCAAGGGGCAAAAGTGGGTGTGGAGGGGCAATGATGGTGGGATGAATTGGGAGATTGGGATTGACATATATACACTAATATGTATAAAATGGGTAACTAATAAGAATCTGCTGTATAAAAAATATATAAAATAAAAAAACAAAGCAAAACAAAAAATACTATGTGCAAACTGATATTTACAGAAATATAAGTGATCAAAATGGATTCTTTGAAGGCTGATATTGGCTGGTAGACATAGGCACAACTATAGTGTTCTTTAACGTTGACATCTATTCCACTTGGGTTGGCCTCTGTTCTGATTGGTTAGTGCAGAGGGTTCACCAATTATTAAGCATTTGATCATCACCCTACTTCTAAGTAGAGGGTTTGGAGTAGAAAAATATTCTTGAAAGAGGGACAAAATATGGAAAAAGAGATATGACACCAAGGAAAATCCAAATGGAAGAAATTCAAAAGCAGTAGCCTACTGGGACAAATGCTTAGGACAGAGATTCTCAGAGCATGGGAAAGGAACCACCTTGTATCAGAATATTGGAGAGGCTTATAAAAAATGCCAATTTCCTAGCTTCACCTCAAATCTAGGAAATCTGATTTCCTGTGGGTAAACTAAGCAAGTTTCCTTTTAATAAACACCCTCAAGTAATTTTTAAGGATTGAAATGAAAAGTTTGAGAGCTATTAGTTTAGAGGATGTATTTACTACATAGCAGAGTTTGAATGATGAAATTATTGAAACAGAAGAATATCTATGAAAACTAGATAGAGAGGTTAGTTTCAACTTTGTAGATGGTGATGAAATGGTTTACAGAGAGAGCTGGAGAAGCTGAGATTACTAGACTTTTGCTTAATTTAGTTAAATCATTTGGAATTTCTTAATCATCGGGAAATTGTTTGAAAATTAAAAATCTTTATATAAAAAAGATTGATGTATACTTCTTTCTGGTTTCTCATGAGGATAAAGAGAACTGGAAATTGCATCACTTCCACACTTCACATGAAAAATAGTTGGACAGACTGCAATTTCATGAATTATTTTGGGCCTATCAGAGAGTTGGGTGTCACAGTGCAGTATAATAACCTGAAGTCTAAGGAAATATAGGCACCTGCAGAGAGAGAAAGGATGCTAGCACTTGGAGCATGTAAAGCCAAACAGCAGTAAGAAGAAGTAAGCTAGAATATTTAATAAACTGGTGGAGGCCAAGTGTAGGTGGGTGAAAGAGAGTGGAACCTTGGGGGCTGCAGACCTAAGTGGAGTTCATATCCTTTTGCTGGATTCTTTTTCTCCATGAACCCCAATTGCCTAGATTTGTGATAATGTGTCTCTTCTTGTGAAGACCGGAGGGAGGGGAAAAGTAACTGCTATGGGAGGGTTATGAAAAGCTACCCAAATCTTCTCCCCAGTCTTTTTCATGGAACAAAATCAATCTGGATAAAGAAGGCTGTCAAACGCCATCACATTTTGTTTATTTGTGAAAAGCCATTGCAGCTGTGTGAAGGTAACAGGGGAATAAAAAACAACACAACAACTCATCTTGGGGGTAAAGCGGAGGGAAGGGCAGGATACATTCTCAGAACAGAAATACAGCTGAGAGACGGTTAGAGGAACTGGAAGATCACAGTCGTGACAAGTAGGGACATACTTCCTACTTAATACTGATGCTTAATCAATACAATAAGAATTCCCCCTATCCCCATCCAACCACCCTCACAGCCTAACAAGCATCAAGTAACAAATAACAGTGAATACTCCCAGAGGAGTTCAAGAGCACGAAAGCCTTAAAGGGAACATTTAAAGCTAAGCATAGAACAAATATTAAGAAAAACCTTAATATTTTTGGCAAACCTCCTCCCACTTTAAACAAATGGTGGTGCTAGAGGAATATGAAGAGAATGGTGCTAGGAGGTTGACTGTAGCAGCAAGAAACCACAAACCCAGACCATCTCTACATTAAGTCAAATTCCCATGCTAAAGGCCTAGCAGATGTAAAACTATACGTATTTCCAGGCATACTAAAACAAACAAAACAAAAACTTTTATCTTTGTCTCTATTATTTTGTACTGGAAGCCTTTATTTCATCCAAAAATTACTAGATATATAAAAGAGAAGAAAAATATGACACACTGCTAAGAGATGAACCAATCAACAAAAGTCAATTCAGATATGACACAGATGTTGGAAATATTTGGCAGGAAATTGAACATCACTAAATTTAATATGTTAAATTCTCCAACAAAATAGAGGTTAACATGAATAATAGATGGAATAACTGAGTAGAGGGAAGAAAACTATAAGAAAGAATCAAATAGAAATGTGAGACTTTTTAAAAGAATGAACAAAATTAAGACTATGTTCTATGAACTCATAAATTGACTCCATACAGCTGAATAAATAATCAGTGAACTTGAAAACAGAAACATTAAATAAAAATAAAACCATAAAGAGAAATATAAGTAAACAAACAAAACAAAGCAGGGAATCTAAGAGCAGTGGGCCAGTAACAGTCTAATACATATAACTGGTAACCAAGAAAGAGGAGAGAGAGACAGAGAGAGAACAAGGCAAAAGAAATATTAGAAGAAAAACTGGTTAAGAATTTTTAATAATTTATGACAGATATCAAAAATGTGCTCTCATCAATCCCATCCAACATTCTACTGGAAGTCCTAACCAGTGAAATTAGGCAAGGAGAAAAAATAATGCATAATTTTTTAAGGAACTAGAACAAATCATCTCAAAATTTGTATGGAGACACAAAAGACCCTGAATAGCCAAAGCAGTCTCAAGGGAAGAAAACAGAGCTGGAGGAATCAGACTCCCTGACTTCAGACTATACTACAAAGCTACAGTAATCAAGAAAATGTGGTACTGGCACAAAAACAGAAACATAGATCAATGGAACAAGATAGAAAGCCCAGAGATAAACCCATGCACCTATGGTCAACTAATCTATGACAAAGGAAGCAAAGATATACACTGGAGAAAAGACAGTCACTTCAATAAGTGGTGCTGGGAAAAATGGACAGCTACATGTAAAAGAATGAAATTAGAACACTCCCTAACACCATACACAAAAATAAAGTCAAAATAGATTCGAGACCTAAATGTAAGACTGGACACTGTAAAACTCTTAGAGGAAAACATAGGAAGAACACTCTGACATAAATCACAGCAAGATCTTTTTTGATCCACCTTCTAGAGTAATGGAACTAAAAACAAAAATAAACAAATGGGACCTAATGAAACTTAAAAGCTTTTGCACAGCAAAGGAAACCATAAACAAGACCAAAAGACAACCTTCAGAATGGGAGAAAATAGTTGCAAATGAATCAACGGACAAAGAGTTAATATCCAAAATATATAAACAGCTCATGCAGCTCAATATTAAAAAAACAAACAACCCAATCCAAAAATGGGCAGAAGACCTAAATAGACATTTCTCCAAAGAAGGCATACAGATGGCCAAGAAGCACATGAAAAGCTGCTCAACATCACTAATTATTAGAGAAATGCAAATCAAAACTACAATGAGGTATCACCTCACACCAGTTAGAATGGGCATCATCAGAAAATGTACAAACAACAAATGCTGGAGAGGGTGTGGTGAAAAGGGAACCCTCTTGCACTGTTGGTGGGAATGTAAATTGATACAGCCAGTAAGGAGAACAGTATGGAGGTTCCTTTAAAAACTAAAAATAGAATTACCATATGATCCAGCAATCCCACTACTGAGCATATACCCAGAGAAAACCATAATTCAAAAAGACACATGTTTGTCAATGTTCATTGCAGCCATATTTACAATAGCCAGGTCATGGAAGCAACCTAAATGCCCACAGACAGAGGAATGGATAATGAAGTTTTGGTACATATATACAATGGAATATTACTCAGCCATAAAAAGGAACGAAATTGGGTCATTTGTAGAAACATAGATGGATCTAGAGTCTGTCATACTGAGTGAAGTAAGTCAGAAAGAGAAAAACAAATATCGTATATTAATGCATGTATGTGGAACCTAGAAAAATGGTACAGATGATCTGGTTTGCAGGGCGGAAGTTGAGACACAGATTAGAGAACAAACTTATGGACACCAAGGGGGGAAAACCATGGTGGGGTGGGGATGGTGGTGTGCTGAATTGCACGATTGGGATTGACATGTATACACTGATGTGTATGAAATTGATGACTAATAAGAACCTGCAGTATAAAAAAACAAACAAAAAAACAAGTAATACTAAACTTTCTTTGGGTTATTTGTATGGAAATATGTTAATATAAAATTTACATTACATGAAATTTCTAAAAATCTTATATCTTCTGGTATAATGTTATAAGTCATAATTCTAGTTATTACTTCAAAACGTATATCTCAAAAATAACTAAATTTTCTTGTCAATTGCATTATTGTGAACTTTCATCAAATCTTTAACCATGGTCATTTTTAAGCCTTTTGTCATTTACAGACAGTTCTGGGTGTACTCTGATGCTTTCACAAAAATGTTGCTATAAAAGCATTTCATCTTCAAGGAATTCATGGAAAAGACTCTGACAAGTACAGGTTTCTGGTAACTGACTATACTGCTGAACTGAATGAATAAGCATTTTCAGAACTCTAACGGAAAACTGATGAATTCATAAAAGTGCTAACAAAAGATCAAGATAAAAAAATCAATTAGATGGGACTGAGTGAACTGATGAGGATGATTCTAATTTTTGTGACTTTCTGTTTGAATAAAAAAAAATCCCACAAGGACTCAGAGGCAAAAAATATACAAATCAATTTTCACTGCAAAGTAAAGGAGCTGTTACAGTGGAGGATTACTGGACTGAATGTCAATATTATGACATAGTATGAGTGTGTTTCGTGTTTGGTAATTGCAATCATTGTTGCTTTTGCTGTGGTCATCCATTTACAATGCTTGGTGTCAGTTTATTTATCTCTTGTAAAAATAAAATACAGTGTGTGTGTGAGTTGTGAAAAAAAATGAAATCAAGTTACATAAATGTAAAAGAAATGCATACAGAAAGTAAGAAAACAATCTTTTTTGGCAGACAACATGATTGACATTTGTAGAAAATCCCAATGTATAAGAAAGCCCCAATAAATAATTAATGAGTTTAGCAAGGTTTTAGGACATAAGGTCATAGGATACAAAGTCAACACACCAAAATCAATTTTGGAAAATAGTATTTTGGCTAGATACTGTATGGATAAAGACATAAATACTGTAACAAACAAATACTGTACTCCCTACTTAATAAATTTGTTTTAGCAATTCCAAAATTATTTTATATTTGTAAAAGGATTGAAAAAATAAGTAAATGTATCATTGATATTGAGAGCCAAGTTTGTCATTGTCAGAGAAAGAAGTTACAAATAAGGGAACCTTGAAGACTACAATAAACACTGTGGTGTTCATTGGAGGTTTAAATGGAGGTATTAGTACTAATTCATTCTTTAAATATGTAAATATGTACATGGACAGAATACATATAGATACAGAAGTAAATTGTAGTGCTGTATGGTGAGAAAGACATGTAGAATGACACCCCAGTAACAATGAAATGGTGTCCAGGTTTTGTTTTTAGATATCATTTTCCAACAGAAGAAACTAGGGGTCCTTAGAGAAGTCATTATTTCCAGGAAAAACAAAAAAGGAGCCTGGGGCTTCTTGTATTCTACGAAATGAAGAGAGAATACTCTTTAAATGATGGGAACATATTGAAAACGCATAGGAACTAACCTGAAAGGCACTGCCAATGGCTAAAGCTTTGATAATTTTAGCACCAAACTAAATAACGGTATTATTGGATTATAAGTATAGAATACTTATAATGAATGAATATCTGTGTGTCGATAGTAATATGAATAAATAATTTAATGGATTAAATGGGAGAAGGGGCAACTATTTCTTACAGAAGAATTCCAGTTAATAAATGTAAAAGGAATGAGATAAAAACAAAATCATCATTAGAGAGTCACAGTGATAATTGTTGCAGGCATGATATATTGATAAATGCTCAATTTTATGGATGAAAAACTTAACTAGAAACAGTATATTTGCATAGTCTAAAAGTATCTTCCTCCAAATAATTATTTATTTCAAAGGGAAACATGTTAACTTTACAGTGGAGAAACCTGGAAAACACCTTCTTAACCATTTGATCAAGGTTAACCTCACCATTGATAAGACATAGTTACATCACGTAGCCCTTGATGATGCAATAAGAAGGGGATATCAATTCTGTGCTATTGTTGCCTATGTACAAACTGAATCAAATCATAAGGAAAATTAAAAAAACCCTATTTGAGAGACATTCTATAAAAATATTGATCGATAATCTTCAAAAGTGTCAAGGTCATGAAAGTCCAGGGAAGACAGAGGAGCTGTCACAGACTGGAGGAAAGTTAGGAGACATGAAACCAAATGCAATGCAAACTAAATGCATAGGGTGCTGTAAAAACATACCAAAAGATATTAGCGGAAAAACTGGTGAAATAAAAATAAAATCTGTAGTTTAGTTAATAGTATTGTACTAATGTCATTTCCTTAGTTTGACACTCAGATTATGTAGTGGAAGCTATGTGAAGCATATGTAAGCATTTTCTGTCTAATGTTTTTCAGCTTTTCTTTAAAATTATTTCAAAATAAAATGGTAAAGAAAGAAATCTAAGAACCCTGAAAGCAGATATTGTACCTTAAAATGGTAATTATTATTTTACAAATAAAAGCATAAAATCAAACATAACCCAAAAAATTGTGTAAAAAGCCACAGATTGAGAAAGTTGACTCTTTCTACATGTTCTTACCAGTGTGAGTATGCATGTATATATGTGTGTGTATGAAAGTCTGGTTTGTGTATGTATGTTTGTGTGCATGTTGGTTCTTGTGTGGTTGCTAATGACTCAGCTCAGAACTGAAAAAGATAGGAAGCCAGATTTACAACTAGAATAAGAGATTTGACAACACCAGGATGTGCTTCTCTCTATCTTTTATTTCTGATTCATTCTGGGAAATGGTGAGATTTTTAACAAATCAGCCAACATCACATCTATGCAACGATGGCCTCTGATAGAACTTGACTCACACCAATTTAGAGCCATGTGATTAGAGTGGGAGAGGAAGAATTCCCCAAAAGAAAGATGCAGTTTCCAGAAGAAGGATAGCATATGGGACTTCATATCTTCACACTTAAACAAGATGTATTTTTCATACAATACTCAAGAAAAATAAAAATAGAGGCAATGAAATAGCACAGAGCAATTTGAAGGATAATTTTTGTGAGAGTTTAATAAGAGCATTTTATAAGTAATAAAACAAAAATGAAATTTAATGTCACACCAAGTACTATCTGAAAGGAATATTCTTTTTTTTTTTTTTTTTTTTTTGTGGTATGCGGGCCTCTCACTGTTGTGGCCTCTCCCGTTGTGGAGCACAGGCTCCGGACGCACAGTCTCAGCGGCCATGGCTCACGGGCCCAGCCGCTCCGCAGCATGTGGGATCTTCCCTGACCGGGGCACGAACCCGTGTCCCCCACATTGGCAGGCGGACTCTCAACCACTGCGCCACCAGGGAAGCCCAGGAATATTTTTTTTTTTAATAAATATTGTTTCAAAATATTCATGGAACAATTTAACTTGTTGAAATATTGATTTTAGTAACTATTTCTATATGAAAACAGATTCTTCATTCAATTGCAAAAATTAAAGGATACTGAAACTAACAAGTTATAATGGCAAGATTTCAGGATACAAGGTTAATATATCAAAATCAATTGCTTTCTGATATTTGTGCAGTGAATAAATAGAATCTGAAATTTAAAATATAATTCCATTTACATTAGCACTCCAAAAAAATAAAATAGGTGTAAATCTAACAAAACATGTAAAGCCCTATGAGGAAAACTACAAAATTCTGATGAATGAAATCAAAGAACTAAATAAATGGAGGCTTATTCCATGTTTGTGATAGGAAGATGATTGTCAAGATGTCAGTTCTTCCCAACTTGACCTATAGATTCAATGCAATCCCAATCAAAACCCCAGCAAGTTATTTTATGGATATTGTCAAATTGAATCTAAGACTTATTCAGAGAGGCAAAAGACCCGGAAAAATCACCACAATATTGAAAGAGAAGAACAAATTTGGAGGACTGACACTACCTGAGTTCAAGACTTACTCTAAAACTATAGTAATCAAGACAGTGTGCCATTGGTCAAAGAATAGACTAATAGATCATTGGAACAGAATAGAGAGCCCAGAAATAGACCCACATAAATATAGTCTACTGATATTTGACAAGGGTCAAAGCCAATTCAATGAAGTAAAAATAATCTTTTCAACAAATGGTTCTGAAAAAACTGGACATCCACATGCGAAAAAAAAAAAAAAAAAATCCAGACACAGACCTTACACCCTTTACAAAAACCAACTCAAAATGGATCATAGACCTAAAAGTAAAATGCAAAACTATAAAACTCCTAGAAGATAACATAAGAAAACCTAGATGACCTTGGGTATGAGGATGACTTTTCAGATACAACACTGAAATACGATCCATGAAAGAAATAATGGATTAGCTAGACTTCATTAAAATTAAAAACTTATGCTCTGTGGAAGACATTGCCAAGAGAATGGAAATACAAGCCACAGACTGGTAGAAAATATTTGCAAAAGACACATCTGATAAAAGACTGGTATTTAAAATAGATAAAGAACTCTTAAAACTCAACAGAAAGAAAGCAAACTCAATTAATCAATGCGTCAAAGACCTTAAGAGACTCCTCGCCAAAGATGTACATATTGCAAATAAGCAGATGAAAAGATGCTCCAGATGATATGTCATCAGGGAAATGCAAAGTAAAACAACGAGATACCACTACTCACCTCTTAGAAGGGTCAACATGTAAAACAATGACAGCATCAAATGCTGGTTATTATGTTAAACAACAGGAACTCTCATTCATTGCTGGTAGGGATGCAAAATGAACTTTGGAAGACAGTTTGGCAGTTTCTTACAAAACCAAACACACTTTTAACATGAAATTCAGAAATCACACTCCTTGGTACCTCCACAAAGAAGTTCAACACATATGTCCACACAAAAAACTGCCCATGGGTGTTTATTATAGTTGCTTTATTTATAACTGCCAAAACTTGGAATAATCCAAGATGTCCTTCAGTAGGTGAATGTACAAGTGAACTGTGATACATACTATCAATGGAATATTATTCAGCATTAAAAAGAAGTAAGTTACTAAGCCGTGAAGAAACAAGGGGGAATCTTAAATGCATTATTTTTAAGTGAAAGAAAACCCGAAAAGGCTCCATACTGTATGATTCCAACTATATGACATTCTGGAAAAGGGAACTATGGAGACAGTAAAAAAAACAAGTGTTTGGGGGAAGGGAGGAAAAGGCAGAGCACAGAGGATTTATAGGGAAGTGAAACTATTTTGTGTTATTCTCTAATGTGGATACATGTCACTATACATTTGTCCAAAACCAAAGAATGTACAACACCAAGAGTGAGCCCTAAAGCAAACTATGGACTTTGGATGATAATGATGAGTCAATGTAGCTTCATCCATTGTAACAAATGTAACACTCTGTTGGGTGAAGTTGATAATGGGGGTGCGGGGCATGGAAAGGGTGGCTATGCCTATGTAGGGGCAGGGTGTAAATGGGAAGTCTCTGTTCTTTCCTGTCAACTTTGCAGTGAACCTAAAAGCTGTCTAAAAAATAAAGTCTTAAAAAATTAAAGCAACATCAAAAATACCTACTTGCTGAAGTAAAATGCAAGCACAAGATTTTTCCTTATTTTAAAGCAATAATTTGTCCTTGTAGTTAATTATTCTTAACCCAAGATTGCAATACTGTACATATTGTGGTATTTTCTTTTTTATCTCCTGGATACATTTGGATAAGGATATGATGCTATTCTTATATCAGAGATTATTGTTAACCTCTCCCCTAATGTTTTCCTCTTTCAGAAACTTTGGGTTTTTCTTTTGAACTTGTTTTCTAACTTTTTTAAGATTTGTCCTGATAACTCAATGTTATTCTGATGTAAATAAAATAAAACCATCACAACAAATAAGAAAAGTAAAGAAAAAGGAAAAGAAAAAAATTTCCAAATTTAACTTTTCTCTACCAATTACAAGCAGTGTGATCCTGAACACATTGACACTTGACCCTCAATTTTCTCAAATTTTAATTGGTAATAAGAAGGTCTGCTCTACTAATTTATTTTTATTCATGTTCATATCAAATGAGGCAATATAATATGAAAAGGGCAAACAGAATATAAAGAAAAAAACATGTATTAATACCTTGTACAAGGCATCAAGCAAAATCCTTTTAACCTCTCAAGCTGCAGCAGGAGGCATTTGGTGGTAAAAGAGAAAAACTATTCCTGAAAAAAAAAAGATTTCTGAATAGAACAGGAGAACCTTACAGGTAAAATTTATCCTAGAAAATCACCTCCACTCCCACCTCCCATGGAAAGACAGAGGTTATATGTTTCAGTCAGCAATCCATCAGGACAGCTGCAGAAAGTAATTTACAGAAATGTTGTAGCAGTCATTTATTTATTTATTTATTTTTAAAGCTTTAGCAAAGACTGTTCAAATATTTGGGTAACTCAGAATATCAGCTGTAGCCTAGCCTTCATGGACCAACTCTGTTTAACCTTGTTCCAACTTGTGTGGCAACCTGGTCTCTTCTGCTTTTCAGTATGTCATGTATTTGTGGATTGTGGTGAATATTTTGCAGGGGAAACACATTGAGGAGGAGGTTGTAGGTGGAGATAGTGTTGGTGGTAATATTGCAAATCTCCTACAAGATAATATTTCTTTTTTATACCACATGCAATACACACACACACTTTTTATTTTCTCTCTTTCAAGTTCAAGCTGTAGGCCATATAGCCAAGAAGTGGTGTTTTCTTCCCTAAATCTTCTCTCCATTAACTGTTGAATGATGCTCCTGTATTCTACCTTTGTTTCACATATCCCTTTTGAAATATCAAATTTCTCTCCCACACACCTTGAAGATTAGCTTCCGTTTTCCTTTGGAAAATGGGGTTCTCTCTTCAACCACTGCCACTTGACTCTTGCATTTATCTTGCATAGGTATCAATCTCAAAAACAGAAGTTTTCTCCTATTAAGAGAATTATTTTACCAGGTGTTAAGAATATAAATTTTGTTCCCTAAATTATTATTATTATTTTTTTTTTTTTTTTTTTTTTTTTTTTTTTTCAGTACGCGGGCCTCTCACTGTTGTGGCCTCTCGTGTTGCAGAGCACAGGCTCCGGACACGCAGGCTCAGCAGCGATGGCTCACGGGCCCAGCTGCTCCGCGGCATGAACCCGCGTCCCCTGCATCAGCAGGCAGACTCTCAACCACTGCGCCACCAGGGAAGCCCTGTTCCCTAAATTATTACATTAATCATTGCATATATTGGCTTTTGACGACCCCACACCCTCCCAGCGTTCTCTTGGATGTTTGTAAGGAGTAGCTAGTCATTTGCTCCCTGTCCTCACTTCCAAATAACTAACAAAGTTTATTAAACAATAGCCATAGTTCTCTTTAGAAAGCAACTCCACAGACACCTCTTATAAAGCAGGCAATGTGTGGGCCATGTTTCCTTTTCGTTGAACTGTTGGTTCGCTGGGTTTCTGCTTTAGTGTGGTTGGTAACCAGTACAAAGCCTATATACACTTGTATATCACTACTAGTTTAGACCCTTATTTATCTCCAGTTAGGATCAGATGTGTTTCCTTGGGTTCAGACTTATTTTGGTTAGATTTACCTAACGATGATTTTGCTTAACATTTGGTAGTTTTACCTCTGCTCCTTTATCTCCTTTGAAATCCCATCCTCCCTTCATTTCACCTTGATGTAATTTGTTATTGTATATTTTTTCAAAATTTACATGCAGTAAAATTAACTTTTTTTTGGAATATAGTTCTATGAGTTCTTACAGGTAAATAGATTTTTGTAACAGCTGGCACATACAGAATACAGAATAATTCCATTATCCGAACGAATTCCTTCATGTTGTCCCTTTATATTCAGACCCTGCTCCACCACAACCCCTGGCAAACTCTGATCTGCTCTCTGTTCCTGTATTTTGAAACTGAATTTTTTCACTTAGTGTAATGTGTTTGAGTTACATGCATGTGTGAGCTGGGTGAATCGATAGTCCTTTTTCATTTTATTGTTGAATAATATTCCATTTTGTGTAGGTGTCCCAGTACATCCATATATCTATTGAAGGACATTTGGATTGTTTCCAGTTTTTATCTGTTGAGGATAAAGCACAACAGATAAACAGACTTTTGCATACAAATCTTTTGCGAAATACATTTTCATTTCTTTTGGATAAATACCTGAGAGTGGGATTGCTGGGTCATATAGAAAGTTTATACTTAATTTTATAGAAAACTGCCAGACTGTTTTCCAAGGTAGTTATAGAGCTATGCTTTCTTTTAAATTTTCTTTGTCTTATTGAATAATCACATGACTTTCTCTTATCTTAGTGAGAAAAGAAAATTGCAGCTGTTTTCTAAATTCATCTTTAGGTAATTAGCATATTCTAAGGAAAGACTTCCTCTGAGGTCTAACATGGTTGAACTTACGTTGCAGAATTCTAAAAAGGTATGCAGATATGGTTTCTTAGCTAACTCTCCTTAAAATTTCTTATTTACTTTTCACTGATATTGTGCAGAAATATCATAAACTTGCCTCTAATATCCCATCATCTACCTTGTGAGCGGCTCTTGTGTTGTACAACAAGATCTTGAAATAGGATCACTTCTACAATCTGGAAATCTGGACTTGCAGCATGAATTATGAATTAGAAGCCTATTTAGGAATAAGGCTGGGATCATTTGAAGGAAACAGAGCTGATAGTATAGATATCATTTATCTTTCTCTAGAACTTTCCTGAGTTTCAGTAATCATTACCCCTGGACATTTTTCTCTGGTTATCTGTAATCCAATCAGGCCATGGAAGGAGAAAGAGTATGCACGAATATGTACTTCTTACCTTGCAGGTGGTGGTCTTTATCACACCTCAACTCAATTATGTAGGATATGAATGAAAGACATGACAAAGCTAGAGTTGGAAATCATTTAGCAACCATGTTGGTTTGAGAACAGCTATGCTTGTGTTAGTAAAGTAATTCAATATTTCTAAACTTTAGGTAGGTTCTACAATCTTTTTTTTCTCCCAGACTCTAAGACTTCAGATTACACATAGCAGAGCAGCAGACTTCTTATTGCTGAGAATGTTCTTTTTATTGGATTATTAATGAAACCAGCAGGAAGAACTTTTCAAATATCTTTCTCCTACAAATATCTCAAACATAATCCTGATAAAGGAGGTTTCCTAACGGACACCTCCTCCCTGGTTGAACTATCTTAGACATCAAGATTCTTATCCCCAACTCTCAAGCAGATCCTCCAGGGTCAGGTATTTGCCTATAATGATGTCTGAGAGAATGTTCATCCAGGGCTATAGGAAGATTACAGGGTGATTGATTCCCACAGTACGTAATGGGAAGTGTGTACTTACTGCAAGTGTTTCATCTAATAATAATCACATGTGTGGACCCATGTTTTATCCTCGCTAGCAACATGGTTAATAGTTGCCATGTACAGCTCAGTGAATGATTTTATATTGTTCTTAAATCTATGCTTGTCTAAATTTGGCATCTACCTTTCTGCTTTGGTTCTATGACCCACACAATTCTTGTATACCTGCATGTATACTCTGAATAGTCATTCTCTAATTTGGGGATTCTCAGTACTAACTATTCTCATTTCCAATATATCATTGCTCATAGTTTTACTATAAAGAGTTTTCACTGTTCTTCATCACTGCAGTTTGATTTTCTTTAATATACTCAGTGAAATGGGACTCATTAGTTACTTAATTTTTAAAAGTGTACTATGATTAAATTAACAAAGGCATGTGGCTAAGCTAACACTATTGTGCTAAGTCCCTTCTAACCTCTGTCCCTGGAGTCAGGATTATTAGCGTCTTAACTTTTTTCTTCTGATATCTCAGTATTCTTATGTATTATGTTTCTACAGCATTTTAAAATTGACTTGATATGATATTTCATATTTATTTCTTGTTTTAATAGGCAAAGATTTACCTTATGCCAACCTCTAACTTTCCTCCCCCATTCTAACAAGATAGGGTTGCCATACCTCACAAATAAAAATACAACATGCCCAATTCAATTAAAATTCCTATAAACAAAGAATAATATCTTCAAAAAAGTATGTCTCAAGTATTACATGTGCTATACACTGAACGTGTCTCCCCAAAATTCATACCTTAGAAATTAATCTTCAATGTGAGGGTATTTGGAGGTGGGAGGTGATTAGGTCACAAAGGTGGAGACTTCATGAATGGGATTAGTGTCCTTAAAAAAGAAGCCCAAGAATGCTTCACACCCCTTTCTGCTATGAGTGAACACTGTGAGAAGATGGCCATCTATGGACCAAAAATCAGGCTCTCACCAGGCACTCAATCTGCTGGCACTTTGATTTTGAACTTCCTAGCCTCCAGAACTGTGAGAAATAAATTTCTGCTGTTTATGATATTCTGTAATAATAACCTAAACAGCCTAAGACAACATGTACTTATACTAAAAAAATTATCTGTTTATCAAAATCCAATTTAACTAAGCAATCTGTATTTCATCTGGCAAACAAATCACAATAGTTGTGATTTTTTTTTACTCTGTTGGTTACCTTATATAACTATCTTTAACTCTTGTGCCAGCAAAAAAGTACTTTTTATCCCCCATTTTGTAAGATGTATCCATTTGTACTTCTTTCCTTTAACTGTATTCCTGTTCTTGTTTATATATTTGTAATTTCTAGGTAGGTAGTATTCACATAAACAATGTTTCCATATTTAAATTATTTAAAAAATGTTCACTACAAAGCCAAGTCATAAATGATGACTACATTGGTCTTCATAAAATTTTTGTGGTTCCCCACTCTGAATTTTCTATGGCTATTTTTCCCCTTGCTTTACTCTTCTAGTTTTATATGTCCTCAAATTTTGTGGACTGACTTCTTGGGATACTTCAGAGCTGCAGTCATCCTGGGGATTGATCACATTTAATGTTTTCCTGGACTCAAATCATTTTTTTTTGTCTGGATCCTCATTCTTAGTTTATTTGTTTGTTTTGTCAGAGCATAAGAGCTGCATTTTCAAGTAACTGTCTAAAGGATGTGTTGGAGGTGTTTTTTTTGAGATCTTACATGTTTGAAAATAGCTGAATTCTTTCTTCATACATGATTGATAGTTTGCATATGAATAGAATTCTAAGGCAAAAAATAATTTCCCTTGGGAACTTGGAGGGAATTGCTCTTGTCTTCCAGCATTCAGCATGGCTGTTGAGAGTCATGCTGTTCTGGTCTTATCCCCATGTCTGCATCTCCCCTTTCCTTTTTCCAGGCCCAATTTATAAAATCTCTTCATATTTACAATTCTGAAACTTTACTATGTTGTAAGTAAGTGCATATTTTCCCCACTCATGCTGGGTGGGCTCTTTCAATCTAGAGCAACATGTCTTGTTTTGGAGAATTTTCTTTTTACATATTTCTTTATTATTTACTCCAGTTTCTCTGATTTCTGAAGCACTTATTAGTTGCATATTGGGGATACAGAATTGTTTCTTCATGTTCCTCACTTTTTTCACAACTTTTAAATTTCTTTTTCTTTGTTTTCAGCTCTTTTGGGGAAACTTACCAAACTTTATTTTTGAATATTTCTATTGATTTTCCCCAACATTTTATTATAAAAATTTTCCAACATAAAGCACTTCAAAGAAATTTGTAGTGAAACCTGTTTACCCACTACCTAAATTCTATTTATTGAATTTTAAAATTTTGATATTTATTGCATATATTTGTTTCAAAAACAAAGACAAAAAAACCTTGTCTTCTAACTGTTTCTTTTATAGTGTATCTTGTTTTAAGGATGTACATTTTTTTCACTCACATATCTTTTTAGGAGTAATTTTATCTGTTTATCTTTGTTTCTTTTACTTAAAAGAATCCCCCAAATATCTTATGTGTCTTGTCTTGTTAATTTACATTTACTATTGTGTGGAAAAAATAATAACTTGGTGGGGCTTGTGAACAGGCAGGCTTTGCTTTTTTGGGTGTTTGAGCAGTGGGTGATCTTTTCTTGTGAAGTCCTAAATACCAGATTGAGTGGCCCATTCACATTCCACAGAAAACTCTTTATTATTTCCCTTTTTTAATAGGTGATAGACTTCTGCAGTGTTCTACACACAAGCTGAAGAATATGTATGAGAGTGTAGGTAAGTGTGGGTATGTGTCTGTGTAAGAGGGAATGCGTATGGTTCTGGATGGGTTATTTGTCTTTCACAGAGTAGTCTAACCTTTCCTTTTCTCTGTCCATTGGATTTGCAAAACTGGAGCCTTTAGTATCAAGCAGAGTCACATTTGCTAATTACTCTTAGGTAGGTCTTACTGAATTTTGGACTCCTTCAGCAGGCTTCTTCAGGTTTTTTTCCCCTCTCTTTCTCTCTGTCTCCTAGTTACTCTGTCATCATATTTATGCCTTTATATCCATCCTTTCACTACAAGTTTAGTGGGATTTATCTAGGGAGTGGGGGTAAATGTATGTGAATAATTATTATTTCCAGAATCAGTTACACTCTCAAAATCTCCTCAATAATGCAGTTCTGGTCTATCTCTGTGTCTGAGCACTCTGAGATCTGCTCTGCATTCTAGCTGTGAGTTGCATTTTAGAACCTGTTCAGGATTTTTGTAACAAAGTAAAAAATGAACAAATAAAACTATTTGCAAGTTAAATGTTTTGAACAAAATACATTTTTCCCAGACATGCAAAATTCCTATGTTGTATAACTGAGCCTTTTGCCTGGAAATAGTAACCTTGGGTTTTATACTTCTTGTCATGCCTTTGCAGAAGTCTTAAATATTCATTTCCAGAAGACATGTCAGGGATGTAAAGGCCAGAATTTCCTTGGTTCAAATATTAATTATGCTATCTGCTGTCTCAGTGATTTGGGAAAATTATTTAATTTCTATAAAGATCACTTCCTAAACTTACTAACTGAAGAGTTACTTAGGACAGTAATTTGCACCTAACAGGTGATAGTAAATGACTATGAGAACTTTACAATACACTATCCTACACATGAAACTTTGTAGACTACTTCACTTTGAATCTAGACACTTTAGAATTATTGCACATCAATCACATTAATAATTCATCTCAAAGTTGTCAAGATATAAAAGAAGAAACCAAAGGCCTCGTTCTAGAGCAACTTACAGTAAGACTAAGACCAGCCAACATATTGTGACTGGAGCAAGTATCATAGAATCCAGGGCTCCTGCATGGAGATAATGTTATCTGTTTCATGGGGCTGTCTTTGGAATTAAATATAAAACACATAAAGAACTTAGAAATGTGCCTGGCAGAGAGAATTCCTCAAATGTGCATTATTGTTAAAATAGCTATTTTTATATTATTACTATTTGATTTCTGTGTGTATTTTTCTAAGAATTTCACATGTATCATCTCTTCCCTCATATTATTATTCTCATTTTATAGATGAAGACATGAGACTCAGAGAAGTTAAGTAATTTGTTCAAGGCGGCACACCCAATAGGTTGAGTAGTCAAGATTTGAGCCTAATATTCAATCACCAAAGCAAACTATTTTGAACAATAAAAGTGTGACGATCATGTAACAAAAAAATATTGCAGATTGGGGTTGGTAAGGAAGATCTTTTTAGCGTTTTCAGGCATCTTCTCTATAGACCCTTGATAGGTTTCATACTGATATAGAAAGGAGAAAAAGGAAGATTGCCGGGTAGGGTTAGTGACACAAAGTTAGCCATTATGTTACATGAATTCATCTACTTGGAGATACAACCTTGAATTTATTTTTTTAATTTTTAATTTTTATTTATTTTATTTTTGGCTGTGCTGGGTCTTCGTTGCTGTGTGCAGGTTTTTCTCTGGTTGCGACGAGTGGGGGCTATTCTTCGTTGCAGGTCGCGGGCTTCGCATTGCAGTGGCTTCTTTTGTTCGGGAGCACAGGCTCTAGGCGTGCGCACTTCAGCAGTTGTGGCTTGAGGGCTCTAGAGCGCAGGCTCACTAGTTGTGGCGCACGGGCTTTGTTGCTCTGTGCCATGTGGGATCTCCCCGGACCGGGCTCGAACCTGTGTCTCCTGCATTGGCAGGCAGATTCTTAACCACTGCACCACCAGCGAAACCCACAACCTTGCATTTTTTAAAGGAGAGAAAGTGTTAATTCCTGGCAAAGAGGACTTTAGATATTAGTAACAAGAATACTTTGAAAGTAAATTGAAACTAAATGATGAATGTTAAACGTTATTATTCTTCTTTTGGAGTTTTTAGAAATTGTGAAAAAGGGCTGCAAATACTGATAAAACATAAATTTTTTGAAATCAGCAATCTCACAAAAGGTTCCTTACTGCATTTTAATACTTATATATAAAAACACAAAGAACCCTGCAATCATTCCAGAATAGCCTACATCTCCTTATCTTATGAGTGTTTTAATTATTTTTTTTTCAAGGTACTTGTAATTTCCCTTTTCCCCTCTGTATTTAGATATTTAATCTAAAAATCCACATGTTGTCCATTTTCTCAGTATAGTTAAATGCAAATTCATCACCATCCTCTGGTTTGATTTAGGGGAGTGAATTTAATTCTGCACTGCAAATAAAGATACTTTGAATATGTAATAGGAATACTACTTCTCTTTCCTCAATCCTCATTCTACACATTTAAGTTATTCACAGCTGCTATTCCCATAACACTTAAAGTGATTATACCTTTTGCCAACATCTATAAATTATTAACATCAAAACTAGTGGTTCCCTGGCACACAATTTCAGCCTTCCACAGAAAGAGGAAAACTTGGGCAGGGTTAAATAGATTAAGAATTCAACTGGGAGCATGGTCACTAGAAATTTAATTTTGTTTATAAGTGCTTTCCCTTTCTTTCCTTACAGGTTCTTGTTCACAAGACTGTTACAGAGAACACAGTTTTTGTGGAGATTCTGAAAGTTCAAGTATAAAATAACTGAGTAACAATCATTCTATCCAATCTTTTCTTCACAGTTTTAAGAAATGAGGCAGTACAGCCATTTCTCACTTAACAACATGGCGCAGTTATTATCGTTTATTCAGCCAGGGCTTACAGACTAGATTCATAAAACAAGAATTTATTGAATTCAAAGAAAAGGATGATAAATTGAGAAATGTCTAAGTAGAAATTAAAAATTATTACTTTCTCAGAATTCAGAGAGTGGCTGGCTGTAGTAAGCAATATCCAGTTAACAACGTTAGGAATTAAAGCTATGTAACTGAGAAGATGGATGTCTTACTATTGTGGATACAACTTGGGCAGTTTAAAATAAATATTGTAATAATTGATCTTTCTGAAAGTGCAAGTGCTAAGTGACGCTTGATATATCATATCAACTTCCTGCCTCTGGCACTGATAGATGGTCCTTACATTTCTACTATTAAGAAGATGGCCAAGCCTTCCATTACATGTATTTCAGTGCTGTGAATAAACCTCAATGAAAATGAGTGGGAAACTCTACTTCTGCAATTTTTATATTAGCCTAGACCAAAACCATCTCTGCCATGCCTGCTGACAATCGAAGATATCACTGCAGATTAATGAAACTCGAATTACACTGTCATAGTAAAGGAATGGGGAGAGGGAATATCTTGCTCCTCTTTTTCACAGAAGCTACCTGGTTACCTCTGTAAGTATGAAGCAGCTTCTGAAAAATTATTAATAGCTCTATTGACATTCTGATTAAAGGTAATTTTTTTAGAAGGCTTGGGTGTCATTCAGATGATTTTATTGGCTCTCAACCAGCAATTTCAAAGAAATACTTCAATTAGTAAGGTAATAATATGTCTGTCGTCAGGGTGTTTATGGAAATTATGCCTCAGCTCAGCTCTGAATTGCCTCACAGATAAGAGTTTGTCTGTTTGTTTGGAACAGGGTCACTGTGACTCTTCAGGCTACAAGAGTAAAAAAATAACATTAGATGCTTAAGTAAGTCAGAGCGCATTGGCAAGATATACTCTTGTTGGTGCCCAGAGTTACTACGAGCCAGCTTTTAATTTTCTAGTGTCTTCTAGTGGACTTTTGTCTTTTGTTTGGTTCAAAATTTTTAAATGCATTACTCTTTGAGTTACTGCCCTTTTTTTAAATTTTGTAATAATAAGTATTTATCTGTTTCTATCATGAAAGTGAGTCATCGACTGATAAAGCTTACAGACAGATATTTGACTAGAAAACCCATCCAGAGTTTTGGATACAGAAAGTCAAACAGATTCTCTGAGAAATATGATCCCTAATTTCATTGTTTTCTGGAAAACAATACTGGTAATTAATTTAAGATTCTGCATATTAATTTGACTTTCATATTATCTGTGCTCCACCTTGTTAATAACGACTTCCCTAATGTGAGAAGGTGTTACATGAGTTTACATCCAATCTAATAAAGCACTGGGATAAAGCGACTTGGGTTGAATGGTATGAAAGTATCCCTACAATGGAACATCATTTATTTATTTCACTTATTCATTCAGTGGTTGATAGGGCATTTGGGAAATTTCAAGTTCGTGGTTACTATAGATGGTACTGCTTTGAACATTTTAGGACATGCTTTTATGATAAACACTTGCACATATTTCTGACTAATACATTACCAGGAGTGGAGGTTTTGTGAACTGTACACATTCAGCTTTAGCAGACACTGTCTAAAAGTTCCCCAAAGTGGTTGTACTAGGATAGACTCATACCAGCAATGTTTGGGAATTCTGGTTCTTCTATATTTTCACCAACATCTGATATTTTTTGTCTTTTAGCCATTCTAGTAGGTGTGGAATCATATTTCTGTCGTTTTAGTTTGTATTTCTCTGTGGTCTAGCACCTTATATAGATTTATTAGCCATTGGGTATCTCATTTAGTAGTGTCTTTCATCTCTTGCTTTACTTTTTTCTGTTGTCTTTTTTATTCATTTATACTTCTACAAATATTCTGGATATAAAGTTTTGATGGATAGGTATATTATTTTCTTCCTGTTCGTGGTTTTCCTAGTCTCTCTTTTAATTCTTTCTCTTGATAAACAGAAATCCTCAAATTTAATATACCAGAAGTGGATAAGAAATAATTAACAGCAGATCTAGAACTCATTCTCTCTCTACTGGCAACTACCCAGAAGAACAATGGTTACAATAAAATTACGTTGTGAACAAGTTAATGACCATATATCAAAGCCTTCATGTTAGTATCATGCACTAGCAGAAAGATAAAGGTAAGTCCTATTCACAAAATGATTTTTAATAGGATATACCTGATCTCTCTGCACAATGAAAATAAACATGGGAATTATGAATTTTTGGTGCATTGCTGACTGGATACTTAGGACACATGTAAAATGTGTAACTAACAGTGGATAACATGAAGAGAATCTAAAACCAAAATGATTTCCCATTGTTTAAGTAATGCTTCTGCATACATTGCAGAAGGGAAGGATGTTTTGGAGACTGTCTCAGACATCTCTAAGTAAATAAATTAAATTAAAACTACTAAATTTTCTGGAAAAACTTATTATACCAATGGGTATTTGTTTCCCATATATATATTTTGGAATTTCCTCCTTGCTTTTTATGAATTCCTTGTCACTGTAGGGACACTGGGTCAATGTTTAATTGATATATCTAGGTCATGGAATTCTTCCTGTAACAAACAGACTCACTGGAAAAACAAAAAAAAATTTTTTTAATGTAATTTGAGATGATGTTTATTGTATTGATGGCTTTAAATGCAATAGGTGTTTGGGAAACAATATATGCAACAGGACCAGAAAATTGGAAAAGGTTGCAAGGAAAAAATGGACTTCATCCGTTGTGTATTTGGGGACCTAAAGCTAATTAGATAGGGTGGGTTGGAATATGAACAGTTTAAAAAACTAGCCAGGGGAGTTGACCTTTGTGAATATAATTTGTTTTGGTGCTTTCAATCATCAGGGCTTATCCAAAATCATAACAGAATGACAGTTACTGTGTCTTTTCTTCTTTCTTTCTTTTTTGAAAAATAATAAAGAGGAGAAAGGATTTGGAAATCTTATTTATTAATAGTAAAATAATTTATACTAACTCTCCCAATGTCTGAAACATGACCTAAAATTTTATGCCTTTAAAATTGACTTTATGGATAATGTTTATCTTAATTTGGGAAAATAACTTTGAAAAGAGTATATTGCATGTTATGTTATTTAAGCCTCATATATTTCATTTATCAAAGACATTAACTGTGAATCATAATGCTATGATTCTATAAAGTATTTTCTATCACAAATATGTATACAAAAATATTACCAATGCACCTTGCTAGCAATTTGGTAAGATACAAAGCATGAATGTAGAGAAAATTGAGAAATAAATGTTTACTTTTTCTCATACTGTGCCCCCTCCCTTAATATCATTTGATTCAGTGGAGTTTTTTGATGAGAAATGAATTGACCACAATTAATGGTTAAGCCAGTGGTGGATGTCTAAACTAGAGAAATTCTGTGTAATTTTTTAAAAGGAAAATTATTTTACATAAAAACATATAGTTATGAAATTTAACATTTTGTTAATATAATTTTTAAAAACTACTTTCAAGTCCACATGGGTCACCTCATTTTGTACAGAGGTTAAATCAAGAATGCTTACAGGCATAGTCAGTATTTTCTGACTGTGTATTAAAAAGTATTTTGTGATACATATTTACTTTTTTTTTTAAAGTACTTTGATAAAGGCCTAGAATTCTGTATCACAAACATATAAGATATTATCTTAGCCTGGGAGATATTTTAGGTGGGAGTAGCTAATTGCCTGCCTCTGTCATAAAGGAACCCTAATATGGTTCCTGAAGAACAGTTTTGTGCAAAACTGTAACCCAATGAGTCCGCCAGGATGAATAGCCACAAAACGCACCCTCTGATAATTAAATCTTCGAGTAGAATTGCTTACTATTATCAATTTTAATGCAGAAGAATGTGTACCAAATATGTTGATTTTTCATTTCAGTTTATTGATTATGGGCTATGTTTTCTGATATTAAAGAAAAAGTTTAGCTGTCTTTAAAACTATTTACCAAATTATAAAATGTGTTATTAATTATATGTAAATAATACTAATACATGCATAAGGAAAAATATTCAGGCAGTGCAGAGGTGATTCTCTCCTTTTCTCCAAGTTTGGACTAATTTCACAGAGATCTTGACTTCTAAGTATTTCAAATGTTATTTATTTTGCGGGTCACTATTGTAACAATAAAAATAGCATTCCCTTACCTTTATTTGCTGAGGCATTCACTTGACTTATATTACCTTCCTGCTTCCTTCTCTACCACCACCTGATTTTGATAGGTATATAATTTAAAACCATTCTTTGTTACCTTTATAACTTTAGATGCTATGCTTGACTCTGTATTTCTAATCAGAGTTATGACTCCATATTATGTAAATGGGTAAACTGGTAGGCCCACATTCCCTCCCCAAACTTCTTCTCTTTTTTGTCAGTTCTGCCATTGCTATTATAGGGTCACAGTATTAAACATTTGCACTCTAATCCCTAAATCAAGTGTTCTATGTTTTGCCAATAGGATGAGTTCTAAGAAGTAAAAACCAATAAAAAGCCTTTTAATGTTTATGGTTATACTACTATCATTTACTGCAAATTTTTCATTTTATCATTTGAATACATCATTGTTTAAGTATCTTTTAATTCACAATCACAACATAAATCCTTTACCTTATCATATGGGGACTTTTTATAACAGCAGGAATGAAACAAAACGCTTAATATTTGAGGGCTGAACTCTAATTAAGACAGAGTTTTGTTCATACTTAACATAAATAAAATTTATTTTGAAAATTGAACTCTAACTTTATATAATGAAGAAAGGCTGGGACTATGTTTTTCAAAAGATGTGCTAGCAGTTGAGAAGGAACAACCTGTTGCCTTAAGGTGTGTATTTACACTTCCTGGAAGTGAAAAATCCAGATTGTTGTTTGCTGAGATAGGAACTTGAATAGGGTAAAGAAGGGTCTACTTTTGTGTGTCTGTGTGCATCTGTGTTTCGGGGGGTAGGCGGGGTGTTCGTAGGCATATTTAAAAACAAGGTTGGCCAGGGATTAGTCTCTTCGTCAATGCGTAGATGGTGGGGACATAAGAATTATTGATTGCTGAGAAGTTTGAGAAGCTTTTATAGCTAATAAGCTATATAAAATTTCCATTAAATAAATCAAAGGGAAGACTTTGTAGAGTATATGTCAAACTTTGCAAAGCATTTTATCCAATTGTAACCTTTTCAGTAGTGATATTTGAAAATGTCAGATGAATTGAAGGCGATGTGAAACTGTAGATACCTAACAAACACTCTATCAGAGCTATATCAATTTACATCCAAACTTCAAGCAAAATAAAGCATTCCTGTGTGGTTTGTCTGCCAACACATAGACATTACAATACTGGTTTGTTTGTGTGCATGCTTTTGTGTGTGTGTGTGTGTGTGTGTGATTTTAAAAAGACAGATATTATTTGATAAAATTTAAAAGCTAGGATAGCTAAGTATAAGAAAAAATGGTATTACAATATTCATATGTTTAGAAGATATAATCACATAGTAGATACAGTATAGAAACAGACAAAAAAAGCAAGGTGCATATTTTCTTCTTTGTATTTACCTACAATTATATTTCTTATTTTTCACAATTATATTTCTTATAATGATGAACTATGTCTCAATGAGAGTTTGTATTATATTAAAGAGAACAATGAAATTAATAAGTTGAATTTATCTAAAATGTGTGAACAGATAATGGAAGTCAGAATTATTTATTTACCTTATTTACTGATATATTTTCTTATTTATTCCCAGATTCCTCCAAGAGGAATTAAGCTGTTAAAGGGTATTATTTACTTGAAATACCAATTAGGGATAAATTTTACACATACTTCAAGGGACGTTTGCTATAATATTAATTGATAATTTTCTTAGGCTTCGTAGTGTGAAACTTGAAGAGTTTTATAACCAATCATTAGACCTGAAGTTATTAAGAGATAGAACCCAGGCAATCATAATCAAAGGGAGTGTTAACTAGAATTATATGGAACCTGTAATGGTATGGAGAGGGAGTTACACAGCTGCAGAGTATTCTGTGATATTCTGCATATCACAGAACATGAGTGATTAGAAGCAACAACACCACGCTTGGAGTTGACCAGGCTGCAGTTAGTCATATTTCTGACTGTTTTGACTTTCTTCTTTAAAACAGCACTAAAATATCTATATCAAGGAGGGCTGGTGATTAATATTTTTCCAAAGTCAATGGTTAGTTGCCTGTTGGTCACCACTTCCTCTGAACCCTTAATTCTCTAGGAAAGTGTATACTACCTTAGTCTGCAACTCAATACCAGTCTGTCTCCATCCCTGGTTCCTGAGTCCTCTAAATGTTGCAGTGACCCAAAGTCCTGCCTCTTTCTTTTTCTCTGTCTATTCTGTCTTAGAAGCACTTATTGAAATCCCATTAAATCCTATCTAATAGGGATAGCATTTTACATGCTAATGAGCCTCAGATCTATGCCTTAGCCTCTTATCTGT
The DNA here is from genome assembly GCF_025265405.1 of Mesoplodon densirostris. Taxonomy (NCBI): domain Eukaryota; kingdom Metazoa; phylum Chordata; class Mammalia; order Artiodactyla; family Ziphiidae; genus Mesoplodon; species Mesoplodon densirostris. The sequence continues at coordinate 45,370,639 of NC_082675.1, forward strand.
CATCTTGGAACAAACCATGATCATCTCTAAACTGAAACTCTTCAAACTGGTCTCTTTGGCTTTTTGGCTCCTCTATAATATATGTTCGACAAACCAACTGGATTGATATTTCTAAAGCTTTAAATAATGATTGCTTCCCTTCTAAAACCCTGTTATTCCCTTTGCAGTGAGAATAAAATGTATCTATCGCAGATCAAATGTCTCCTACACCATTGAAATACACCATTCACTGACCTGTACATACCATACCAACACATAGAGGTAAATAAGCATGTGTAAATACTTTCTGAACTGTAAATGAACATTATCATATTGACAATGGTAACAGTACTAATGATGATGAAGATAGTGATGAAACAATATCCCAGTTAGACTTTTTGACTGGGGAACACTACCAAGCTAATCTGACTAAACAATAGGACTCACTAGCTAAACTAATCTGACTAAACAATAGGATGCACTAGCTTCTACCCAGCAAGTTAATAACACCATATACTTTCAACACTCGGCTTGTGTCTATCAGAGATAAGGTGTCTAAAAATTCCAGAGTCTATTAAGTACTGCAGTAACAGGTTTATAAATTTTAAATGCATATGGATTTATCACCAAGATATGATATATCAGGGGATTTGGGAAACTTCACTTAAATATGCAAAAAAGATATTCATTTCCTCTTTGCCATTCTCCCAGGCCCCTTTGTCCAGGATCTCATTCAGGTTGATTGCCAGAGGTAAATCCTTCTTGCCCAGATGGGTCCCTGTATTCCTTCCCTGTCACAAAGTCCTTTACCTTAGTTTTTTTTTTTTTCTTTAAATGATGGCAAACTATTCTGAAAATTTAATTATTATTGATTTAACAGAAGTTAACATCTTAATTTGAGTTCCCATCCAGTTATGTGTTATGTACCTCTTAGAGGTACCATATCTAAATCACAGTAATGTTTCAAATAATAGGGAAATTTGGCAGTTCCCTCTGAGTGGGTACAGACTGGGCTTTGGGTCTCTTCTCACTGTATCTGGTAATACAGCTCCCATCCTAGGTGGTCCTGCTATGATTGTAATAACCCCATTTAACTCGGCAACATAAAATATGATGAATGAAATCAGATATAGCTGGTTTTGAACTCAAGGCTCTGACACTTCATTGTTTGAAAAAAATAACTTTATTTGATATACTTTTATCTATATGAACATTTTATATCCTTTCTGAAGTTCTGTCTTTTTGTTTATGAAATGGGAATGATGCAATCTTCATCATTGAGTTCCAGTTATGGGAATTGTGATATTTTATGTGCCTACTCTAAGAACAGGCACTGCAAATTGCTATAGTATTATTCCTGGGAGGTATTGACCGAAGTAGATTATTGGGCTTTACCTCAATCTTGAACTACACTTAGTTCTAGGGATTATTGAAAATGCATCTGGATTTACCATGATAGGCTTGTCTATCTAGCAGAAAATACCCCTACCTCATAAGATACAAGTGAAACGAGAGAAATTCCTTGAGAAGTGATGAGTGTCCCAGCTTTCTTTCAATTCTATTCCATTCTATTCTTCTATTCCTAGCATAGTTGTTTTTTCTGACTTTTTCCTAAATTTTAATTGCTGTTATGATTTTGGCATCACTCTGCCCCCTTGTACTTTCTTAGAAAGTTAATACATGTACGTATGTGCATATACATACACAATGCATGCACACACATATACACAGAGATACAATATAGATACTAATAATTTTTTGTTTGGAACTATTTTTGTGAAAAAAAAAAAAATTTTTAAGTGTAAAAAAGAGTATGGCATATCCTATAAAGGCTTCAGGAGATTTTTTAAATGCTGAAGTAAATGAAGTTGAATTTGAGCTTCAAAGCCTATATTCCTTTTCCTTATCTCAGTCTTGTTTCATTTGTCTACCTAAAGGTCTCATAGCTTCAGTCATAAACAGATTCTAGACTTTGGTGAAGGTCAGGTCCTACTACTATAATTCCACATTGCAGGACTTCACACTAGTTAGACTCCTGTTACTGAACAGATGAAGCTCTCAGAAGATACTTTCTATACTCACAGCCCATTTAATATCAACATTTTCCTGGTGAGAAGATTACCATCTTTTCCATTTCACTTGAATGGCCTTCTGTGCTTGTGTATGTAGTTTGGCTGAATTTGATGACCATATAATATACTTATTTCTAATATACTTAAACTTTAGACCTAAAAAATTTGAAAGAATAATCCCTTATACATTTGCCTTTCTATCACCTATTTAAGAACTAAGTAAATAAATATTAAGTAATCACTATGATTAATTTGGTATTCTTATATTTTAGCAAATATTACATTTTATGGCATATGTTTTTTTCCCTAAAGTACATATTATATTTTATTTTATTGATGTCTACAGTGTTTTGCAAATCGCTTATTTTTGTTCAATATATTTTTGAGAATAATTCACTTTGGAACATATAATTCACATACATCCATCTCACAGCTACTGAATACTAAAATAAATACTAAATATAGATTTATTTCATATTTATAAATACTAAATAAATTATTTAGCTAATAAATACTATACATATACTATATATAGATGTATATATATATATATTTCTGCTTTTTACTTTATGGAAATTTAGGTTATTGCTAACTTTTCTTTATTACAAGCATTTCTGTGTATATATCTCCTTGTGTACTTGTATGTGATTGCCTCTCTAGAGAAAACCACTAAGTCTTAAGAGTACGGACATCTTCAATTTTTCCATATATTGTCAAATTACCCTTCAAATTGGTTGTACCCATGTAAATTCCCACCAGTGGGTTATAAAAATATATATATTTGCTATGTATCCTTGTCAAAACATGTTATTTTCAGACTAAATGTTGCCAGTTTCTGAATGTGAAATTTTTTTCTTATTGCAGTTTTAACTTACATTCCTCTTATTTCTACTGAGGTTAGACATTTTTAAACACTAGTCATATTTCCTCTCCTTTGAATTGCCTGTTGCTATATTTTGTCCATTTTGTTGGATTTTTATTTCCCTTCCTTTTTTCCTTCCTTCCTACCTTCCTTCTTTCCTTTTTTAAAAATTTTTCCTAACAGATTTACCACAGTTTATTTCACATTCAGCATACTAGTTTTTTGTCTATCTTATGCCTTACCAGTGTTTCTCCCAGTCATTCTGTTGCCTTTTTATGTGTGCATATGTGTGTGTGTGTGTGTGTGATTTTATACAAATACTTTTACAATGTATATTTTATGGTTTGTACTTTATGTGTCTTTTAAAGAAGTTCACCCTGATCCAGGTGTCATAAATATATTCTGCTTAAATCAGAATTTTAAAGTTTTGATTTTCAGATTAAAGCCTTTTTGCATCCGACTTGATTTTTTTCTACGTAAGTGACATTTTTTCAGTACCTTTAATTCAATATGCCATTGTTTCACCCCTCTCAGCAAAGCCACTCATTTAAAATAATGAATTTCTATACACTGATGGATACATTACTAAATGCTTTGCTATCAGATTCTATTCAATTCTATTCTATTCTTGTCTATCTTACCCCATTATATGCTATCCTTATCTATCCTAACTGATCTTAACCAATCTTGCCCTATTCATTATCTGCCCTATCCTATCCTATCCTCTCCTATCCTACTCATCTCATTGGAGGGGCCAGTTCAACACTGTCTGAATTATTTCTAAATTATATACCTCTATATATAGTATATTTATAAGATATCTCATATCTTTATAATAATTAAAACCTCATCTGTTGTTTTCATCTATCAGAATCATCTTTGCTATACTTGGTCTCTTTTTTTTCCATAAACATGTTTTTAACCACCTTACTTAAAATATTGTATTCCTTAAAACTAGATTTAAAATTAATTAGAAAAGAAGCAGCATCCTTTAATATTTTGAGCCTTACTATTTATAAACTCTTCATTTATTTAATTAATTAATTCTTCATTAAAGGCTTTCAGTATAAATTTTATGTATTTTCTGTAGAGTTTTCACCCACATTTGTTATAGTTATGTGAATCCTTTATATTGGGCTACAATTAAAATTATGTTTTAAAAATTGCATTTCTAATAGAAATGATTTCTAGAAATAACATACAGAAATCTTATTGTACAACCTTAATCTTATTAATCCCCATAATTTGTCTCTAGAGTTTATTAGATGTTCTATGTAATTGTACCACAGTCATTCTTTATTTCCAAACTTTTGTATTATTTTCTTGTCTTAGTTGATTATTACTTCCAGCATACATATTAGATATAAACCATGACGATTATGATTTTTGCTTACTTTCATATTTTAAAGGGTGGATTATGATTTTTACCACAAAGTGGTAAATACCATCACGTAGTTGCTCTGTGGTTTTTTTGTTTGGTTTGGTTTTTTTAGGTACCTTACGTTAGATTAAGAAAGGTCCATGATTTTCTTATTTATTTTTCCTATTCATTTGTTATGTATTGGTGTCGAGTTTTAATAAAATTTCTGGGATAAACCTGACTTTGGCTTTTTTGTTTTAATTCCTTAATAAGTTTAATTTGAGAATATCTTGGCTGGGCACTTTACCTCTACATTAAAAATGTTGCTCAAATTTTTTCTTTTTTTTTTTTTTCTTTTTTCTCTTTTTTTTTTTGTGGTACGCGAGCCTCTCACTGTTGTGGCCTCTCCCGTTGCGGAGCATAAGCTCCGGATTCGCAGGCTCAGTGGCCATGGCTCACGGGCCCAGCCACTCCGTGGCATGTGGGATCTTCCTGGACCGGGGCATGGACCCGTGTCCCTTGCATCGGTAGGCAGACTCTCAACAACTGCGCCACCAGGGAAGCCCCAAATTTTTTCATTTTATTCTGTCTTCTCTTGGTTTCCAGAACAATGCTACTCAAAGTGTGATATATGAACTGGTGTCGGTTTTGTGATGCCGGTTTTGAAATGTTTTTTATTGGATCACAATGAAATAAGGACCTTGAGCCAGAATATAAATCAACTACATCACTAAGGATGACAATTTTAGTTCACCTGATATTTTTTTATGCAAGACTTTCTCAGTGAAGGAAGCAACATATTAATTTACATTCCAGTGCAGCAAACTCCTTATCTCATTGCTGATCAATAGCGAACTGCTGACTGGCTACTCTGAGTAACACTATTCTAAAGCATACTAGCTGAGAAATGGGTTACATAACAACTTTTTTCTACTTCCCATAAGAATTTTAAAAAGTAATTAGCAGTTTCTTGAAGGCTTAGCAATTAAATTTAAAATCATTTTTTGAGGGTTGATTTGTGTGTATGTTTGCTGGAGATAGATTTTAAACTTCTGATGGAACGTTCTAATAGTTATTATTATATTAACACTTTTTTTTTTGAGTTAGTGCTGTTAAATTACCCTTTCTTGAAAAATTTCCAAATCCTTTGAATTTTATATTCATTTGAACAAACATATTCATTGTTTTTTCATACCATTTAAAATCTTTTCTATATACCTTGCATTGCCTCCTCTTTCTAGACACAAAGATGTTCAATACCAACATTTTTTTTTCTTTTCTGTATTAGTAGGTTTTGCATAAAATCTACTTTTGGTTTGTTCTAATTTTTTTCTATTTAATTAACTTCTATTGTTATCTTATTTTCATTTTTCTTCTTTATTTCAACTTACCCTGTTCTTTTTCATTTCTTAAGTTGATCGTTTAAGTGTTTAAACATTTTGATTTCTAACGTGCATTTGATCCATACTTTTTTTTTCATATGGCACCTAACATTTTACATACATATTTAACAAAATGTAGAGTAAATCAATACCTATAACCTCCAACAAAACTATACAATAATGGTAAAGCACTGAAAACATTTTATCCCCTTAATTTCTACATGTTATTGTTGCTTAGTCTTTTAGATTTATTTTATATTTACTTCCAGATTAATTACCCTTGTTGTTATTTTTAAATCAATACTTTATATGTTTAGCTACTTTTTACTAATTTCCTTGATGATTATTCTTCTTTGTACCACTTTTTAATCCTTCTAAATTCAATTTCCTTTCTACTAAAAGATATGGTTAAGATTTATTTGAGATTTCGATTTTTCTCTTTGAAAGTCTTTTATTCAGCTTTTTTCTATAATAATGCCTTAGCTATGTATAAATGTATAGGTTGTAAATTGTTATAGTTATAGGGTGTCACTTACTGTTGTCTCATAGTTTGAAAGGTATTATTTCACTTTCTTCTAAAAATGACTGCTCAGAAGCCTGTTATTAGTCCTTGTCATCTTTCCTATCTCTCTGACTGTGTTTAAGATCTCCTTGTTACCTTGTTTTATAGTTTTAGGACCATGTCTTGAGGGGTAAGTAGGTTTTTCTCTTTGTCTTTGTTTCTTATCCTTTGGAATCTTGGCCGTTCCTCTCCAAATAGAACTATTCTAATGACTTATAGCTTCAGTTACACACTTAAAGTATGTTTAGTCTATGTTTTTCAGGTTATTTTGGTGTTTTTATTGAGAGTATTTTCAGGATAACTGATCTGTGTTATTGCAAGGAACTGAAGTTCCTGTCACTAAATTTAGAAATTGTTTTGTTTATAAAACATATATAAAATTGTAATGTAACAGCAACAATTAAGGAAAGGTCATGCTCTACAAGTTAAAATAGAAGAGAAACAATGCATAGTTTTGTAATCAAGCACATATAACTTCTCCAAAAAGGCAGTATCTTCAGGGCAACATTAAACACTGCAGAATGGCAATTTAGCAGTGGAGTTTCATCTTCATTTTGTGATGAATAAATAGAAACATAATTGCTTCTATCTTTTGCCAAAAAGGGAAAACTATTGAATGGAATATGGCTATAGCGTGATCTTTAGTTACTAAAAGTTAAATATCTGCCATTAAACTGAAAGAGAAAACAAAATACCTCTCTCCAGATAGAGTTCCCTGAAGCTTCTCCAGAGCAGCAATCATGGAAATTGGAATAGGGAACAAAAACCTGTCACTACCATCTACCACTTAGTTGTCCAAAGATATTCTTAAGCCTTTTATCTATTATTCATTACCATAAAAATCAATGGATAAATATTTAAGCATGTTTCAAATATTTTTTTTCCTAACAAAAATGTCCTATTTTTTTCTTAACTTGACAATTACCTTTCTGATGGCATTTAGTGAACATTATGTCATTATAGATTTCCTGTACTGAGACATCATGCTGATTCATAGAACTGGAGAATTGGTACCACACCAGGATGTGTCAGCCTCTGAGATTTGAGGAGACACAGCATTCTTAACAAGCCATATCAAGGAATTTTATCCAGTGTAAAATCCCTTTTATTGTTTTTTTTCTATATATGACTCTTCTGAAGAACTTACACCTAGGGCTGAAAGGGAGCAGTCTGGATGAAATAGACATATTTGATCAGTACATTTTGGAAATTTTATGTCATAACATGTTTAGAATAATTTTAAATATATGTGAAAACTCTTTAACGTGCAAACTGACACATCTTAACAAAAATGATATAATATTATGTTGAATTATCAAAAGTGAGCTAATCGAGATTTGATTTTGTAAGTATTTTGTATTAAAAATGTAGTATTATTTGTGTAAAGGGTACAAAATTAAGAGTGCAGTTTGAATTTGAGCAGCAAAATTAAGGAATTAAGAAGAATTAGGAGAGAGAAAGGTGTCGAGAGTGGTATAAGGAAACTAAATCATTATCTCTCATGGTTGAATGTCAATGAAAAGTGTCAACAGAAAATATCTAAATTGTATCAGTACCAAATGTGTATGAATATGAAGTACCAGTATAAGCTTGATACTGAGGATTTGGAAAGAAACATAGGGAAATTTGACAAATGAAAAAATAAGTGTGATTGACTCTAAAAAGAACCACAGTTGAGGCATCTGCCAGCTTAATGCTTTTCATTAAATCTTCTTCTGGATGTGTTGGTTTTCCTTTCCTTTTTTAAAAAACCGTGTTTATGCATCACTATGGAAAATCATCAGTGGCGATTTATCAGTTGAGAATATCTACTTCAGCGTCCTGCCTAGTATACAAAAGTGAGCCTTTGTAAACTTGAGGTTTTTGAGAAAGAAATTAAGTAGGACTTTGTTAGTCAAGTTACCATTTTTCTTATTTTCAATATTTACCTGAATAAAGATGTGGGTTGTTTTTTTCCCCTTGGGTGGGGGAGATGAATAATTAATTCTGTGTTAAAGCATATGATACATAAAGAGTTACTAGTCTTTTTAAAATAGAGTTCTTTCAGTGATGTTCTTTACTCAGTTTTATCTATTCTGGATATCAAAAACTTTACTGCAATACACATTAGTAGGTTTCATTCAATCTAGTTACCTACATAGAATAATAAACGCAGGTCTTTTTAAACTCAAAACTTCTCTATATATGTATATCTGTTTGTAAGTATATACATATATATGAGTATGCATGTAAATATAAACACACACACATATACATGCATATCTATTTATTTTTATATTTTGTTCCATGGTGACTCAAAGCAGAAATATAGAATTTCTGTAAAGTCATACAATATGCTTCCAATATGAAAATCCTTCAGTTTATTGATTCTTTTTTCTTTATGATTCTCCTCTGGGTATCCAATGATACCCTTGTCCTATATAAATTGGGACCTAAATTATCACTTCTAGATAATGTTGCAAAATATTTTTTTTCACTTTGAGACGACTATGCATTTGGTCGCATATTAAACACTTAGGTTAAAACTAGGTGAGTATGATGAAGTCTCCAGATAATGATTGCTGTATATCAAACTACCCCAAAATTAAGTGGCTTAAAATAACAATGATTTTACTACAGTTCATCAAGAATTAGGGGAGAATTCAGCGGGGTAATTCTTCCATTTTTTATGGTGGCAGAGTCCAAGTTAGCTAAACTCACAAGTCTAGTTATTGGTGGAAACAGCTAGAAGGCTGAACTCAGAGCTCACATTGTGGACCTATGTGTGGCCTCTCCAGGATGGTGGTCTAAGGTAGCTAGACTTCTTACATGGTTGTTGGTTTCAACCAGATCATGTATAATAACATTGTCAGAGTGAAAGCTGAAAGGCTACTTGCCTTTGAAAGTCCCACAGCATCATTTCTGTCATGTTCTTTTTGTCAGGCAAGCTAATAAGTACAGCCTTGATTCAAAGGGAGGTGAATTTTTCCTCTACCTCTTAACAGAAAGAGCAGCAAAGAATTCAGCCATCTTTAATCTACTACTACAATAACATTACAAAATTAATTTTTCATACCTATTCTACAGAGGAATCCTGGTCACTGTGCATCTAAGTCATAAAAATCTTAGGACCAGAGCTTCTAAACTTTTGAATCTTAAAATATAAAAATCAAATAGACCAACTATTCCTTCCTCATCTCCCCACCCCGTTTCAGCTTTTCAACTTGTATATCTGTTAAAATCATGTTCTTATTAAACTTGAAAATGTAAGGCTGTGAATGTGTATTTCACACTTTTATTTTTATTCTGACATTCTAAACATTTTCCTACAGAAAGTTTAAGAATTGATCTTAAAAAAATTTTTTTAAAAAGTGAATCCAAAATAAACGACTATGAAAGATGCTGAAGGACTGAATTTTTTCTACCTGTCCTACCAAGACTTTAGCCCCAAACTGTTCCTATTTACCCCATCTGACAAACCCAAATTGACCAAGAAAGAGCTAAACTGGAAGTCCAGACTTGCTCCCTGCATGCCAACCTGTAGCAAATATCTATTTTCTGAGCATTTTCACAGTGAACAGCACATGGAGCTAGGTACTTTTCCATGCATAATATCATGTAATCTTCACAATTCTTATCTTCTATTTTGACATCAAGACTAAGTGTGAATTTAGTAATAGGATTATGTAAATAAGATAAAATTTATATCTGGAAACAATAGCAGAGATATTCTTTCTCAGCTTTCTCATTTTACAGACATGGAAACAAAGGATGGAGAGTAGGGAGCATTGGAACATCACAGCATGTAACCATTTTATGTAACAGAACATTATTAGTGCCCTAAAGTAAAAATTATTTATATTAATTATTGTATTAATTATGTATTGCAGCACAACAAGCTATTCAGAATTTAGCAGCTTAAGACAGCACATGTGTATTAGTTCACAGATTCTGTGGATTAGGAATCTGGGCACAGCTTATATGGGTCCTAAGGTTCAGGGTCTCCTACAAGGATGCAGTCAAGATTTTGGCCTGCCACAGTCATCTCAAGGTTCAATTCAGATAGACTGATTTAGTTCCAAGCTCTCTCAGTGGTTGTTGATAGGATTCAGTGTCTCTCAGGCTGTTGGACTAAGAGCATGAATTTCTTGATGGCTATTGCTGGAAGCTGCTCTCATTTCCTTGCCATTGGGTTTCTCCATAGAACAGCTCAAAACACCACAGATGACTTTATCAGAACAGCAAGAGAGAGCTCTGACAAGACAGAAGTCACTGTCTTTTATAATCTGAAGTGGCATCACATCACTTCTGCAGAATTTTATTCATTGGAAGGAAGTCACTAGGTCCAATCCACACTCAAGGTGAAGTTACTCAAGGGTATAAACACCCTGGGGCAGGGGTCATGGGGAGCCATTTTAGAAGTTGTCCACCACAGTTATGTACATATTCAAAAATTTTAGTTTATTTTTTCTAAGGAAAGTACATTGTCAACTTATACAAGCTTAAGCTCAAATTCTTGTCAGCCATTTAGACATATTTCAATTATGCTCTATCAAATATTTTAATAGATAGATGTAAAGGTTTTTTTTTTGTTTGTTTGTTTTTTGTCATTCTTTACTTCAAAAATACCAAAGCTAACCTAAAAAAATAAAGCTTCTGTGTTATGATCAGCTTAAAAAAATTGCAAGACCACCTGGAAAATATTTAGTTTATTCTAAATCAGATACAATGGAAACCATACTGTGCATTCTAAATTTGCTTGCATACATGTCTCAGAATACATAGCAGCTTTTTAGATTTATTAAGTGTTATTTAGGGAGTGAACAGGAAAATGTGTAAATACAGTTCTAGAGCAAGGTACACACATGAAGATTTAACTAAATTGAAGCAAACGAAAGGCAAATTCTATAATGATTGTTTCATTTACTAAAATTAGCATGAGTGAGGTTTAAAACATAACTTGAAATTTTTAGTAATTATTTGAAAGAAAGAAATGTTTGCTTCTCTTGGGACTTCCCTGGTGGTCCAGTGGTAAAGAATTCGCTTTCCAATGCAGGGGACATGGGTTCGATCCCTGGTCGGGGAACTAAGATCCCACATGCCACAGGGCAACTAAGCCTGTGTGCCACAACTACTGAGCTTGTGGGCCTCAATGAGAGAGACCGCATGCTGCAAACTACAGATCTCACACGCTCTGGAGCCCGCGCACCACAACTAGAGAGAGAAAACCCCCACGCCGCAACTAGAGAAAAGCCCACACTCTGCAACAAAAGATCCCGCATGCTGCATCTAAGACCCGATGCAGCCAAAAAAAAGAGAGAGAAACGTTTGCTTCTCTTAATACCATTTTATTAATTCCATGAGATAAACTGACAAGAGTATATTGCACAGAATGGAAATTCTCTGGTTTCTCTAAGTATAGGTGATGGTTTTTGTAAAACAATTGACATGGTTGGCTGTCTTAGTAGCATTTTAAATGACATTTAATTTACTATGTTTTCTACCACTTTCATTTTATTTTTCAAAAATAAATTATATGGTATTCTTTAATGACCACATAGAAGATACTAGGATGTATAAAGCCTGATGGAAAGTTTTCAAAATTCAAATAATATGGAATATAGTGTGTATACTTAATACTTTAAACATTTGGGTGGATTATACATGTATAAATCTCATGTAGTTTATAAAAAGCTGAATATTTTATATAAAGTGTGATTTTGTTTTTACTTTCTCTTTATTGACCTCATTTTCATTGACATTCATTCTTGGATTTCAGGGAGTGGCCTCCTTTCTGAAAAGTAGTCCTACATTTTCACACATCCTAGTGAAAGAATAGCTCTTCAAAGGATGCAATTGCTGATGAAACTGTGGTGATTGGGAATGGAAAGGTTATATAGAGGAAAACAAAAATGCTAAGGGTCTGCATGTAAACTCATTAGCTAATAAGAACATTGACATAAATTTTCTTAAGATGCTGTCCTTTATTACATGAGTCGATTTTATTTCATAGTACATTGAACAGATAAACGCTGGGAAAAATTGTATTTAATCCTGTCTGTACTAAATAACAAGTAGGGTCTTTCTCTTGTTTATAAACCCTGGGATTTTATTATGTTTTTGTTAAGGTAAATGCTAAAACATTTTATTCGTTCATGACTCTATCCCTAGTTAGAACCTATTTCTAGTTCAATGTAAATTAAGCATTTAAAAATGCTTACATGCATTTTTAAGTGCATTTATAAAAAACTTAATTCAAATCAAAATATCTGATTACTGCTCAGAGGATTCTATATGAACAGTCAAATGGGCTTATTTGTATCAAAATTAGTCTAATTTCACTAATTTACAAAGTAGTAGTATTTAAATCTTTGTTTTCTTCTTATATATATGTTGATACTATGACCTATACCACCAGCCTGCCATACAAATACGGCCATGTAACTTTGATTTCTCCAATTAACTGCTGTTGTCACAACTTCTCCAAGTGATTAAAAAATCCTGTACTTCCGGGCTTCCCTGGTGGCGCAGTGGTTGAGAGTCCGCCTGCCGATGCAAGGCACACGGGTTCGTGCCCCGATCCAGGAAGATCCCACATGCCACGGAGCGGCTGGGCCCGTGAGCCATGGCTGCTGAGCCTGCGCGTCTGGAGCCTGTGCTCCGCAATGGGAGAGGCCACAGTAGTGAGAGACCTGCGTACCGCAAAAAAAAAAAAAAAATCCTGTACTTCCATGTTCAAGTCTCCTTCCTGATCCATTAACTTACTTCCTGTCATATATTGATACTAAATGTTTGTATGTGCAACCCCTACCCTGCCACAAATTATTATGTTGAATCCCTAACACCTAATGTGACTGTATTTGGAGACAGGACTTTTATGGAGGTAATTAGGGGCTTTATGAGAAGAAATTCTAGAGAGGTCACTGTTTTTCTCTGCCATGTGAGGACACAATGAGAAAGTGGCTGTCTTCAAGCCAGGAAGAGAGCCCTCATAAGGAACAAAATTGGCTGCACCTTGATCTTGCTTTTAGCCTTTGGAACTGTGAGAAAATAAACTGTAAGTACGTGGTTGTTTAAGTCACTAAATATGGTATTTTGTTATGGCAGCCCAATCTGACAAGAGAGCCCCTATCATATCACTTAGCCTACAGGGGCATCCCCAACTTCCAACATGTGGAGCAAGAAGTAGACAGGAAGATCAATTTCTTTTGCCTTTCCTCTTTGCTGCAAATTCTTCAGTGTAAGACAGCTACTTGTCCACTGCTGTCATAATAAACTGTTGACAGTGTCCTAAAGATCACAGTGATGGTTGTTCTCACTTAAACCCCAAGGGATAGCTCTTGTATTTTGGAGTCACATATTCAGACATTTTTCTTTTCCTTTTTTTTTTTTTTCGGTACGCGGGCCTCTCACTGTTGTGGCCTCTCCCATTGCGGAGCACAGGCTCCGGACGTGCAGGCTCAGTGGCCATGGCTCACAGGCCCAGCCACTCCGCGGCATGTGGGATCTTCCCAGACCGGGGCATGAACCCGTGTCCCTTGCATCGGCAGGCAGACTCTCAACCACTGCACCGTCAGGGAAGCCCCAGACATTTTTCTTAATCTTTATGATGTCCTGGGCATCAGAGACAGGAAGAATTGTTGAGGAAGGATTTAACACTCTTCAAAGAACAATGTGGTCTTGGTAGTATTGTTCCCAGATCCTAGTCCAGATATTCTCCCTTCCCTTATACTTAGTTCTTCATTGTATTTTCTCTGTGACAGTCATGAAAAGAATATAAAGCATGGCTTTTACTAAAAAATGGAACTTGTAAGTATTTGCAATGAGATAGATAACCTGTAACAAATGCTCAGATACTTTTTGAAATATATGATACATATGTGTCTAAATATATATGCATGTATGTATGTATATATAGGTATAGAAAGAGAGAGGGTTAGAATATATATAAATTTTTAGAATAGCCACTTATCATAGAATGGCTGGATATTTTTGGAGGTAAGGAAAAGTATCATGACAGTCATTTAAATGTATTCGCTTCATACATAGACTATTACGGAAGAATTTTATGGGTGTAGGTCTACCAAATTACTTAGGGAATGCATTTCAGAGAATCATCAATGAAGAAGTAAAACTATCAGGAAGATGAAATGTACTAAAGCAAAGAGCACAATAATTATTTCTTGAATGAAGTTGAATTTGACTTATACTATTCTGGGACTATCATATCACTACTAAGTTAGATAATATTTAATAGTGTGTTTGAAGACCTAGGACTTAAATTCCAATTTTGGTCTCTCTGGCCTAGACTAAAACATAAGTGTCAATCAGAAGTTGAAGTGAGAAAATGATGTGGAAATACATATGTCAAATGATATCAGTGAGACCCGAACTGCCACTGTGAGGAATTTGAATAAGCTTAGCCAGACATCTGAAGATTGAATGACCCTAGAAATCATATCCATATAAAAAGAAATCTTTCATTGAATTTGTAGTTGATTTTAGAGGGTGAGTGAATTTTTACATAGACTATCTGCAATGCAGCTCCGCTTGTGGACTTTGGAGTCTTACAGATCTTTATAAAGATCCAACTTCTACCATTTCTAATTGTGGAATTTACTATCTACTCACTAAAATTTATTTGTAACCCCAAAATGAACACTCCCAAGTGATTTCCTGGTCATTCACAAACAGTGCAGAGCAGCAAAAAAATGAGGGTTGCCTGACACACATGGTCCCAGTTAAGGTCGAACGAGGTGATACTCTGCCTTCTGGTGTCAGCTCTCGAACTGCAAACAAGTGTCCTCTTTGTAGTAAATTTAGTTTTTCACATTTTGGTGCCTTTTGTGGGTGGTTTTGCTGTTTAATCTGGTTCTCAACTACAGTGTTGAAGTACTGTCTAGTGCTCCTAAGTGCAAGAAAGCTGTCATGTGCCTTACAGAGAATATGCGTGTGATAGATAAGCTTCATTCAGGCTTGAGTTATAGTGGTATGTGTACATTCAGTGTTAAAAAACCAACAGTAAAAAAGATACCTAAATAAGGTAACTTCAAGGACAAACACACATAAAACATGGATCAGTCGATGAAATGTGACCAGAGGCTTGCAGAATTCCCCTGTGTTTCTCCTAGTAATAAGCGTTCAGTATTTGCTAATTCAGTGTTTGCGTTGACTTTACACAACATAACTATTGCAAATGAGAATGAACTGTATATACATAGAAAACAAAACGTGAGGCAGCCTTCTATTTTTGCTTTCACAAGAACAATGATATGTATGAGAACTAGATTTCAAATTCAATGATGCTGTTTATCAGATGTTTCATTTTCAGAAGTTATCTCTTTAAGCTTGTATTTCCATTATATTTTAAGAGGGGCAAATAATATCTCTTAAGTTTTGGGGGATGCGCTCAAGGAACTAAAAATATATATTAAAATCATTCTAGAACACCATATCTATGTCCTTTGGACCTTTGAGCAAGTAGAGAATCTTTATTCTTCAAAGATTGACGATGTGATGTTTCTATTGATTCTAAAGAATTCAAAACTAAATGGGAATACTTCCTAACTAAAAGAAAAATAAAATTCAGTTTCCTCAAAAAGAGAAGGGAGGTACTGGTCCTGTGCAACCAACATAAGCCTAAGAACAAGAAATTTCAAAGAAACAGAGACCCCCAGATGAATCTGATGCCCTTTTCCTTTCCTCTCTGGGACTGCGAAATCTAGCTCTTAGTTGATTAACTAAAATGAAAATATTTCCAAACTCCTTTTCCTTAAGTGAAAGAGAAAAAAAAATGACTCAATTAAATCATAAAGGAAAACAAATAATAAGAATCTGACTTGTGTAAATCTGACAGGGGCAATTTACTCCCCTGTCATCTGGTTGGCTGTTGTAATCTTGCCAAGATGCTCTTTTTTTGCAGCTGCTGGGTCTGGTTTTCCTGTCATTCACAAATGCAGTCAGATAACAGCTAGAGAATAGGCAGAGCTCTTGGCAATGAGATAATGTGCCTGAAAATGGTTCACAAAAGAATGGCTCTAAAATGGGTTTTGGACAGTCACGTGTTTAGGGTTTATAATCACTTATCCACTTGTACTGAATTCTTTATTTGGATTTTAGAAAAATAGTCCTTCATTGGTCAAATCTGAAAATCTAGAAAACATCCAAGATGAGAAAAAGGATTTTTACAAACTAAAAAGAGATTTTTCTGTTGGCTGCACAAAATTGCTAAGTGAACAAATCAGAATGGCTAGTTGGATGAGGAAGGTGCTAGGGGATACCTAACATGCCAAAAGATAGGGGAAAACATTTTGGAATGAATGGTGAGCTTTTTCCTTTCACTGAAGAGAAAATTTTCTTGGGTGATGGGAACCTAAAGTGGTTTCTGGGAC
Organism: Mesoplodon densirostris; assembly: GCF_025265405.1. NCBI lineage: Eukaryota > Metazoa > Chordata > Mammalia > Artiodactyla > Ziphiidae > Mesoplodon > Mesoplodon densirostris. The sequence continues at coordinate 45,387,226 of NC_082675.1, forward strand.
TAAATGTACCTTTCATGCCATTGTGTTTATATAAAAAGAAAACAATACATTTTTCTTGGCTAATGTACAAATATTTTTTATTTTAGCCATTGTAACTATGGTTTGGCTTTGTTTTGTGTACTTTAAGAAATGCATAGAATTTTAGTTTAGAAAATGGTATTAAGCTTCATGAATTGTTGGTGGGAATGAAACATAATATCAACCCTCTAGAGGGGAGTGAAGACTTGCATTTTCCTTTTGGCCTGGTGGCCATGTGAGGCCTTTATAAACAATCAAATATGTGTTGCCATGCTCTTTGTTACAGGAAATAATTTTAAAAACAAACGAACAAGAAAAACAAAACAAAAAAAATCCCTCTAAGTGTCCACTTTAAGGAATTGGTTAAATAAACATGTTGAAATACTATGCAGCTGTAGAAAAGAATGGTGAAGCATTATATTTATAGAATTTATTTTTAATTGGAAAATTCAAGGTTACTTACAGTGTATATAATATGATACCTTTTCTTTTAAAAAGTATGAGGAATGTATATTCATATTTGCTTGCTTTACATAGAACAATTATATGGAAACCTATATAAAGAAACTAATAAATGGTGTTATCTACAGGGATAGATTTTAAGGGACTTCTCAATACTTTATATCTTTATTTTTGTTGTTCTTCAAGCATGAATATTCAAAAATGAAATTCAGGGATGTCTCTGGTTGTCCAGTGGTTAAGACTTCACCTTCCAAAGCAGGGGGTGCAGGTTTGATCCCTGGTCAGGGAGTTAAGATCCCACATGCCTCACCACCAAAAAACCAAAACATAAAACAGAAGCAATATTGTAACAAATTCATTAAAGACTTAAAAAAAATGGTCCACATCAAAAAAAATCTTTAAAAAAATGAAATGTAAAAAAAAAAAAAAGGAGAGAAAACGCAAAAAGAAAAGATCATAAATTAAGTAGACCAACCTCTTTATTTACAAATAAAGATACTTGGGACCAACATAGATAATTTATACAAATGTACATATCCTCTACTCCAATTTTAGTGCTGGGTCCTTTAGAGCAAGAGCTATATCTATTCATCTTTATATTTCTAGTGATCCTTAACTCAGTGCTTTTACTCAATAAACAATAGTTGATTGACTGTCAACTTAAACGTATATTGACAGCTTGTTTCAATTGTTCATATCTTAAAATATTCCAGCACATTAACCATCCCTGTGATATGTCTTGTAACGATTGGCAAGTTTTCTTAATACAGTTTATAATGGACTTGTTAAGATCAGGCGTGGTTGGATACCATTTTGATACATTTGAGTAATATCTTTTTTATCCACTCTACAGATTTTAAGCCTTGCCAATCTTAATGGCATGTCTGATTCACCTTTTCTGTAGCTTAATGCAATATCAAATAGAGGACATAATTAATGGAAATGTATTTGAGGGTACAAATGAGCCCCTAAATAAAATTCCAGGCTATGACATTGGGTGGTTAAAATCTATTCCAATTAAACTCTTTTGAGATAGTAATTTATGATGAAAAGACTGTGAATATTTAAACATAGTTAAATGCTCAGAAGCTTTATTCTAATAAAATCATATATGTCTAAAAGAGATTTCAGAATATATCTACTAGAAGCAGAATCTACCTGTGATAGGACTTATTAGTTTATTTTTGAAATAAAGAATTTGTTAAAATAGTGCTAAATTATACACTAAACAATTAAGATCCTCGTCTTTTGGAGAATACTTAGATAACATTTGAATACAAATAAATATGGGTATGGTTAAGAGATTTAGCAGAGCGTCAAGCATTTTCAAAATTTACTTCAAGTTTTTTATATACATTTACATTTCTTTCTTGTTTCAAATTTTGTTGCATATGTATTAAGTGTAACTGTTTAGTCAGAATGGGAGTTTTGTTTAGTGGAAATATAACCAAATAAGGTAAAGTTGAAAATTTTTGTTTCAGGAAACTGCTTAGTGCTGCAGTTCCCGAAGTGAGTTCCATGAAGTATTAAGTATATGTAAAATCTTAATATAGTCAATCAATATTTATTTTCAGGAAGAACAAAACAAAATGCCAGTCCTTGTGGAACTTATGTTCTATTGTGAGATCTATCAGATCTCACACAAAGAAACAAGCATGTACTTGACAGGTCAGATTATTATATGTGCTAAGAAGACCAAGGCAGCCTAAGATGATTGAGCACAATGGTATGAGGGCCTGCCATTCATACAGTATATTCAGGGAAGGCCTCTTAGATAAGAGGTTATCTGAGCAGAGATATAATGCAGAGTGAGGGAGGCATGGGACATCTAGGGGCAGAGGGTTACTTGAAAAGCAAAGAAAAAAAATTTTTTTAACCCAGGAGGTGTTAGTGTCCTTGGAAAATTGTAGAAAGGTCAAGGAGGCTGGTGTGGCTGGACAGAAGAAGAGAAGAATAGAGGATAAAGCCAAAGGTCTTTGGAGTGTGGGAAACTTAAAGAGATGGTAAGGATTTTGGATTTTTTTCTCAATGAAGAAGATAGTCATTGGAGGATTGTAAACAGAGAAGTAAAAGGCCATTCAATAATTACTAGTCAGTATTAGGTCTAATAATGTTAATTTTATATTAAATATACATTAAAATATATCATTGGATGTATTGAATACTTATTGCAATTTAAATATGTATCAAACTTTGAACATTTCCACTTCTCAGTGATTGTCTTTCCCTAATTTTGTTAATCTAAATGCACACTATATTTCCTACTAATATTTTATAAATACCTTGTACATTTTAATGTGCTTCAAGGTAAAATCTATTTCGAAACTGTGATCCAGAGAAACATTGTGATTCTATTCTTTCATTGAGCATCTACCATGTGCCAGGTATAAGCTTATTGATACTTAAGAGATGACTTTCTTATGTTTTATTGATACAGATTTCTTGAAATGTGAAATTTTATAGCAGTTAAAAAAAAAAGAAGTTAAGTGCATACAAGTTATAGAGACAACTCCAAGCATTAAGGGATTGACAAAGCTCTGAGAGAGAGAAGATTTCATGGTAGGGCTCCTAGAAATTCAATGCCTGTGCTAAGTTCTGAAAAGCAAATGGGAGCATTTGGGGTGGGCAAATTAGATGAGTACATTAAAGTAGTGGGAATAACCTGTGTAATGACATTGATCTATGAGTCTGGAGACCTCTAAGTAGCTAGGTTCAAACAATCAATTGTCTTTTTTACCTATTAAACATAAATCAGCTGAGAATAAGACAATAGGTAGGCCTATGGTGAACCAGAAGATTCATGTCCATCTTAAATAAGTATAAATATGTGTTGCTACACACACACACACACACACACACACACACACACATGGATATACATGCATATATACACTTCACAAAAAACAAACAAAATGTATCTTTAGGCCAGATTTATTAGATTTCCTTATTTGTGTCACCAGATTTGGTATATAGGTTGAGAAAAGTAGTGGATAATAATAGATTGGTAGGCAATAATTATTTAAGATTTGGAACCTAGGAAACCATCAATATGAGGCTATTTTGAAGAATCACATTTTGGTAACTAACTAAATAATAAGTTAGAAGCAGGAATAAGGAAAACTATAAGGTTGCTCTATTGGGATAGTTCAGGAAACTTACAAATGTGGTAGTAAGAGAATACTGAATAGATATGTGTCACTTTATGGACGTCTAATTACATATACTAACTACTTATCTGTGAGAGATGATGAAAATATAGGATGAGTGAATTTTCTGATATAGAGACCTAGATGGGTGGTACCAGTGCAAACAAGAAAAGAGCTATAGGAGGCCGATCAGAGTTAGGGAGAATAAACGTAAGTCGGGCTATCTTTTATCTGCTTCCAGAAACTCCTTTTCTAGATCTTCAAATATTAAATTTGGTTTTATTAAATACTTATGACATCAGTGTATACTTGATATTATAAGTATCACAGTATTTGAGATTTGTGGCATCATAATTGTATAGATTATAAAATTGACAACTTTCCAAATTCTGAAATTGAATGTTTCAAAATATGATTTTATACAATGTTACTTTAAAAAGTTTTATAACCGTTGAAATAATGAAAAGCTTTACTACAAGAAATCTAGAAGTGTCCTTGGAAATGATCTAAGCAAGTACACTTGTTTTATAGCTGAGAAAACCAAGACACAAAGATATTCAGGTGACATGCCCAAGACTGGACAGTTATTTGGTAGCAGAATCATATAATTTAAACTCTGATGAAAAATTTTAAGTTAAAGTAAACTTACTAATATGTTCTTAATGTGGATTTAAGAAGAAAGTAGGGGCTTATGATACATCAAGAACATGATGACCCAATTTTGTTCCTTTTTATAGCTGAGTAATATTCCATTGTATATATGTGCCACATCTTCTTCATCCATTCCTCTGTTGATGGATATTTAGGTTGCTTCCATGTCCTGGCTATTGTAAATAGTGCTGTAATGAACACTGAGGTTCATGTGTCTTTTTGAATTATGGTTTTCTCTGGGTATATGCCCAGGAGTGGGATTGTTGGGTCATATGGTAGTTCTATTTTTAGTTTTTTAAGGAACCTCCTACTGTTCTCCATAGTGGCTGTATCAATTTACATTCCCATCAACAGTGCAAGAGGGTTCCCTTTTCTCCACACCCTCTCTGGCATTTATCGTTTGTAGATTTTTTGATGATGGCCATTCTGACTGGTATGAGGTAATGCCTCATTGTGGTTTTGATTTGTATTTCTCTAATAATTAGTAATATTGAGCATCTTTTCATGTGTTTGCTGGCCATCTGTTTGTCTTCTTTGGAGAAATGTCTATTTAGGTCTTAGGTCATTTGTAGAGATATGGATGGACCTAGAGACTGTCATACAGAGTGAACTTAGAAAGAGAAAAACAAATATTGTATATTAATGCATATATGTGGAATCTAGAAAAATGGTATAGATGATCTTATCTGCAAAGCAGAAATAAAGACACAGATGTAGAGAACAAACGTATGGATAACAAGGGGGAAGGTGGGGTGGGATGAACTGGGAGATTTGAATTGACATATTTACACTACTGATACTATGTTTAAAATAGATAACTAATGAGAACCTACTGTAAGCTCAGGGAACTCTACTCAATACTCTGTGGTGACCTAAGTGGGAAGGAAATCCAAAAAAGGGGATATATGTATACATATAGCTAATTCACTTTGCTGTACAGTAGAAACTAACACAACATTGTTAAACAACTATACTACAACAAAAATTAATAAAAAAATAAAAAATAAATTTAAGAAAAAGAATGAGCAGACGTTTCCCATGGAGCATACTTTTTATATTCAACACGTTTGATAAAATATTTCCATTGCTTATACAGGTCTAAATGTAACTTTGCATGTTTGTTCGTATTATTGTTTGATATTATCAGATTCCGATGGGTCTAAAATTTGTCTCTTTAATTAATTTAGACAACACAGCACTGCTGCATGGTCTAAATTATAGAGGACTTGATGTTGACAATGATGGACATTACAGAAATAAGATGTAAGCTAGCTACACAATTTTTAAAAATTGTGGAACAAAATGTTGATTATAAACATTCTGTGTCATTTGATTGGACATTTGCTGAAGTGAAATGACTTTGCAGCTGATCAGTGTGAAATAGATGATTTTTTTCTCTTGTCAACGTGATGAATCTACTTCTACAGTACTCTTTTTTTTTTTCATGATAGACTGTTAATTCACATCCTGTGAATTCATGAAGACTATTCCACAGACAGTCATCTGGATTAACTTCTGTTAATTACCACTGAAATGTTGGGTTTTCTGCATAAACTGTGAAATGATCCTTTAGAGAATAGGCTGAAAATGACTTTGAAGCCTCTGCTGCTGCTGAGCCCTTTGGTTCTGTGATGCAACATTTAGCCCCTTTGTAATTTAATTTCCTACTTTGAAATGTCACTCGCCAAATACCAATTCGACTCCCCTTACTCTACATCCAAAAATCCTATCATAAATGTCACATATGATAAAGAAATGGATTACATGGATTTACGAGTGGGAATTTCTCAGGAATGAATTCTCAGAGATACAATATTATTTTCACTCCATGAAAATGTTCATGTAGTTTGCACAATGATTCTATTTCCATAATGTTCACCTAAACCCATGGATTTCTGTATTATTTCAATGTGGTTACGTGTGATTCAGGTTAGCCTTCATGTAAGCTGAGAATCCTATATTTAACTCTAGTTCAGATGAAATTTGGCATAAGTCATATCCTATTTTTGACTATTGGCATAAACTACTGGACAAATTATTGTTTCATTTTTCTATAAAAATTGATTTACTTTCTAAATCTTTCCAGTGCTCTTATTTCTTTTGGAAGTAAAGAACACTAAAGTAGGACCTATTCAGAGGTCAACTGCTATTCTTCAAAGAGTGACTTTAAGTTATTTAAACCTCCAAGGACTCTGAAATAGACTTTAGTATAAATATTTCAGTGGTGCAATTTTCCATCAATAAAAGGATACACTCGTACTAAATCAAACCAAAAAAAAAAAAAAAGTGGAAAGCTTAGCATTTTGCTGAGCTTGTATTTCAGTCATGTTGCTGAATACATGCCATTTCAAAAAAATATCCCTTGATCTAGTTTTCTACAATTTTCGTATGGTTTGATTCTATCTTCTCTTTTAGCGATGAGGTAGCAGTATAAAAAATGATTTGTATGTATGAAACGTTTTGTAAATCTCGAGTATACTTGAATTGTACTCTAATTTCAAGTCATTGCTTTTTAAGTGTATATATAGCTACATAAAAATATCTAAAAATTGGAACAATCTCCTTATTTTTTTCTTGATTAGCCCTTAAACTCTATATATTTGTAAGCTTTTATGTCTACAGTATCTTACATTGCTCTTTTGGTGATGGTTTAGGTAAAGCTAGAAACACTTTATCATGTCTTCTGACTTCAAAATGTTGACCTCTTAGTGTAGCACTTGTTATTGGTTTGGTTCTACATTTCCAATAAACATCAAATACAATGCATTATGTAAGGATAAAAATCTATTCAACAGATTTTCTGTTTCAAAGAGACCTAGAAGGTAAAGATATATATCTCACCCACTGATTCTCATCTTGGACTTCAGGACTAGCATACCCTGGAAAAAAGTTGTTGCAACTGCTTTTCAAGGTCAGTGAACAATTAATCCAGTTGATACAACATGACATCAGAAGAGTAAGTAAAATGCATTTGCCAAAATCTCGTAACACTCAGCTATGGTTATCTTGACTACCACATTTATTTTTGTCCTAAGAGTCACCACTTAAAATATAAATTCCAAGGAAATTTTCTGGATTTGGAATCTGATTTTGAATAAGGAATAATTACCCCAAATACCTGTGTGAACTAAGAGAAATATCCTATTCATTTTCCTTACTTGAGAAATGGTGATAATGCATTCCCTCACTTGATTCTATTTTTGGATCAAATAAACAAATAATTTGAAAGTATTTTCAAAACTGTCAAATACTATCTAAATATTCAATACAAGTGTTGTTATTATCATTAAAAAACTTTCCTCACCAAATAAATCATGAGAAAACACTATGGCATTTGCTTTTTTATAGGATATTAATGAGGCTGCACTGAATGTTGATTTATTTGGCTTACAATGAGTAGTTTGTGTTTCTTCCCTAATTTTTTCCAATAGATAACCTGTGGTTTAGTATCTCTTGTGTTTGCATCAAAGGCTTTAAATCGGGATGCAAAACTTATGGTTGAACTTGAGTAATAGGACTCAAGGAAATTGAGAGGTATACTGCAATGGAAGGAATTATGATGGTGTGAGGATGGCCACCGACTGCAATAAGAGTGAAAGAAGAGGCCTGACATTGTCTTGGTGAGGCCTCAGCAGACCTAAATATAATGGGCTTCCCAGATTTTTTAGGTATTTGGTGCAATTTGGCAATTTTGGTTCTGGCCAGTGCTAGCTTTCAGCGAGGAGATGTGGTGAGTCCCATGTAACTTCTGGCATTTTTTTTTTTTTTTTTGCTGCACCGCACAGCATGTGGGATCATTTTTTCCTCAACCAGGGATAGAACCAGGGCCCCCTGCTGCACTGGAAGTGCAGAGTCTTAACCACTGGACACCGCCAAGGAAGTCCTGGCATTTACTTTTAAAGACGAGGATGGAGTAAGTGTGAATATTGGGGCTTGGGTTTTAATACCAGTCAGTGGGGATGAGAAAGCTGAATTCAGAAAGAAACATTTGGCTTTATTACCATATATATCAAGGAGTATATGTGAATATGTCTTATCCTTTTCCAGGCTAGTAGTCTCAAAAAAGTGTATGCTACACTTTCTGTATTTTTGTGATTTTTTTATCACTTCATAATTTACTGTTGCGATTCAAACATTTTAAATTTTAAACATATACATACACTCACACACACATATATGAACACATATATTTTTCCTCCCTTTCCCCATATGCCATCTCCTTCTCTTTATTCCTTTCCCTTTCTCTACACTATTTTTGTGACTTGAATGTCCTGATACTGCCTGGAGAGGAAGAACTAAGCCAAGGCAGTGAATCCTGAAAAGTAATGGTGGTTATCCGTTCCTGCCTCTTTAAGCATCCAGTTTCAACCACTAGGATTTCATTCAACCTTCTGAGACTAAACTATGAATAAAGATAATGTTATTTTTATGTTCTCTGGGCCATACATAGTCTCTATTCCAGGGGCTCTTAAATATTTAGATGTGCAAAATTCACCTGTGATGTTTAAAATTGGCACCTGCCCAGACTCAACCGCTTTTGATTCTTATTCAGCAGATCTGGGATGGAACCTAAAAAGTTGCATTTCTAACAAACACCCAAAGTGACTGGATGCAAGAATCCTGTGGGTTACATTTTTATAACAATGTAAACTCTGAAAACATTTACAATTTTTATTTCTTACAGTAAAAAAACAAAAAAACTGATGTTGACAAGTAGGGAAATAGCTCTACAAGACAGTTTACCAATGTGCACAGAACTGCTATGACTCGTTCTAATTATATGTGTTCTCCTTTAATTTGCCCATACATTCCTTTTAATTATAAAAATAACTTTTTCCAAACATTTTCCCGCATCAGATGTTATTAGCTTTTCCCCTAAGGTCTAAGAGTACTAAGATTTGCTTACAATGTCCCTTTGCATCTCTAGCAGTTTGACACAACTACTGATGCTGCGAGATCTCTACCTGGAATTTCCCACCCCAGATTCCTAGGCCTCGTACATAGAACAGAATCACTGCCTGACATTTGAGTAACTTTTTAAACATCTAAATAAACTTGTTTTTATTGCTGTTGTAATTCTATCTGTGTCACTCGGGTAAGATTTTATGGTATCATGCAATTTTAAAATATCAAATTTTGTTAACTTCAAAACTCTTTAAAGCATTGCCACTTGTATTTCACTAAAGTGCAAGTAGCCTGTACAAGAGTAGACATTAGATCCAGGGGTGAGAATCAGCTGATTAAGAGCATTCAGAAATCAAAGGTGGGGGTGATTTTTGAAAGAACTTACAAATTAAAAAAACAAAGGCCATCTGCTCTACTATACATATACCAGATAAGGAATGTTATTTTTAATTTTATACTTGTAGCATTTTGATCTCTAAAGTGTGAGTTTTATTAATCAAACACTGCAAGCTAAAATATAAAATTTGAAAATGTTCAACAGTGAATTGTTAATTTGTTGTTTCACATTTTTTTTTTGTTAGGGATTTTTAATAGCCTCTTAACATATTAAGTTTTCTGTGTATATGTCAGATGTGAATATACCAAATTCCCAAATTATACATCATAATTGTCAATGTTTCTGGTCAAAGGGCATGAACACTGAAGCCAAATGTGTCTCAGTCATTCTCTGCTATAAGTGCATGTTCTGTTAAAATGGTGAGTTTTTCATTCACTCACTAGCTGGATAACCTCAGGTAAGCTACTTAAACTCTTTGCCTCAGTTTCCTCATCTTTAAAACTGGTATGATAGTAGAACCTGATTCATAGGGCATTGTATGGATGATAACATGTTTGTTTATTTAAAGCAGTTAGGACAGAGCTTGGCATGTGGTAAACCCATACGGTAAATAGCTAACTGTAGCTATTATTATTAGTATCACTTGGGACAGGGGATTCCAAGTAGTACTTGTGGAGAAGGTAGTGAAAAATATTCTTTGTATCCCAGAATATGATAAATATTGTTGATGATTATTGCTGGACATTTCAGAAATATTCTCAAATATCTTGTTTTAGTTTTCCTGAAAGAAGATTTTTCCCTTTTTTGTAGGATTTCCTGCATAACTAGTAGCTTCGAAAATTTATTCTAAATAATGAGACAGATAAATTACTTAGCCAAATGTCTTAGTCAGTGTGGGCTGACTAAGTATCATAGATAGGATGGCTTTTAAAAACAGAAATTTATTTCTCATAGTTCTGGAGGCTGGAAGTCTGAGATCAGGGTACCAGCATGGTCTGGTTAAGGTGAGGGCCATCTTCCGGATTGCAGATGGTCATGTTCTCTTGTATCCTCACAAGGCAGAAGGGACAAGAAAGAAATCTCAGGAGGGTCTTTTATAAGGCCAATAATTCCATTCATGAGGGTTCTACCCTCATGACCTAATTACCTCCCAAAGGCCTACCTCCTAATACTATCTTATTGAGGATTAGGATTTCAACAGATGAATTGGCAGGGGGAGGGGGTGTAAAAACCTTCTGTCCATAACATAAAGTTATCAACTAATTATTATTTTTTTCTTTTCTCTTTTATTATTTCTATCTATTTGACTTTGAATTCCAGGATGCTGAATGGGGACTAACTTCCATGCTCATTCATACATATTAAATGACAGATAAAGTATGAAATCTCAATAACAGATTCTGTGTCCCATATCTAAGGGAAATATTTTCAAATACCATTTTGCTTACTAATAGAAAAATATAAAATTCAAAAATACCAAACAACATAAAAACAAACTTAAGAAGCTTTAGATAAAATTCATATTAATAGCCTTATTATTAACTAAATTCTAGAATAAAATTATTTTTAGTGAGCAATACATAATTTTTAATTTCTAGATTTACAGTGGTATCTAAAAGAATATATAAAAAATTTTGGCATAACTATTAAATAAATTTTAAGGACTGGTATACTTTTGGCAAAATAGTCTGTTGATATTTCTCTCATTGCTTAAAGGAAGTTATTAAAAATGCACAAGATAATCTCATATTGCTGGAAGAGTTGGCAAATAACTCAGCAACAAGTGTACATACAAAACTGAATCCACTTGGGTTTGAAAGAACTACCCACATAGTCTGCACCTTGCCCACTGCAAAGACTGAAATAGGACAGGAAATCCAGTGAGATTTACTGCAGAGTCTAAAACAAAAGCCATGAAAGTGAATGAATAACAAAAACTTATAAATAACTAGCTTTATTGTTCGTGATTCTTGTATCAATATATTCCTGATACAAGTTTTTTGCCTGTCCTACACTTCACCTATCTTTCCTTAAAAATAAGAAATACATATTTGATTTGTCTTTCCCTGATGATTATTGATGGTAAGCATCTTTTCATGTGCTATTAACTATCTGTATGTCTTCTCTGGAAAAATACCTATTCAGGTTCTCTGTCCATTTTTTAATTGGATTGTTTTTTTGATATTGAGTTGTATGCATTCTTTATATGTTTTAGAATTAATCTTGTATTGTATATATCATTGGCAAATATCTTCTCCCATTCAGTAGGTTGCCTTTTGTTTTGTTGATAGTTTCCTTAGCTGTGCAAAAGCTTTTTAGTTTGATGTAGTCCTATTTGTTTATTTTTGCTTTTCTTGACCTTGCCTGAGGAGACAAAGCTGAAAAGATGTTGCTAAGAGTGATGTCAAAGAGCATACTGCCTATGTTTTCCTCTAGGAGCTTTATGGTTTCAGTTCTTACATTTAAGTCTTTAATTCATTTTGAATTTATTTTTGTACATGGTGTGAGGAAATGGTTTAGTTTCATTTTTTTACATGTAGCTGTCCAGTTTTCACAGCAAAACTTATTAAACAGACTGTCTTTTCTCTGTTATATATCATTGACTCATGTGTCATATATTAACTGATCATATGTGCATGGGTTTATTTCTGGGCTCTCTATTTTGTGCCATTGGTTGAAGTGTTTTTGTGCCAGTACCATACTGTTTTGATTACTATAGCTCTGTAATATAGTTTGAAGTCAGAGCACATGATACTTCATACCTATCAGAATGGCTACCATCAAAAAGATGAGAAATAACAAGTGTTGGTGAGGATGTGGAGAAAAGGCAACCCAGGTACACTGTTGGTGGGAATGTAAATTGGTATAGCCACTATAAAAACAGTATGGAATTTCCTCAAAAAATTAAAAATAAAACTAACATGTGACCCAGCAATTTCACCTCTGTATTTATCAGCAGAAACCAAAATACTAATTCAAAAAGTTATATGCACTTCAATGTTCACTGTAGCATTATTTACAATATCCAAGATAATGAAACAACCTAAGTGTCCACTGATAGATAAATGGATAAAAAAATTGTGATATACATAAATAATGGAATATCAGCCATAAAAAAGAATGAAATCTTGCCACTTGGACAACATGGATAGACCTAAAGGATATTATGCCATGTGAAATAAGTCAGACAGAGAAAGACAAATACTGTATGTTTTCATTTACACATGAAATCTAAAATATAAAGCAAAGACCAAATATAATAAAACAGAAAGAAACTCAAAGATATAGAGCACAAACTAATGGTTACTGGGGTAAAGGGGAGAAGGGCGAAAGGAGAGTCAAAATAGGTGAAGGAGATAAGAGGTACAACTACTATTATACAATAATAAGTCACAAGAATGTACTACACAGCATAGAAAATATAGTCAATAATATATTGATAATTTCATATGATGCATAATGTATAAAAATATCAGATCACTATCTTGTACACCTGAAACTCATATAATATTGTATGTCAATGATTCTTCAATAAGAATAAAGAATATCACTATTTCCCTCAAACAGCTAGTGTCTCAAGCATTACTCATAGAGTGTAGTATGTTTTTGACTAAAAAAAAATTTCCAAGTGCAAAATACATAAACTGGCAAAACATAGACATATAATTATACTTTTTTAAATACTTCCCTATTAAAAGAGACCCACTCATACTTTCACATAACCATGGAAAATGGCAGCCACTTAAATCTATGTTGCCCCATAGTTACTCCAAAAACAATGCAGAAAAACAAGAAGACCAAAGAAAATTACACAAAAATAATGTGTTCAAAAGACAGAAAATTCCAAGATTACAAATTACCTTCTAAAATAAAGGAAAAAACCTACCACATCCCAGCAGGTGATCTCCACACTCCAGCCACAGCCTTAGCCATGAGCAAGAGCACACACAACCTTAACCATGGTTGGAAATGCACATCATCAGTGATGGGACAAAGCAATACCAGATGCCTCCTGATGTGATGTACTGAGAAGGACATAATACACATGCTGGATTCTTGCAAAAACTAAACAACCTGCATCTAACAATATGGACTAATTAGTCAAATTCAAAATTTGAGACATTCTCGAAGATAACTGGCCTGAAATTTTCAATAATATAATGCAATGTTAAGTCTGACAGATATGAAAATGAAAGGTAATGTGTCATCAGAGATTGGATCCTGGAATAGGAAAGGACATTAGTGGCACAATTGGCAAAATCTGAATAAGGTCCGTAGATTAGATAATACTGCATTATCAATATTATTTTCCTCCTTTTGATAATTGTATTCTGGCTACGTAAAGGAATGTTCTGTTTTAATAAATACACTGAATTTATAAGTACACTGAAGTAGGGACTTCCCTGGCCGTCCAGTTGTTAAGACTTTGCCTTCCAATGCAGTGGGTGCGGGTTTGATCCATAGTCGGGGAGCTAAGATCCCACCTGCCTCATGGCTAAAAAACCAAAACATAAAACAGAAGCAATATTGTAACAAATTCAATAAAGACTTTAAAAATGGTCCATATCAAAAAAAAATCTTTAAAAAAATATGCTGAAGTATTTAGAGGTAAAAGGTATTTAAATGTAAAATTTGAGTCTTGCAAAAATATACAAACTATACACACACTAGATAAATAGACACACAGATAAAGAAAAGGGGACAGTGAGAGATTGAAAAAAAAATGATGAAGCATGTGTAAAAACACGTTAACATTCATGGGATGTGCATGAAATGTATATGAGAATTCTTTGCACTATTTTTATGCTCCTTTGTACTTTTTACTGAAGTAGTCTGAAATTCTTTCAAAAGAAAAGTTAAAAACATATATCCCCAAACTCTTGATGAGTTCAGCCTTAACTGGAAGCATACAGATTCTGATCATGAAAGGTTGTGATATATTAGTTGTAAAGCATGTTTCCTATTTGTTTTCCTCTTTTACTACCCCGTCGTGATACAAAGCTTTATGTATCTCATTGCATAATCATTAGACTATTATCATTTTTTTAAAAAATGGCCAAACTAATAGTATAAACTAGAGCGAATCTGAAACTAACGCTAATCTGAAACAAATAGTACAAACTAGAGCTAATCTGAAACTTGTCATAACCGTTACACATTCCATAGCCTGAAATAAGAAAAAATAGTATCTTCAACAATATTGAATTGTCAGAGGACAAAAAAATACTTTAATGAATTGCACTATTTTAGAGATAAACTTGAGAAATTGGGATCAAAGGATAGGAGAGAGGAGGTGGCTTCAAGTCCATCCAGGGGAGGCAACGTCTTTATAGATGATAGACATTGCATGCAAACAATGGCTGCATTTGCAGGGGTGCTGCATGCAGGCATACAGTGTTTGTAATTGAGGATGATTATGGTTAATGACTCCAGTAATGTACACTTTCGAGTCGGCAGGACAATGTAATTTATATCAAACCTATTCAGTATCTCTTCAGGCATTTTGCCTGGTTTAATCTTAGCCCGGCTCTGGCTGCAGAGGGATGCTCTGGAAGCTTCACAGCTGGCTCATATTAAAATGTTCATGGTCTCCCCCACCCCTCAATGCCTCCAGTATATTCAGAAGTAAATAAAGCTATTTGAGTCTTGATATCAGCTGGATGGCTCAGAGCCTGTCATAGTTTAACATGACAGGACCAAGATCTTTAGTCCTAAAAACACTAGGTTTTAGTTGGCAGAAAGGAAACAAAACATCTGTCTGTGAAATTCACTGATGAGGTGTTAACCAACAACAGCTACACTTTTTGGTAAAAGGAAGCTGTTTTACATTTCAATACGCTGTGAAACACAACATTCTGTGAGGGTTTTCAAAAGATAAAAATAATCAGTTAATACAAAATATGACCAGTCTTCATTTCTCCAAATACCAGGAGTAAATCCCTAGCAAGCAAAACTGTTTATGGAATCAATGCAGGAATAGATCCTATTTAGAAGCTAGACTATTCATTTAAATCCAGTGCCAGATAAATCTCTAAAACAAGAACTTTTTTTAAACTATGAAATTAAGCATAAACACGTCTTCTTTCTTTTTGTTTTTGTTTGTTTTTTGGCTTACTGTCATTTTAGAGAAGGGTAAGGAGAAGTTTCTATATACTTGCACTTGTAATTTTCAGATTCTGATTACAAATACCAAAGCATGACAGAGTGTGTACACAAATGAGATGGAAAAATATATGAGGGGCTTAAAGCTCAAGATAATTACAGTTCTGAAAAAAAAAAGCTATTGTGTTACACACCTCAGTTTTGTAAGTAGAGTTTTTCTTTCTATGCAAGCAAATGCAAATCACTACATTTGATCAGTTCCAGAGGCAACATTTTCAGTCTAAACAATGATATCCATCAATGACAACAATAGGATGGGCTTGGAAAGTAAGGTTAAAACATCCATGTCCTGGTCTCAGTGCTAGGTAAATGGCACAGAGAATGATTGGTATGTGAAAGGAATAATAAAGTTCGGATGGCAAAGTGGATATAAACTTCAGGAAAATACAAATAACTCAGCTGATTATGGGGCTGGGACATTTTTCATACACACAAGTATCTCACAATTTATTTTATTTTTATTTATTTTTAAACATCTTTCTTAGAGTATAATTGCTTTACAATAGTGTGTTAGTTTCTGCTTTATAACAAAGTGAATCAGCTCTACATATATATATATATCCCCATATTTCTTCCCTCTTGCGTCTCCCTCACACCCTCCCTATCCCACCCCTCTAGGTGGTCACAAAGCACCAGCTCATCTCCCTGTGCTATGTGTCTGCTTCCCACTAGCTATCTATTTTACATTTGGTAGTGTATATATGTCCATGCCACTCTCTCACTTCATCCCAGCTTACCCTTCCCGCTCCCTGTGTCCTAAGTCCATTCTCCAAGTCTGTGTCTTTATTCCTGTCCTGTCCCTAGGTTCCTCAGAACATTTCTTTTCTTTTTTTTTTTTTTTTAGATTCCATATATATGTGTTAACATACGGTGTTTTTTTTTCTTTTTCTGACTTACTTCACTCTGTATAACTGACTCTAGGTTCATCACCTCACTACAAATAACTCAATTTTGTTTCTTTTTATGGCTGAGTAATATTCCATTGTATATATGTGCCACATCTTCTTTATCCATTCATCTGTCGATGGACACTTAGGTTGCTTCCATGTCCTGGTTACTGTAAATAGAGCTGCAATGAACATTGTGGTACATGACACTTTTTGAATTATGGTTTTCTCAGGGTATATGCCCAGTAGTGGGATTGCTGGGTCGTATGGTAGTTCTATTTTTAGTTTTTTAAGGAATCTCCATACTGTTCTCCATAGTGGCTGTATCAATTTACATTACCACTGACAGTGCAAGAGTGTTCCCTTTTCTCTACACCCTCTCCAGCATTTATTGTTTGTAGATTTTTTGATGATGTCCATTCTGACCGGTGTGAGGTGATATCTCATTGTAGTTTTGATTTGCGTTTCTCTAATGGTTAGTGATGTTGAGCATCCTTTCATGGGTTTGTTGGTAATCTGTTCTTCTTTGGAGAAATGTCTGTTTAGATCTTCTGGCCATTTTTGTATTCGGTTGTTTGTTTTTTGGATATTGAGCTGCATGAGATGTTGTAAATTTTGGAGATTAATCATTTGTCAGTTGCTTCATTTGCAAATATTTTCTCCCATCCTGAGGGTTGACTTTTCATCTTGTTTATGGTTTCCTTTGCAGTGCAAAAGCTTTTAAGTTTCATAAGGTCCCATTCATTTATTTTTGTTTTTATTTCCATTTCTCTAGGAGGTGGGTCAAAAAGGACCTTGATGTGATTTATGGCATAGAGTGTTCTGTCTATGTTTTCCTGTAAGAGTTTGATAGTGTCTGGCCTTACATTTAGGTCTTTAATCTATTTTGAGTTTATTTTTGTGTATGGTGTTAGGAAGTGTTCTAATTTCACTCTTTTACATGTAGCTAACCAGTTTTCCCAGCACCACTTATTGAAGAGTCTGTCTTTTCCCCATTGTATATTCTCACCTCCTTTATCAAGATAAGGTGACCATATGTGCATGCATTTATCTCTGGGCTTTCTATCCTTTTCCATTGATCTATATTTATGTTTCTATTCCAGTACCATACTGCCTTGGTTACTGTAGCTTTGTAGTATAGTCTGAGGTCAGGGAGCCTGATTCCTCCAGCTCCACTTTTCTTTCTCAACATTGCTTTGGCTATTCAGGGTCTTTTGTGTTTCCACACAAATTGTGAAATTTTTTGTTCTAGTTCTGTGAAAAATGCCATGGGTAGTTTGAAAGGGATTGCATTGACTCTGTAGATTGCTTTGGGTAGTAGAGTCATTTTCACAATGTTGACTCTGGATTCCAATCCAAGAATATGGTATATCTCTCTGTCTGTTTGTATCATCTTTAATTTCTTTCATCAGTGTCTTATAGTTTTCTGCATACAGGTCTTTTGTCTCCTTAGGTAGGTTTATTCTTAGGTATTTTATTCTTCTGTTGCAGTGGTAAATGGGAGTGTTTCCTTAGTTTCTCTTTCAGATTTTTCATCATTAGTGTATAGGAATGCAAGACATTTTTGTGCATTAATTTTGTATCCTCCTACTTTACCAAATTCATTGATTAGCTCCAGTAGTTTTCTGGAAGCATCTTTACGATTCGCTATGTGTAGTATCATGGCATCTGCAAACAGTGACAGCTTTACTTCTTTTCTGATTTGGGTTTGTTTTATTTCTTTTCTTCTCTGATTGCTGTGGTGAAACCTTCCAAAACTATGCTGAATAATACTGGTGAGAGTGGACGACCTTGTCTTGTTCCTAATCTTAGAGGAAATGGTTTCAGTTTTTCACCATTGAGAACAATGTTGGCTGTGGGTTTGTCATATATGGCCTTTATTATGCTGTGGTAAGTTCCCTCTATGCCTACTTTTTGCAGGATTTTTATCAAAAATGGGTGTTGGGGGCTTCCCTGGTGGCGCAGTGGTTGAGAGTCCGCCTGCCAATGCAGGGGACACGGGTTCATGCCCCGGTCTGGGAAGATCCCACATGCCACAGAGCGGATGGCCCGCGAGCCATGGCTGCTGAGCCTGAGCATCCGGAGTCTGTGCTCAGCAACGGGAGAGGCCACAACAGTGAGAGGCCCACATACCCCAAAAAATAAAAAGAAAAAAAATGGGTGTTGAATTTTGTGAAAAGCTCTTTCTGCATCTACTGAGATGATCATATGGTTTTTCTCCTTCAATTTGTTAATATGGTGTATCACATTGATTGATTTGCATATATTGAAGAATCCTTGCATTCCTGGGATAAACCCCACTTGATCATGGTGTATGAGCCTTTTAATGTGCTGTAGGATTCTGTTTGCTAGTATTTTCTTGAGGTTTTTTGCATCTATGTTCATCAGTGATATTGGCCTGTAGTTTTCTTTTTTTGTGACATCTTTGTCTGGTTGTGGCATGAGGGTGATGTTGGTCTCATAGAATGAGTTTAGGAGTGATCCTCTCTCTGCTATATTTGGGAAGAGTTTGAGAAGGATAGGTGTTAGCTCTTCTCTAAATATTTCATAGAATTTGCCTGTGAAGCCATCTGATCCTGGGCTTTTTTTTGTTCGAAGATTTTTAATCACAGTCTCAATTTCAGTGCTTGTGATTGGTTTTTTTATATTTTTTATTTCTTCCTGGTTCAGTTTTGGAATATTGTGCTTTTCTAAGAATTTGTCCATTTCTTCCAGGTTGTACATTTCATTGACATATAGTTGCGTGTAGTAATCTTTCATGATCCTTTGTATTTCTGCAGTGTCATGTGTTACTCCTCCTTTTTCATTTCTAATTCTATTGATTTGAGTCTTCTTCCTTTTTTTCTTGATGAGTCTGGCTAATGGTTTATCGATATTATTTATCTTCTCAAAGAACCAGCTTTTAGTTTTATTGATCTTTGCTATTGCTTCCTTCATTTCTTTTTCATTTACTTCTGATCTGATCTTTATGATTTCTTTCTTCTGCTAACTTTGTGGGTTTTTTGTTCTTCTTTCTCTAATTGTTTTAGGTGTATGGTTAGGTTTTATTTGAGATGATGTTTCTTGTTTCTTAGGGTAGGATTGTAATACTATGAACTTCCCTCTTAGAACTGCTTTTGCTGCATCCCATAGGTTTTGAGTCATTGTGTTTTCATTGTCATTTGTTTCTAGGTATTTTTTGATTTCCTGTTAGATTTCTGCAGTGATCTCTGGGATATTAAATAATGTGTTGCTTCTTAGGCAGTTCCAGACATTTTCCCGGACTCCCTCCCGGGTAGCTGTGTCTCACTAGCCCCCTCCGGCTGTGTTCATGCAGCCAACCCCAGTCCTCTCCCTGGGATCTGAACTCTGAATCCCAAGCCTCAGCTCCCAGCCTGCACCCGCTCTGGTGGATGATCAGACAAGCCTCTCAGGCGGGTGAGTGCTGGTCTGCCCCAATTCTCTGTATGGGAATCTCTGCACTTTGCCCTCCACACCCCATTGTTGCACTCTCCTCCGTGGCTCTGAAGCTTCCCCACAACCACCCCCCGTCTCCACCAGTGAAGGGGCTTCCTCGTGGGTGGGAACTTTTCCTCCTTCACGGCTCCCTCCCAGTAGTGCAGGTCTCATCCCTATTCTTATGTCTCTGTTTTATTTCTTTTTTCTTTTGCCCTTTCCAGGTACGTGGGGAGTTTCTTGCCTTTTGGGAAGTCTGAGGTCTTCTGCCGGCATTCAATAGGTGTTCTGTAGGAGTTGTTCCATATGTTGATGTATTTCTGATATGTTTGTGGGGAGAAAGGTGATATCCACATCTTACTCCTCCACCATCTGATTTTATTTTTAAAATGCTTATTAATCAAACTGGTTTGCTCTCACATCTATATTGATATGTTATAAAGTTTAAAGTTTATGACCTATACCTCACATCAGAGTGTAGATATGTTCTTCAGTTTCTGTAATAAATAACACTGGATATGAAAGTGCAGTTGTTCATATGATTATAGTAAATGGCATGAGCTAAATTGACTATAAATGACCTCCTGTTGTCCAGCATGGAAATGCTGTCATTTCTTACATGAAAAGTAATTTTAAATAATCATTTGGTAAGAAGACTCAGGATTTAGCAGTGTTACCAACTGAGTAAAAGAAATTTCCAACACAAGCAGATAAAATATTAACATGGATGTTTTTCAGTTTTTTTCTTGTATCACATTCTTAAGAAAATTATTTTAAAGAGTAAAAGGACAGCTATTATAATGCACTGTAAAATACCTAATTGTTAGTCTGAGAGTAACACAATTCATCTATGTGATCTATGAGATCAAACCCTTAGAAACATTCAGAGAAAGTATGGCTATAATTCTCCTAGTATCTTTTCTAACAACTCCCTAATCTCCTTCCAGCATTTGGTGGCCATTCCATCTTGATTTATCTTTTGGGTGTTGGTAGTCTATACTCTAGGTAAGCTCAAATACTTATCCAGAATGCTAAAGACTACATATTCTAGGTTCTCTTGCAGCTAGGGTTCTGCATATCACCAGGGATTTCCTGGCAGATGTATCCATATATGAATTGGAGGGGAAATTTCTTTCTGACAAACATGGTCATGGAAGCATTTCATTTTTCTTTCCATTAGCATTGTGGAGTTTACACAAACACTAGCAGTAGTTTTCATTAGGAATAACAGACATGTAAAGTCTTTGAGAATCTTCAGGATCAAATATAATTGTAATAAGTCAGAGGAGAGTAGCCACTGCTTGATGTTTACATGATATATGGCATATCAGTCCCTTGAAATAAGTAAATTGAAATGTTAACTACATTAATAACAGTCCTAAGAGTGGACATTGTTGATGTGTGGGGCTGAAGAGGCCAGCCCACATCTGTCAAGCTTCCAAGTGATACTAACACAGGATGAAAGGCCAGGCTGGCTAACTGAAACTTCTCTTTCCCAAATTTGGTACTGGTACTAGTTTCTCCCCCATTTACAGCATGTCATGTTTTATATGATGTGTTGGTGATAGACAATGATAGTAAATAAAGCAACAAACACTTAACAGTAAGAATTACTCAGAAATTCCAATCTGCTATTGGGAAGACTATAAAAATATCATCATTTTATTTTTCTTTCCCAGATGTTTTAGTCTAGAGGAGAAGAAGAAAGGTTTTAAACCATCTATAATTCCTTGGATATTTGCTTGCTATTACTTCTTCAGATAGCACTCTATTGAGATAATCTCATGAAATATAGAATAAGACTAAATTGCAACAACTTTTTTCTCTTAATTATTTTACCCTAATCTCAGCTGGTAACCTTTTACTGCTGAACACCACGCACCAGGCATTCTGCAAAAAGGCACTTTTTTATTGACACTTTGAGGCCCACATTCAGTATATTGTTTGAATGGCTAGGGAAGAATAGAAAGCTGTTCTTTTAAAAAATAAGTTCATTTGTGGAAAAGAGTATGGCTTGGTCTCAGATTTAATTTACCCATGACATGTATACTTTGAAATACATACTTTTTAAAGTTATGCATTCATATCAAATACATACAAAGTATTTTTAATATATATATATACAGCTTTTTAACAATAGATTCCACCACCTCCCCTGACTAAATCAGAATCAGTAATGTATTTTATAGAGCAAGGACACTGTTGGTGGCAGTTTGTTTCTTTTCAATATTAAGGAGTTTTGTCAACTTTGGAATCTAAGGATACCTAGGAGGATCTGAATTAAGAACCAAATTTTAAGCTCTGCATATGGAACTGTTAGAAACATTACCTTTTTAAAAACATTTTTTCCAAGAAAAAATGTACATATATTTTTTAAACCATCTTCGACATAAATTTTATGGGGAGCAATAAGTGAATCAGAAAAATAGGGACTGTGTTTTCACTTACACAAGAAAGGCTGGTAGCTTAGTATCTGAAATGTTTGATGAAACGTCTTTTCCAATGTCAAGATGGATATAAGAAAAGTGACAAAAACTCTGGAATTCAAAATAGTTGCTGCTGAGGTGTGTTAGAGAAACAGAATCAGTAGGGTATGTGTGTATGTGTAGTGTGTGTGTGTAAATATGTACACACATTTGAGATATATGGAGAGGGAAATGGAGAAGAGAGAGAGGCTTTAAAGAATTGGCTCACATGATCAGGATTGTTGGAACTTGCAAGTCCAAAATCTGCAGGACAACCTGGTAGGTTGGAGATCCAAAGAAGAGATGATGTTACAGCTCAAGTCCAAAGGCAGTGTGGCTGCACAATCCTCTCTTTCTTGGGAGACCTCTGTCTTTTTCTCTGAAGGCCTTCAACTGATTGGATGAGGCTCATCCACACTCTGAAGAATAATCTGCTTTACTCAAAGACTACTGATTTAAATGTTAATCTAATTTAAAAATCACCTTCACGATAATATCTAGACTGCTTTTTGACCACATATTTGGGTAACGTGGCGTAACCAAGCTGACACTTGAAATTAACCACCACATGTGACATTAGCAGTCTATGATCATCAAGAATTGGAATCATTTTACCCACCTCTTCAAAGTGCATATCACTATCTATCAAATTTGGAGTAATATGAATACCCCTCCATTTACTTTCCTAAATCCTCTTAAAAATTGTATCACTTTAATTTACTTTTATTTCCAGTACCTTCTCCCTCACATCTTCTTCATTTTTCTCAGCTCTTACACTCACAACACACCAATGCATGCTGATTTTCTTGATTTAATTACTTTTCACAAGAGAGAAAAGATACAAGCCCATGACCCATTTAAAGATTTTGAATCTGTTGTACCAGTTCACTTCTACTTGGTGGCATGCACCTTTAGCTCCTGTTTCCAGCCTCTTTCAGGTAATTTTTATGTACATTCCTGTGTGTGTATGTGTGTGTGAGTGTGTGTGTGTGTGTGTGTGTATGTTCTCTCCAAATGAAATGTATTTCTTTTTCCAATGTAATACTTCTAAAGTAGAAGACAAAATTTTTAGAGCTCTAGGAATGTAAAGTAATAATTACATATGTGAATATCAAAGCATTACAGAGGTAACTATTAGTCTTCCAAAAAAGGCAACTGTAGGCAGAGGTAAAAACTCAGGAACCAGGATATAAGGCTCAAAATAGTTACATGTTATAGTCATCCAAAGGACAGCTCCTCTGTAAAATAAGATAGATTGCTCTTTGTATCACTAATGTATGTCACTGTCTGAAACGAGATGCTGTGCTGGAAAGGACTTGTAGAGGTTATCCAATGAATCCTAGGGCTTCCATTTGGTACTATGTCTACTGATGATGTGCCCCTTAAAACAAATATTTAGGAAGATATTAGCTTTTATATTTTAGGACAGTGTAATATGTTGCTTATTGAGTATCAGAAAATGCTTTATAATGTCTGAGCAGAATTCTCCTGTTGTATCAAATAACAGTCTTCTGCCTAAAAGTATTGCATATGGAAACCAATAGCACAATATCTTTTATTAATCATGTTACATTTTTCAGACTACTGTTTCAAATGTTTTTACAAGGCCACCAAAGCCTCACAGCAAAATGAATATGTGGTTGTCAAGGTACATTCCTGGCAAGGAGCCAGAGGT
This sequence comes from Mesoplodon densirostris, assembly GCF_025265405.1. Classification (NCBI taxonomy): domain Eukaryota; kingdom Metazoa; phylum Chordata; class Mammalia; order Artiodactyla; family Ziphiidae; genus Mesoplodon; species Mesoplodon densirostris. Next base: position 45,411,369 of record NC_082675.1, read on the forward strand.
GCAACCAGGTAACCCTAGCCAGATGTTTCGTGATGATACGTGACATCATCTAAACCATACATCGTCCCTTTCATTGTGCTTTGCTCATTTGCTAGTCATCTCCTGACATTTATTACCTTTTCCTCCCTCACTTATCTATATCTAGTCCAAAGCCCTCTTGAGCAGGTCATCTAGGCTTTAGTAAAAATAATTTTTCCTGTTCTCATGAGATGAACTCTGCCTCTGGCTATGAGCTCATATTTTTGACATGTAATTCCATCATCCAGGAATCAAGATCCTGCTTATTGATACCATCTGCACAGTCCATTGTTCATATCTTAGCTCTTTCTTTCTCAGCTCCTATCTTAGTGTGATGACAGCACCAGCTGTGCTGCCAAGTCTTTCATCTTCTGACCCAAGAAGGTATGGTCCTTTAAGTGTTTTTCATCTAGACATGGGTCAGTAGGAGTGTTAGGTGGATAGCAACATGGATGTGTCCTTGAGCAAGATGACACACACCCTGACCAGCAATGACCCACATTCAGTTTTTTCAGTAACTCTAGATGTGAAATCACCAAACTTCTCTAGCTTCCTTTTCCAAGGCCCAAGTTGTTTTGATGTGCTTTGTTCCCTGTAATTCTTTATGGAAATTGTGGGAAATTATGTGCTGGTTCTTCTAGGATCTGGAGTCCAGTCTTTTAAAGCATAGGTCTACCTATGCCAATATCTTTCAAATTGTTTCCTGCTTCCTCACTTTTCCCCCACATATGGGCATATGTCCTATGCAGTGTGTGATGTAAGGAATAGTATATTGAACTAGAATCCAGGTACCCTGATTTCTAGCTCTTACTATGGAAGTAACTTTGTAGTTTGGATGCACATCAAAGTCCTTAGCATTCTATTTTCTCATCTGAAAAATTCAGGTAATGAGGTGATAATTGTATAGCATCAGAGTGTCAGTTGACCTTTATGAAGGAATTTATCTTTTCTCTTTTATGTAAGTAAGATAAGAAATGGCATTTTGAAAAATGTTCACTAAGTTTTAAAAAGAAAACAAAGTGTTTATGGGGTGCTTTGTCCTTAAAAAAAAAGACAGCACTTCATTATGATGTTAAACTAAATTGTATGTTCTCCATAAATACTATAGAAGTTATAATAATGTTATCCATTAAAAACCTTGCAAGAGGGCTTCCCTGGTGGTGCAGTGGTTGGGGGTCCACCTGCCGATGCAGGGGACGTGGGTTCGTGCCCCGGTCCGGGGGGGTCCCACGTGCCGCGGAGTGGCTGGGCCTGTGAGCCATGGCCGTTGGGCCTGTGCGTCCAGAGCCTGTGCTCCGCAGCAGGAGAGGCCACGGCAGTGAGAGGCCCACATATCACAAAAAAACAAAACAAAACAAAACAAAACCTTGCAAGAGCTACCATGTGGGTGATATTTAAAGATCACTGTTCAGAAGCAAAAATGTAGAATGAGCTACTGAGCTATCAACAGCCTGCATTGGTGACAAACATAATTGTACATAAATGTTTTATATTATACACAGACATGAGTATTTGATGAGTACATGCCATTAAATCCAAATTTATTTATCACTGCTGTTCTGTGCAAGGATTTCATGTAAATTAAGTATTTCCCTTAGATGAGCTTCCCATTGCAAATGTATTTCACTTAGAAAAAGTCTTATTAATTTAACAGGCTCATGGTTTTACCATTTTCCTCAGTAAGGAAATTTACCATTTCTTCATTATTATAACATGTTAACCCAGAAATTTTCATAAGAAGGATTTGAAATGGTGGCACTCTTTCCAGGGACATTTTGCTTTACACAGCACAGCCTTGCTTTCTGGAAGAATTGTATAGTAGAAATGCAGCAGCATTTTGATGCCACACTTTGCCTGGGATATAATTTGCTTTGTTTTCTTTTATCACATACTTTTTGAATACCTAATACACTCCAGGCACTGTGATAGGCAATAGAAATATGCAGACAAAAAGATCCAACCAATACACTTCAGGGACTCACTGTTTAGTCTGGGAAACAGGTCTGCCAGGGCAAGATGGTAAACAGAGCATCTGCACTCACCTTTTCTCTCTGCAGGTCCCAACATGCAATTAAATGAAGGTAAAGAAGAAATAAATTCATAACTAAGAGCATGGGGAGACATCAGTGAAAGGCAGATTTCAACAAACTTCTGGTAGACAAAAAGAGATGGATGGTTGAGTGACTAATCAAAGAACAGAAAGACACAATCTAGAACACTTGCAGAGGGAGTTGTAACTGATGAAAACCAGACTTTTCTGATAGAAATTCCAAAGGGACTGCAGACTAAGTGATGTCAGATGCTTTGATAGGTGGGAGGAAGAAATAAATGTAAGAACAAGATGATTAATGGGGGACATATATGGCAGAAGTAAACTACCCACACCTCTTCCTACAATTCCTTATGCGGGATGCTTTACCCCAGGGCACAAATACAAACTTTAAAAAAGTTGTCTGCAGAAAATAAAGGTAATTAGTTAAACCAATAGAGACCCAGAGTGAAATCTTTCTTATCTGGTCATATATGAGTCCCACAGTACAGGAGTCACTCACATGAATTCTCACTATAAAGCATTTCCTATTGAATTCAAAGTCTCTCAATTCAATATTCTTAGTCCCTTATTATTAAGTGTGAATTGGCCACCATGACTCACCAGAAGATTATGAAAACACTCCAACATGAAAAAGAATGAAGAAGATATACTAAGTAAATACTAACAGTGATGAAATACGATTAATTTAGAGAATGAAAATGAGTTTTAAAAATCTCATGAGCATCCTCAGGTGAATTTGAGAAAGTTCTGCATGTACAAACTAACAGAATGCTAAAAATAATAATAATAATAATAAGAATAAGAAGAAGAAGAATGAAGAAAAAAATCTTGGAAATTAAGTCATTATGGAATACATCAATAGGAAGGTTGGAAGACAAATATGCAGTAATTTCTCATTTGATATAACTACAATACAAACAAAAGGAATATACAAGAGAAAAGAAATGATCAGTTCATGATGCCTAACAGTTGACGAATAGGAGTTTTTGGTAAAGAGGATGAAGAGAGCAGTGGTAAAATGATCAAAGATAAAGTATCAAAAAGTCCTTCAAAGCTAATGGGAGAAGCAAATCTAATTCTAATTTTAAAAGATTTTCCAAGCACTGTACCTTAAAATACCTGGGCACATTACTGTGAAACATAAGAAAAACAAAGATCAAAGATCCTAAAATCAGCTATAAATGACAGATAGACCGTCATTAACTTAGCATCCTAGATGAAAATGGAGACATGCTTTCATAGTTCTTAGGGGAAATGATTTTCAATGTAGATTTATATACACGACAAAGTTTCACTGAAATATGAGGAATAAATAAAATAGTAAATAAAATAATAAAATATTCTAAAACCTGAAGGGATTCAGAGAGTATACTTGGGAAAAAAATCTTTCTTAGGAAATTAATTAAATATATATTTCAGCAAGATAGCAAACTAACAGATAAGAAGATGTGAGTTCAGGAAATAATAAGTATAAGAAAACAAGGTAGGGAAGTTCCAATTTTAACATTGTAGTAGCCTAAAGTCTAGTTTAGATGAGAAGGAAATATATATAATGTAAGAATATATATATCAGAAATATTAATATCCAAATATTCACATTTATTCTCTATATATAACCCAGTGACCATTACAGGGGAACAGGAGAGGAGAAAATGTAATTAACCAGTATTTGGTCCTACTCTGAACTCCAATTTATGTTTGCATTGTTCTTTTTAAAATAACCTATAGGAAAATTATAAAAGACATCGTTTTGCTTTAAGAGAAGAATATAAAAGCAAAGGCATAGTGAGTGAATAAAGATGAGTTGGAGGGAAGGGGGCACCTGTGTCCTCATCTTAGAAAGTGGGTGTCAAGATATGATAATTAAGATTGATAGAACATGGTTATTTGAATTTGCACATGAGATCATGGAGGAAGGAACTGAGAATTATGGAATAACTCTTTGACAAATAAGAGCAAAAGTTTAAACTCCCTTTTTTAAGAAAACTGTTTACAATTCTGGGGGTAGTTATCAGGCTAATTAAATCCAGAAATGTTTTTAAATGATTGCTTCTGGGTAGGGGAACTGGGTATGAGGGATACTGAGGCAATATTAACTTTATTGCACACTTTTTGGTAGTGTCTGATCTTTCAAACTTTTATGTGATACTTTGATAAAATAAATTAGAAGAAGTAATTGCAATATGAAAAGTGCTAGAGTACTGACATCTATACAAGTCAATATGGAAAGAGTGATGGTTAATTCCGACTACTCTCCCTCTGTATCCATTTTAATAAACCATTTAAAATGCAAGCTCATGGATTTGAGTTTTTAGGTTCGGAGAGGCTAATGTACTTGCTCAGATGCATTGTGTCTAGGTATACATTTACACGTTGATCAATGAAAGTTAATAAGGTTCAATGTTCATTTACTCCTCTTGTGGGACTGTCTCTGTTTATCTTACTATCTATTAATTATTATCGATTATCTATCATTGATTAACTCTTGTGTGATTTTAATTTCTCTCTGGCTTTAATTTTCCTTCTCCTAATAATTGTCTTCCATTTGATTACTCTCAACAATTTTACACAGAAAGATAACATTATTTTCCTGGATAAAATTAAGGAAAGATTCAGATCTTAATGCCATGTCCTGATCCTGCATACCATTTCAAACATGCTGGTCCATGCTCTGCCCAAATGTTTGTAAGATAATATTCTTCTATTTTATTGCTCAAGTGTACTAATGCACTGTGAGTAATTAAGCTCTGCAGGAGCACTTTTTATAGGGGAACTGAAAACAGGATCTTCAAATATTATTTCTCTGACCACCAAATGTAGCAAGCAATACTTAGTCACACCTTGGCAACCCACCTCTTAAACACTTTGTCTATATGTGTAATACCGACCTTCTATCGATATTGTAAGCACTAATAATGTATTTTATAATTGGTTAACTTGACAATCATAGATGTAAGCTTTATTTCTGTGTCATGGTAAGCTAAAATTTAAAGATGGAGAGGTCCCTATAGAATACCTGCATATAATGGCTTCTTCTAGGGCTTGGACTATGTCTGGTGTCTAAGACAATTTCTTGCTATGTCTGTTTTTAAATTATCATTAATTATACTATCTAATGCTATGTGTTTTAAATTTAGGGCACTTGTTTTTTATGATTCATTATAAGCTGGTAAAACCCTGCAAAAAAGATCTAATTTGAAATAGGGTTTATTTTTAGATTCGAATGCATGAGAATAAAGATGTTTTAAGATCGTTGGCAGATTTGGCATCCTCACTGGTGAAATGTGTTTTTATTTCTATATAATTACAAAAATATGTAATTTATCCTTTCAAGCAGAGACTACAGCTAGAGATTGGAGTGTAGCCAAAGTGTTGAACATCTTGCAGAAGGGAGTTAAGGGTAATCCAAAAATTATACTGTCAACTCTCACCTCTGCACCTGGAAAACTAGTTTAAAAGATCTGGGAAGGTGGAACACAAATCATCTGGGTGAGCAAAATGTGTTAGGAATAAATCAGCCTGTGCTTTGCAAATGTAAATCATTCCCTCTTTGCCTTGAAAGGATACTTTATGATGCTTAACAGAGAGTAAATAAAGAAGGGTTGCCAGATGTACTCAGTTTAGATTTTCAATGCCTCTTAAGAGAGATATTTTTATCCTACGTATCACCTGACAGTGAGAATCTGTCTGCATTTAGAGAACACACAAGAAGCCTTCTTGCCATCTGGCCAATCTAAGGTCCAGCTTTACCAAAGCCCACCCCCAGACAAATACATTTCTTGTTGCAGGTCGATTCCCAAGAACCTATAAACTCTTCACAATGGGGGGATGAGAGGGAAAGTTCTGTCAGTGATTAAAAACTGGATAGAGGACAAAAAGGCAGGATTCTGAATAATGTCTCACTGCTATAAGGAAAGAGCTGTCTGCTTATTGGAAGAGAGTCATGCATTTAATTCGTTATTTAGAATAGGAAAGAGTGAGCTGATTGCATTGAACTGCTGAGGACAAACACTTAGAGGAAGTGAAGAATCCTGAGAAAGCAGTGGAAAAGAAGTACAGGCATGCACACACACACAAATTCTTGTCTGTATGGAATAAAAATTTTTTTTGAGACTTATTTCCTTTCTTTAACCAATTTATGATCTAATTAAGGAGATACTACACATAAAATGGTAATTAACCTTAAATTCAAAGGCTGGAGGCAAATGATTGACACAGAGAGAGTGTGTAAGCAGATTGCAAAGCAATGAATCAACACTGCTGTTTTAGGTGGTCCGTGAGGGTATCATGGAGCAGATGTGATTTGATCCTAAAAAGGGGTGTGAGTCAGTAACTGGAGTAGACTTTTGGCCAGGGTAGAAAATGGGAGCAAAGAAGACGGAAAGTTTTATTTGTTTTGTGCAGCATTTAACTGCCCATTTAGTGAGTGAAGAAGTACTGTGATAAGCTAAGTGTGTCCACTGATGACTGTTGAACAGGGAAGCGGCCATGATCAAAGCAATCTTTTGAATATATTTACTATATGTGATACAATACATAAAGAATGGGTCACATCTGTGGGTGAGAGACCAGAGATGCTATGGATTTGGAGTTGGCCAGGTTTTCAACACTGACTCTATTGCCTAAAGTCAAGTTTTTTCTAAGTTAATTTATATGAATATTAAATATGAATCAAATGCAAATACAATGAGGTCTTTTTGAGGAGAGGGCACTAGACAAGCTGGGTCAACCTACACTTTTTATGAAAAAATAAACAAGGAAGAACAACAAGAAAACTTACAAAGGAAAGCACAGAAGAAAATCCTGCCCTTCAAGTTGCTAAAATCTGTCAATAATTAAAACAGTGAGTTACTGGCTCATGAAGGAAAAAGATAGTCCAATGGGACATAATAGAAAACCCAGGAATAGACCCAATTTATAGATGAGATGAGGTGAGTTAGGCAATAAATGATGTGGGAACAAGTAGATAGATAATGGTCTGATAAGAATATTAAGTAGAATCCATACATTACATCACATATCAGAGTACATTGCAACTAGCTACAACATTCAAATATATAAAATAAAAGCATAAATATATCTGAAGAAAATGTGGAATTTTTTTTTCACCTTAGATTGGAGAAGACTTTTCTTCCCCTATTTCAAATTCCAGTAGATATATTATTAAAATTGTTAAATTTGAAATTGTTAAATTCCATAAAAATAAAAATTATTCTATACAGCAAAGTCACAATAATCTAGTAAAATGTCTACTACTCCTATGGTAAACAAATGGCTAATATTCCTAATACATAAAGAGCTCCCACAAATAGATAAGAAAAAGACCTACACTTAAATATAGAAATGGGCAAAACAAGGGAGGAGGAGGGGAGAAGGAGTAGCAGAGGGAGAACAGAACAGAATAGGGAATAAAATGGCTGCTAAACGTTCACAAAATATTCAACTTCGCTCATAATTAGAAAAAAACAAAACTAAACTAAAACTTCACTGACGTACCATTCTTTTAGCTTCCTATCGGACAAAAATTCAAGTTTCCTAACTTGCTGAAGTGTGGGTGGGGGTGTAGGAACACTCCATCCCTATGGATGGTATTTAGCAACATATTAAAATTATAAATGCATATACTCTTCAATCCAGTGATTCTCCTTATGGGGCTTTATCCAACAGATATACATTCCCATTTGAAATGCTATATGTGAAAGGGAGTTCACGCAGCATTTGTAATAGCAAAATGAAAGTAACTTTTCTGTTATTGTCATTGATAAATTACAAACTTCAAAATGCATCCTAATTTTTAAAAAGCTTTTCAAGTAAAGGAAGGACAGAAGAGCTTTATCAATTATTTTAACCAATTTATTCACCAAATAAGATTCAATGGCATCATTTTCTCATGAACTCTAAATAAGAAAGGGAGGAAAAAACATTAGTGGGCATATAGAATTGTTCAGGAAATCAAGACAACTTTCAGGTTGATATGTGTTGTTAACCATTTTGTAATTTTAGGAAATACTAAAATAATAATAATACTAACAACAAACAACCTGTAATATTACAATATACATTTTTCTTTCTCTCTGTGAACACCTATTGTAATGTTGTTAGGCCCAGCATGTGTAGCTGTCAGACAAAAAAGAACCCTATTCATTGTGAATCAAATAAAATGCTTTCTGCTACAGAAAGAAAGTGTCTTCCCCACTCTTAAGAATGCTATTCAATTTTAAATATGTGAGAGACTTCTTTTTTAAAAATAGAATATGACTACATTTCAATTAATTAAAGGGATTTTCATGAAACAATCATTCTCAGTGACTTGATTTTCATTAAGAAGCAGCAGCACTGGAAAAAAATAAATGTAAAAATTGGGACTGTTGGAGAGTAAGGGCAAAAATCCTCAGTGTTTTAAATATTTATCTCCCACATAGATATCTTCAGCTTAAATTTCTTTCAGAAACAGTGTAAGCAATGTTGAATAGAAGAGAAAGAGTAGTGACCTCCAAAGCTGGAATCATTGGTGACTGACAAAAAAACCCCTACCATCTATGTTTGTTTTTCACCCTGGGAGTCAGAAACTCAGCATATATTATTGGAAGGATGGTGGATGCCCAACTTCTGATATAACTTTCCTAGCAGTTATACTTTTTCTATTCCTGAATTGTCATCAATTCTTCTATCATGATATAGTCATCTTTCAACATTTAAGGTTTTGTTTTGTTTTTGTTTTCTTTCCTAGATTATCATGTGCCCAGAGAACCATAGAATGGTCTCTCATAAACTCAAAGAATTAGGTTGTTTGAGAAACGTAAACCAGTCCTTTGGGTGATGATCTTATCTTTTCCCTCTCCATAACTGAGAAATAAGCACAGGAGTCAGAGAACCAAAATAATCTATTTTTTAAAACTGGACTGGAAAATGTAGCTTAGCCTTAAACTGGAACCATGCTTCTAGTCTGTCCTGATCCCTCATCCCCAATTATCCTTCTGCATCTGGAACATCAGGGTTGACTCCTGGAGGATACAGTGTGCCTGTAAGATGACCTTATGATGGAGTGGGTAAACGGGTGATTAAGAAGCCCAGAAGAAGAAGAGGCACCTACAACACAATTTCACCCATCAGATAAGTGAGTCTTCCTTTGGGAAAAAAATGAGTCAGAGAAGCTGGCGTGGGAGTGGAGAATCCTGGATCCTCAGTCACTCTTTCCAGTGCCTTAAGCCAACAACAAAACGTTAGTAAAATGCAAATATGCTCTTTCTTAAGACTAAGTCAGCAACCACTTTTTATTCATCAGCACTTTCTCTTAGGTAACATCAGGTAATCTAGCTGATACAAAGAACTCCTATGAACACTATAATACCTGGAATTAGATACTTGAGATGAAAGAATTAAAATATACATTGTATGTTGAGATACAGGAGAAGCAGATTCAGGTGAAGGTCACAGTTCAGGGTGTTGGGTGCCCAGGCTGCCAATGATGATGATTCTGGTTGTGAGCACAAATTTCAGCTACAATTTTGCTTTTAGCTGGCCAATTTTCTAAAATAAAGGTAGCAACATCTAACATCTACTTTACGCTATTTATTATCTAGAATTAGCTAGGACATATGATTTCTCTTCTATTTTTATTTTCTTCTGGACTCACTCCAACTACTGATCTGCTATTGCAAACTGAACAGAATATTTTGATTTTTATCCTCAGTGGTGTTATGAGCAAACTCACCTCAAGAGTGTTCATAATAACGAAAATGAACATTTGTTGAGCACTCCTAATTGTACTAGACATCATGCCTTAGCCACTTGCATGCATTATTCCATTTAATATTCATAACTTAAACAGGTATTATTAAACCATTTTGCAATTAGACTCTATTTTTATCTGAGAGCAAAGTTCTTTCTCTAGGGTGTAAACCTTTAAAGAGCTACATAGCCACTCAGGAAACTAGATAAATAAATTTACTCAAAGCTTCTTATTATTGAGTATTGTATTTATCAAAGATGTACCACACTTTTTTTCCTAATCAGTTGGCATTTTTAAAATTAATTCCACTACCCCGCATGTCCCCAGCACATTGTACTCATTTCAGGAGAATAGTAATGAACAAGGCAGACACTGGATTTCCTACTGAGTCATCATCTAAGTGGCAGTGGGTTGACTTGATACAGCTGATGCCGTTTATCTTTTCCCAGAAGGTTAATAGTCCTAGCAAGAAATCATGGAGTGTTAGGAATCTAAGAAGCTGTAGTTGAATAGAGCAAGTGGTCTCTTCTAGGAAAGTATTATTTTCTCACATTGATATTACACTGAAGTGACAGATAAAAATGCTTGGGAAGATTGCTATGGATTATAATCTGCTAAATATTCTCTGTGAATGAACTTCATTCTTGAGTGAATTACCATGGACCTTACTGAATAGTCTGAATTCCAAGGCTCTGAGCTACAATTTAGATGTTCCTAAAACAGTGGAATACTGGCAGACACATATGAAATTATTAGTTAGAATATGAGAAACTAAAACAAATGAAAAGAAAGGTCTGTACATCTTGTGTTAAGGCCCCAACATAGCTGAATTGGCCTTAACTTGAACATAATAAAAAAAAGTAAAGCACTACAGGTAGAATTGCTGTGGCCCTTTAAAGTTATTTATTACCTTGACCTCAACCAGTAAATGCAGTGTACAGGTGGATAATCCGGTCAAAATTAGACAATGAGACAATTCAAAGTTAAAAGAATAAAAGTACTAGGCATAATCACAAACAGATGACATTTGAGAAAATGTTTTACACTGACCTGGAAAATGTTTTTACTAGAATAACATATATTGATTAAGGCCAAAATATTTCACTTGTCTTAGCTCCCTGTTTAAGATGGCAAAAATGGGAGATCTTGCCTTATTTCTCTTTTGCCAGTTGAACTCTCATTAATGTGTTCGCCTGGCCAGTTCTTGGACAGGCCGTGGGAAAGTAGGAAGTAAGGCCAGTATCAGCTTCCTTTATCCTTGAAATTCAAGCCATGCATGCCTCAAATACTATTGCATATATAATTGTGTACCTCTCGCACTGGGTGTCTTAGAAGTTACTGCTGTGTCTTCCCTGCTTCTTCACTGTCAATGAACCGGGGGTGTGGACTAAATACATAATATTATAGACTTTAAAAATTAGGTCAATCTTTGAGGACAAGACTGCAATCAAGTATTGTAGAAACAAATATAAAAGTCATATTCAATACAATATGTAAGATATTCCTAGGCTACCATATATCTTATAGATATTTTGACTTATTATGTATATTTAGACAGACGCCAAATCATAAACTTTCAAAGGCTTGGCCTTTCACAATCTGGGGTTGAGAAGATGAATGGATGTTATCGTAGGCAGAGCTCTCTACTGGGTACCATGAGTGGGGTGGAGAAGTTAGTGTAAGCAAGTAGCTGACACAAGATGTTGTGATGTCATAAATGTAACATATGTTTTCTTTAGTCAATACTACATTTTAGTGCTTGTGTTAAGTGCCAGAAAACTTATAATGTAACTTGTCTTTCATAGGTTAGTGTTTTTTTGGGTTGTAAGTTACATGGCGACAGAAAATTTAATTCCTACACTTACCCATTTATCTTTGTATAATGTAGGGATCCCCAAACCCCGGGCTGCGGACCAGTGCCGGTCCGCGGCCTGTTAGGAACCAGGCCGCACAGCAGGAGGTGAGCGGCGGGTGAGCAAGCGAAGCTTCATCTACCACCGCTCCCCACGGCTCCCCATCTCTCACATTACCGCCTGAACCATGCCTCCCAACCTCCCACCCCAGTCCGTGGAAAAATTGTCTTCCACAAAACTGGTTCCTGGTGCCAAAAAGGTTGGGGGCTGCTGGTATAATGAATTTAAATATTAGTGTCTTAATATTAAACTTAAAACAAAGGATGATGTAGGTCATTAATTTTTGATAAAATGATTCAAGTTATGGTCTTATGTATCATGTTCGTGCCTAGTGATTTTTTTTTTTTGGCCTCATCACATGGCATATGGAGACCCCTGTAGTGGAAGCGCAGAGCCTTAACCACTGGATTGCCAGGAAGCCCCTGTGTCTACTGATTTTAAAACCTTCAACCACATAAGGCAATAATGCAACACCATCTGCAAAACATTTTTAAATAAATTTTCGTTTTATCAACATTCTGGGACATACCAGAGCTGAAGTAAAATCTATATCTCACAAAAGTATTGCATAAGGCCTTGACTACTATGGATCAAAACCTTTTGTCAGAAAGCTTTCAATATGCTTTAAAAAGCTGTCCCATTTTCTTTAAGTAACAGAAGAAAATGACTTTTTTTACTTGGTAAGAGAAGTAATGTTTCTCGACTGATGTCATGTAAAACTTCTAACATATCGGACTTTTCTAAATTAGAATAGCTAAACAAAATGTTTTGGTCATAAGCAAGAGTGTTGCAGGCAAAAATTTGTATTTATAATGCAACTGGATTTATGTTCCTGTGCCTGACACTGTAAGTGACTCATTCGTACATGAAAGGCTGTTATCTGCAAACAGAACACTGTTATCCTCAGAGTTCCATTGTTTTTCCATTTATGATTAAATATTTGTATTCCATCTTTATCTCTCAGTTTTCATTTTTATTGCTCCATCTGGTGATCAATCATGTCTTATGTTTTTAAATAGTGGTTTGTAGAGGGTTTAAAACACTTCCAGTTTTTACACTGTCAGTAATCAAAAAAAAGGAGTTTTGCTAATAGTGTCTCCTGGGGTGAATATTGATGTCATGCACATGGGAGCCATTGAAAGATTTCTGAAAAGGAAAAGGTTAAAGGGCAGACATTTATAATGCCAAACTTCTGATCGATATAATAAGGAATTGCATTGCTAAGTCTATTTCTATTTTTCTTGTTTCACAGAAAAGAAAAAGAGGAATGCAATCTCACAGGATGGAAATAACTTGTGGTGAACTGCTGCCATCCAAACGGTTTAGGTCCAAATGGTTCGTTCATGTTAGACTAGAAGCTGGTGAAGCCCAGGGAACTGATGTTCTTGAAATCAGGCACAGAAATTCTGAAGCAAAGATTCACATCTGTGTCTACGTTTTGCTTAAAATATTCCACTTAGCCTTTCCTCCCAGGAAACAAGGCCAGCCGTACTTGATTATTGAATAGCCCTTTTCAGATGCGTAGTTTGAGGAGATTTTATTGAGTATGGGAAACTTGAATTTTACAGAATGGATCTTGGGTTATATTTCAGTTTTGATTTGTCTCCAAGGGTTGAAAAAGATAGGAGACTAGGACACATTATATATTAGCTCTATTTCAGCATGCTCTTATTGTAATCTCGGGCAAAGTCAAATGCTTTGGAGAAAGAGATTAAATTGGTAGAATAACAGTTATAAGAAAGGACAAATCCATATATGCAAAAGTGGACTTGGAGTAATAACATGATATTTTCTATGTAGGTATGTATATTTTAATTGTATATTTCTATGGTTAAGTTCACAATAATCAGTTTAAAGAATGGTTTGGAAATAGCTAATCATTACTTTCAGGAGGAGGAATCCAGCTAACTCCTCAATGTGGAAAATAAAGTTTACAGGATGTACAAACACACACACACACACACACACACACACACACACACATTTCTAATCAACTGACATTTAAGGAATACCTATTGTGTACAGAAAGGCACCACTATGGAGCATACAAAGAGATAAGAATACATTTTTTTTTCCCTAAAAGAAGAGCAAGAAGCAATGGAATAAACCCTTTTCTTGGATTCTACGAAGTCTGAATTGCCTTCTTGTAGACTTCAGAACAAGCTCAGCTTTTCCACATTTCCTCCTGTCTCTGTCCTGTGTTGCTAGGATGCTGAGGTAGAAAATGTATACATCGCCTCCCACTCACCCCTACACAGGGCTTAAACCCAACCTCAGCCCCATGCCCTCTTGTATTCCTCTTATTCTTCTGTGAGAAACTATCTTCCCAGGCCCTATCAGAGTGTCTGATACATGTTAAGTTCTTCTACAGTCTTACACTAACCTCATTCTCAATATTGAAATATAAGAACAAATAATACTTTGGGGAAGGATGGTTTTTGTTCCTATTCAATGGCCACTTCTGAGACAAGCTTTATCTCACCTATTTATCTAAAATATTACTTTTTGTCCTTCACTATCCCCTCCCTAAATTACTCTGGTTCATTTTTTTGTCATAGCATTTTTATCACGATTTTAACACAAATTGTGTTATAGACCTAGTCATTTTTTGATTTTCTTACTATTCCCAATAAAATATAAGATGCATAGGTTGGGAGTTTGTTTTGTTCACCTCTGCCTAATGTTAGGCAGTTAGGAGATGTTAAATAAATATTTGCTGAATTAATGAAAAATTAATTTGTTGGGTTTCTTACATTGGCTTCTCTCAGAAGCAGACGCTATGCTAAGGATTGAGTTGCAATAATTACTTAAGGACATTGTTCCCATGAGGGGCAGGACAGGGAGGAGCCAAGAGAGGGTGGGATTTCAGCTGAAGTCCACACACCAGTGGTTCCCACAAAGAGCTCTGGAATGTACATTTCAACTCCCAGCTTATTGACCTGGAAGCAAAGGAACTGGGCTCTTATCCTTCCCACCAGCCAGTCTAGTGGCTACTGGTAGCCCCAGGGGTGGGGTATGAAAACTCCTCTCCTGGTTTGTAGTCACAGATTTTACCTGTCTTGAATCACTTCCCTCTTTTAGATGGTGACAATTAATAAAGTTGAACAAATAATTGTATAGCAAAATAAGGCTAGGGAGCCCTGTACTTTTCTATTGGATAAAATATATTTTTAAAGTGGCTTCATTTTCATGAAATGTCATTAGTTTGTAAAGCATATCAATATGTAGTATTTATTATATCATTTGATCCTCAAAGCAACCCTTTAAGCTACAAGTAAAGGATAATGTCTCTCTCTCTCTCTCTCTCTCTCTCTCTCTCTCTCTCTCTCTCTCTCTCTCTCTCTCTTCTCATTTTGGGAAAATGAGGTACAGATAGGTTAAGTTTTAGGAGTTGAGTCAAGCTTCAAAAAGGGGCTTGACTGCAGAAATTATTTATGTTCTTACTGCTGCATCAAGCTGTCACATAAGGAGATTATTCTGCCTGTATTTTCTTAAGCACTAAGAATCTAAAAATAAAAATTTTCAGGCCAAGCCAGTGGGGAAGAAGGAATCAAAACAGATTAAGGCAGGAAATGTTAATGACAGAAAGAGCTTAGAGGCTGTTGAGTTGAGCTGCCTTTTCCAC
The DNA here is from genome assembly GCF_025265405.1 of Mesoplodon densirostris. Lineage (NCBI taxonomy): Eukaryota > Metazoa > Chordata > Mammalia > Artiodactyla > Ziphiidae > Mesoplodon > Mesoplodon densirostris. Next base: position 45,426,710 of record NC_082675.1, read on the forward strand.
CTGTGCTGGAGAACAGTGTGACACAGCATCACCCCCACTACACCTCCCTTCTGCTGAACCCCTTGTACTTGCCTTTAAAGTCATCTTTATTCAGCTGTAGCCCACTCTAGACTCTGCATTGTAAGATTTTTAAGATTTCCTTGATGGAAAACAATTTAAAAATTACATTTGAAGAATGGTAGAGGGCTTTAATGGCCAATGATGAGTGAAAAGAAGTATGTGTTTGGAAAAAAACAGAACCAGAAAACAACTGATGACCTATATACCAGCTGGAATGACTTTGCCTTCGGGTTATAAAAGCACTTTGTGTCTGTTACTTGTTTGGATAGTGTGGAAATAAAACACTTCTATGTAATCAAAATCTGAGCTTCTAGACAAAAGTTTTTTAACACCTAATTGTATTGCTACTTCATAATGTAAATATTGGTGTCTTTCTGAGCTCCTCTTCCATATTTCAATATTAGAGGCCAGTGTAAAAATTTAACCTATTCCTTATGAATAAACCAAGCATGAAGACTTTGATATTTAACTCAGTTGTACATTTAAATGGCTTTGTACTAAATTTCACAAAATATAAGAAAATTAATTTGATTAGTCAGAAAAGGAATATGGTTTTAGATTATTCTTTCAACAAAGGATATTACAAATAGTAATACTATATTGTTTATAAAGTAATTTTTAGCTCTTATTTAAAATGTTTTTCCTGCACTGTTTCTATTTCTCTTCTGCACTAGATCCTAAACTTAGACTGGGCTCATTGATATAAGCCTGTATTAACTCCTTTGGCTTCTACTGTGGCAGCTGATATGTGTTACAAAATCCTCAGCACACATTTGCTGACTGATTTGCTGAATCCCTGTATTCTGGAAGACACAATCCCCTTCATCATCTGGGGGTCATGAGAACAGAGTAGTTACATTGGGTTCACAGAGATTTAAATATCATGTATACTGCCAGAGGCCACAAGGATTTTCTCTGGAAACAAAGCAAAGCATACGGCAAGGGGAGCACACGTGCATAAAGGCAGGCACACGAGCCCACCTTGACTGATATTATCCCATTTGCTTTCTGGAAGAGGACACCTCCATCTCTCTAATCCCGATCTTCCTCTGACCTGACCCCATCAAGCCTACCCAATTGTAGTGTTTATGACCACTCTTTGTCTTTCCTTCATCTGGACCCCTTTAGCTTTTTAACCCTGGTTACTGCTCTATGCTCTTTTTCGGAGTTAAAATGTGTAACTGATTCTATATTAAAGCTGTCTAGTGCAGACCCATTTCCAGCCATTTATTTTTACTATGAGATTTCACCCTTGCAAGCATTATTCTTCCCACTGCTGAAACTACCTGTGACTGGAGTGTCACCCCTCTTTGTTCTAGCTTTTCAGCATGTTTTCAGCTCTTGGTAATGATGTGCCTAAGATACTATGACAGCTACAGTTTAGCATATAGCTTCTTCACCTGGTGCGATCGCGACCTCAGTCTGCCTTTAGCAGGCACTTGATGTACTTTACATAATATTGTGAGAACAGAAATAGCTTGGCACTGACTCTTAAGATAAAAAAGAATCATGCAGGTCAGAAACCCTGCATTTTTATTTGCATTTGTTACAATGTATTAAATTGTGAATATTCTGCCTCTCTCTGCCTCTCTGGTGCTCCCTGCATATTACTTAGGATCCAGCACAAGTCAGTAGCTGGCCACCAGAAGTGAGACTCCATAGGGAGAGCCCTAAAGGAGTAAAGTTGGGGATGGTTCAATGCATAAAATACTCATTCCAGTTCTCTCTTCAGCTAAGTCTACCGTGAACCTCATTGCTTCCTAAGCAGAGTGATTAAATTTTTCTCTCTCCAAAAGCTTTCTGCAATAGGCAAGCACTGAAATAATGAGATATTTTCAGGCTTTCAAAGTTTTCTTGTATTCGTTTGATTTGTGTGTGTGTGTGTGCATGCATGTGTATGTTTTTGAAAAGCTACCATTGTCTATAAGCCTCTTAAACCAATGTAATAATTTTTCATGATTTGACCCTTTTTTACTTCCTAAGTTTTATCTTCCAATTTTTGCCCATCAGTTTTTGTTCTAGTAAATATAAAATTCCTATTGTTATCTGAATACATTGTGTTGTCTTCCTGCTTAATACCCTGAAAACATATTTCACTTTCTTCTCCTGGATAGTTCCTACAAATCTGGCAAAGCTAAGGATAACCATCCTCTTCTTTAATTAGTGTTTCTTGAGCCTCAAAACTAGGCTAAATGTCTCTTTTCTATGCCCCCCTTGTCCTATGAATATCAGTATGATGATGCTTATCACACTGTGTATAAATTATTTATATTCCACATGAATGTTTACCCCACAAGCAATGTCTCGATGAAAGGGCTTATATTTTATTTATCTTTGAATCTGCAGTGTTCTGAATAGTGCCTGGCATACAATACATGTCTGCTACATGGAATTTGAGCCTTTGAAATAGATATTATTATTACTCACATTTTTACTCCCCCTACTCACGGGAATTAGGTTTAGAACAATTGCTGAGATTTACTCAGGCAGTAAGTAATGGAGCCAAAATATTTATCTAGACCTCTCCCCAAAGCTATTAGAGTTCTAACATACCACAATGCCTCTAGAACACAGGTTTGTTGTACCAGTCTGAAGTCTCCTATGTCTCTAAATTCATGCATAAACACAAAAAAAGTATTTTTCCTATGCCACCTGCTTAGTCACCAGAAGAAGGAAGTCCTTTCCAATGACATTTTATTCCATGCCCAAAGACTAGTAAAACTTACCTAGATTGGTCAGATTCAAGGCCATTTTTTGGATTATGTTTTATAGATGGTGTTAATAAGTCTCTAAATCTAAACATATGGCAGCATCTTTTTGGACTTGGGGGTTGTGGTCCCTCAAACATTTGTCCCATTAAAGGGTAAACCCACAGACCAGGATTTGGCTTTAGGGATCAGAAAGCAGATTTCATACTACTTTGATTGTAAATATTGCAATCAAACTTGTCTATCTTTAAAATAAAATAGTCTTTCATATGCTTTAGCTTACTTTCTTGAAATTCCACTTCAGAGTTTATGGCCAAAGCAAAGTATAAAATGCTTTTTTTTATGTTTTGCTTATATGTACGTATCCTTTGGGAACGCTGCAGAAAAGAATGATAGGCTGTAGATAAAGATTGGATTTTCACAAGCTTCTTGGACAAAATATTACTGTAATATTACCTCTCCATAGAACCCCACTATTTTTCTTATCCAGACAGTATTGTTCTTCTAGGTGATCCAGAGAGATCCACTTACCTATTGTGGAGGAGGGATGTACCAGTGGCTAATGATGACCTTGTCATGGAGCCTGCATATTCCCTGAGTCACAGAGAAGGTGAGAGGAAAGCTTCCCCCATTTCTTATCAGGACTCCCAGGTCCAGCCAAAGAACAAGAGCAGCATGCGAGCATAGGTCTGACCTTGTAGAATCTACAGCTTAAATAAAATAGAGCAACTTTGGCCAAAATTGGCTTTCACTAAAAATATGCAGGACTTCTTTTTTACTTTTGTGGACATTCAGGAAAATTTCTCATTGTTTAACCCACATTCAGATAGCTACTAATATAGCAAAGTGAAAAATGGAGCTGTTTTCCATCAAACGTGCAGCTTATGTTGCCCATGCCTTACTCTTAATTAGTTTTGGTCAATATGAATCAAGAGTTGGCAAACCATTTTAAGCACTAAGTCATTGCCTTGCCTGAGCACCCGTTTATCTGGAGACAACTCGGTTTGTTTCAAAATCAAGTATCACTAGGAAAAGACTCCAAGCAGGATTTAATGTATTAGCCTCAGGCACACAGTGAAAAGAATTCTGAGATCATCACAGACCCTTGGCTCAGCACTAACTCCTTGAAGACCTTCTTTGCAAGGAATTTGGCTGGGAATCTATTCTTGACACTTGCCTGAAGTTTAGTAAAAAAGTGAAAAATAAATCAACATTTCTATAAAACTATTCATTTCCTCTTATATAGTTCAAACTAAAATCTCTTGAGAAAAAGAAAGAAAGAAAGAAAGAAAAAGAAAGGAAGAAAGAAAGTTAAAAAAAGGAAGAAAGGAAAGAAAGATAAAAAAAGAAAACCATTACAATAAAAGCATCAATGGTTATATACAGGAAACCATTTATCCAGCCTTTATTCTGTATAAACCTTATAGTCCTCCTTTTCTTACGTAGATAAGTTAGGTATGCTTCTTCTATATTCAACTAGTGGGATAAGATTTATGTCTTTGGATTAAGGACATTTCAGATTTTGTTCAGACACTTTTTTAGACAGCTACCATTGCATGATTTCAAGCACATTTAAGAAAACCTTTTTATTTAGAAGTAATATTAAAGTTATGAAAAGTTACAGGAATAAGAATAACAATTAGTACCAGGTTCAACTATTACTAACATTTTCCCCATTTGCTTCCTCATTTGTTCTACCTCTCCCTTTCTCTCTGTATATGTATCCACATACACTAACACACGTATAAAATTTTTGTGACTCATCAGAGAGGACATGCCCCTTTCCACTATATATTAAATAAATAAATTCCTATGTTGAAAAATAGGAATATTCCCATACATATTTATAATCATAATTAAAATTATAAAATACCCTAAATTTAAAATTGAAATAGCACTTTTAGCTAATCTACTACTCATAGTCCCATTTTGCCAATTGACTCAATAATGCCCCGAATGGCAATCCCTCCCCTCTCCTCCCCACCTTCCAGTATAAGATCTAGTCTAGGATCAAATACTATATTTAGATGCCAGAGGTAGTCTCTTTAGTTCCCATTTATCTGGAACATTTCCAGTAGGTCTTTCCTTGTCTTTTGATATTGACATTTTGAAGAATACTTTTTAAAATATGAAAACATTCATTTTGGATTTGTTTGAAGTGTATTCATAGTTGGTTCAGGTTATGCATTCCCAGACACAATACTATGTGATATTGTGTCCTTCTTAGATTATCATATCCAGAGACAGTAGGTATCCATATGCCCCTCACTGGTTATTTTAATTTGAATCATACTGTCAAATTGTTGTTAGTTTATCCACTAATAGTTACATTTATTTTTTTCCTTGCAATTAGTAAATAGTCTGGTATTGACATTTTAAGGCAATACAAATATCCTGCTCCTCATCGAAATGCATAAATAATTGATTCTTGCTTGAATCAGTCCACTGTGATGGTTGTAAAATTCTGGGTTTTTTCCCCCTCCAAAACTCTCACCACATTCACCACTTGACACTCTATTGTAAGCAAGAACCCTTTGTTCTCCCCCATTTATTTACCTATTTATTATCAGTATGGACATATGGAATTTTTTCCCCAATGTTTAATAATTCAACACAATACTTAATTATTTTAGTATTTGAATCACTGTACAAGCTGGCTCTTGAATCCTTGTGACATGCTTATTAGTTTGGGGGGCACTTTCTTACTTTCTGGCATAGCAACATATTACAGGATCTTTTTGTACCTACTCTTTCCCAGCACTGGAATCAACTAGTTATTTATCTTAACAGTATTGGTTCCATTTAGTGGGCAATGGTGCTGGAGACTAAGGTCTGGGTTCTAGTTGTGTACATTTAGATTTTTTCCCCAGGCTCTTTCAAGCAAACACAGTAGACACATGCATATACACATACCTCAGCATTCATATATATGAGCATATATATACATACACACAAGTACATGTTTTAGAAATCGCAAGTTTATACCAATATCTCCAATTGCATTATATCTCAACAGAGTTTTTTCTTGCCTTCCTCTTTTCCATATTTTTATGTCTCTCCTTCCATGTGAAAATTTCAACCCCTAGCACTTGTCAATGCTATAAAATATCTAAAATATATTCATAATTGATTTGTCCATATTTCCTCTTCAAAAAACAAATCTACTAAAAGAGTTCTCTCTTACGTAGCCAAAGACTGAGAATGTACAAATTCTGTGTTCATAAGTCACTTGGATTATTGCTTTATTTTTCTTCCTCGTCAGTTTAATTATAACTTTAATTTGAAATACAATTAGCTATATTTGCTTCAGGTTGCTTTTCATTTTAGTTTTACTTCCCCTCTTCACATTCTCGTTGATTTAACTTTTCAACTATGCATAATATCTACATGCTTCCATTATGAAAGTTGTACAAAATGATGTACTCAGAGAAGTGTCACTCCTTCCTAAATCCCTTCCACCCCATTCATTTAAATCTCATCCAGGTAACTCTGCATATTAAGTCAGAGAAGCAGAACCACTGTATTTTTAGGGATTGGAGCTTGTGTAATTGTAAGAGCTGGTTAAGCAGTCTATAACAGCCTATTTCTGAATGATGCTCCAGGTTGACTACCACAGGGTGGGCTGTAAGAAAGGCAAAATGGATATAAAGTGGGAGAAGCAAGGAAAAGGTAAAATCTGTGAGGCTGAGGTGGAATCCACATGGGTGGAATAGAACCTGCGTGAGTCTCCCACTGCCTTCAAGTCTCCAGCTTCAATGATGGGGATGTTCTGAATTGGTGCCCTTCAGAACAGAGCTGAGCTCTGACTGGACCAGAAGGTGGAGATGTTACAGCAGAAGATCTTCAGGAAGTGGAGGAGTTTGTTGGGCTAGTTATTGCTCCCAAGTCAATCTGGAGCAGCAGATAAGTGACAACATGCATGATGTGCAACAGGAGTTCCGAAACATAAAAAGAATATGGCTACTCCTTTACTTCTGCCTTCCCAATCTGGTGGGGAAAATCTCTTACAATCCATGTTATTTCAGATTTAATTGTGTAAGGGAATTCTAAGAAATATAGTTCCAGCTTAGCTACACTGACACAATATAAATCACCATAATCCAACGCTTGTCAAGTTAGAATCCACATTTATCTCTTTGAACCATACTTACATTCCAAAAAAAAAAAAAAAAGTGCTTCTGCCTACATTAATGCTATTATCCCTTGTACAGCAAAATTATTTTAGTCCTCTCCACAAAATAGGGTTTCTCCATTTTTTAGTTATTTTCATTTCTTTTTCAGATGAGACATTCTCCTTTGATATCCTGGGACTTTAATACTGAGATATAAGGTGAACTGCTTTTAATGCATAGAATGTTAGATGGTAGGGGAATGAAAGAAAAGAAATTAATGTATGCCCAAACACATTATTATCGAAGTGTGGAATAAATACTCATAATTATTACAGTCCTTTTCTGAAGCTGGTCAGGCGATGGTAGCTGGTATTTATATCTATCTTTTCCCAGAACCCATTGCATGTTCTCTGTGCTCAGCAAGCTACTTTGTGGGTCATGGTTTTTGACAGCTGGCGTTAGCCAAATCTTCATTCCTAAAAAATCTGGAGTGTTAGCAGTCCTACTGGTATTGGGTTGTTCTATTTTTCCACTAACTTTAATCACAGGATACAGAAATAGTAAATGACTGCAGGGTCATGTGCATTCCAGATATATACCTTCTTATCCCCGTGGGGTAAAATCAATCCAGCTTCCATTTAATATTCAGGCTCAACTCCTCTAGCCAGAATGAGCAACCCCTTTCTTTGACTGTTCTTTAATTAGCATATGGACCCCAAAGTGGCCCTGTGGCAGTCTCAGATTCCAGTCTAATGGCACAATTGTTGGGTTCCCTAACAAAGCGTTTTTCCTTGGGAACCAAAATTTCAAGACTAGCAGAACCTAAAGTTACCCAATGGGAAGCCAAACTTGCAATAGTGGATAAATAGTGAGAAAAGACACACCAATTTCCACCCTTTGATTTTTCAGACCTTAAACCTTAGCTACGGAAAAAACAGCACAACATTTTGGTCACTGATTTAGAGATTCCCGGAGGACATAGTAAGGCACAGAACTGACCTCTCAAGTATAAAAATGTGTTACCAAGAGGTGTTGCCACCTAGCCAGTAGGTGTTGCTGAAAGGCATTGCCAGTTCTATGAAGAGTCTTCAAGAGGCCATAATTCTATTTTTTGAGTAAGTACAATGTTAACGTGTTTCAAAAGTCAACAGAACACAAAAAATCCTACTCAAAGACACATCCCTTCCTCCTACTTCCTTTCTACCTCATTGCCCTCACTCCATCTATTGAAGTAACCCATTTTATTATTTACTGATATATTTTTTGCATTTCTTTTTGAAAAGATAAGTAGATACATATTGTTCTTCCTATATAAGAAGCAAAACATGAATTATTTTCTTTGTACTTTGCTTTTGGCAGTTAATATTGCCTAGAAATCACTTCATATCAATGCATAGAGATTTTCCCCTTCTTTTTTCTTCTTTCATTTTTTATTAGCAGCAGCATAGTGTGACATTGTGTGTAGGTACAATTGTTTACTTAACCAATTTCTTACACTTAGACATTCAGGTAGTTTCCAATATTTTGCAGTTATGAAAAGAAAAAGTGTTACAATGAATAACCTTAACACATATGAATTTTAATGTTGTTGGAGGTGTATTTTCAGGGTCAGTTCCTAGAAGCAGGGGTGCTGGGTTGAAGGGTAAATGCACATGTAACCTTCTTAGATATTGTCAAATTTCTTTCTGTTAGGGTTGAATCATTTTGCATTTTCTAAATTCTCACTAGCATTGCATGTATAAGAGTGGCTGTTTCTCCACAGACTTGCCAAAATGTGTATTGTTAAGTTTTTGAATTTTTTCCAGATGGGTGAGAAATTATAATTCTGTGTGATTTATTCTTCATTTTTCTCACTATGAGTGAAGGTGAACATCTTTCTATGTTAATCTTTCATGCTTAAACTTTATGTTAAGTAATGTGTGTGTGTGTGAATTGTTTATGTATTTTATCGATTTTTTTCTATAACATTGTTGGGATCTTCCCCTGGAGTGTTAAAAGTTCTTTGTATCTTAGGGATACTAGCTGTTTACCTATGATATATGACTTTCCTTATGTTATTTTTTTTTATGGTAAAAAAAGATAACATTTTTTAGATATCTGATATATTTGATATCTGATATACTTGATATCTGATATATTTAGATATCTGATCTGCTTGGAGTTTAGTGTAAGGGATTGCTATCTTTTTCAAAATAGTCAAGCTGTTGAGCTAACATTATTTATTAAAAACAAACACACAGGCTTCCCTGGTGGCGTAGTGGTTGAGAGTCCGCCTGCTGATGCAGGGGACACGGGTTCGTGCCCCGGTCCGGGAACATCCCACATGCCACAGAGCGGCTGGACCCGTGATCCATGGCCGCTGAGCCTGTGTGTCTGGAGCCTGTGTTCCGCAATGGGAGAGGCCACAACGGTGAGAGGCCTGCGTACCGCAAAAAAAAAAAAAAAACAAAACAAAACAAAAAACACCAAAACCAAAAACACACAAACCAAAAGCTTGATTCTTAATTCCACCTTTCTCATCTACCAGATTTCTTGAATAGTTTTGTCTCTTCTGGGTTTTCCAATCTGTTTCATTAGTTGCTCTCTCTTTTCATCTGCCAGTACACCCTCTTTTAATTATAACAGGTTTATAATTTGTTTTTGTTTTTTGTAGAACTAATTCCCTTCTCTCCCTATAGCTTTTCTTTTCCACTGTTTTCTTGGCTATTATTATAATGGCAGCTGTTCCACCTCCATAAAAAAAAGCTCCATGCTATATTAATTGGAATAGTTTCACATTTATACATTAACTTAGGGAGAGCTACGATCTTAATGATATTGAGATGTCCCAACCAAAACACAAAGGATGTCTTTCTATTTACTTAAATCTACTTTTATATCTTTCAGGAGTGTTTTAAAGTTTTCTTTATAAAAATTTTGCTCATTTTTGTTAAGTTTATTCTGGAGGAGTTGCCTTTTTTGTTGCTATTTCAAAAACATCTTTTAATTGAACAAATGATGGTTATCTACCTACCAGTGGGACATGAAGAAATTTGCTATATTCTTTTTTTTTTTTAACCCCAATTAGGTCTCTTTGCAAATAGGACAATATTGGTATCACACTAGGCTCAGTATGGAAAAAATAAAGGAATAGTTCTACTGCTTAGAAAATAAGTTTACTCAAAAATCATAATGCATTAGATGTCTGGTAATATAGAGCATGATTGATACCATCTACATCTATAACGGGACTGAGCACTTTCTAAAACTCATTGTCCTCAGATGTAAAGTGGACAAAACAATATATTTCCAGGACATTTTTTTTTTTTTTTTTTTTTTTTTTTTTTTGCGGTATGCGGGCCTCTCACTGTTGTGGCCTCCCCCGTTGCGGAGCAAAGGCTCCGGACGCGCAGGCTCAGCGGCCATGGCTCACGGGCCCAGCCGCTCCGCGGCATATGGGATCCTCCCAGACCGGGGCACGAACCCGTATCCCCTGCATCGGCAGGCGGACTCTCAACCACTTGCGCCACCAGGGAGGCCCTCCAGGACATTTTAAGAGTTAAAGTTAGGGCTTCCCTGGTGGCGCAGTGGTTGAGAGTTCGCCTGCCGATGCAGGGGACGCGGGTTCGTGCCCCGGTCCGGGAAGATCCCACATGCCGCGGAGCGGCTGGGCCCGTGAGACATAGCCGCTGAGCCTGCGCGTCCGGAGCCTGTGCTCCGCAACGGGAGAGGCCACAACAGTGAGAGGCCCGCGAACCGCAAAGAGTTAGAGTTACTCTAAGCAAAGGACTAAACTGTGGGAGGCACTTAAGTAAATGTCTGTGATTCTGATTATTCAGGCGTGTATGTTTGATAGGAGAGAGAAAATTGCTTTCCAACAAATACCTATTTTACCTACGCATCAGGCAAACCCATACCTTCTTTAGAAAAGGGGTTATCTGTAGAGATATTGGAAGATGCGTATCTGGTGTTTTTTTCTCCTGGCACCTCTTCCTTATGGGAGAGATAATGCAGCAAAGGCAAAGAAGCTGGCATAGAGTGAGGTAGCTCATATACCTCTTCTCTTGGGAGAGATTTCCTCACGTATAAACCGTAATCTTGAGGTGACCAAGACAGCCCTAAAATTCCCCTCAGCTTCACTACATTTTAGACAGATTTCTTTTTGACTGTAGACCCCTGACCTCTCTTTGCTTAGAGCAATTACTTTAGGAAACTTGCAATTGTAATTTTTTTTCTCTGCCCCTTTGAGATGTAAATGTCTCAACCTCCTGCCAGTTTTAATACACAAGAGTGTCTTTCTCGAGGACCAGGGAGCCATCCTTTTGAAATGTAACCATCAAGAAAGATCGCACCCCTATCTGCCAGTCTTTGTGGGAGGACAGAAACCTAACTTTGATGAGTGCCTATTAGCAAACACAGAGGGCCTAATAGCATTGACCAACCCCACCCCTAATGACTTCCATTAATTTTCCAACAGTTTACCTTAGTTTAGAAACTCTCCTGCTTTTTGTTTCCAAGGAGTTGGGTTTAATCTGTCGCCCCCGCCATTGTAATAGTCCTGAATAAAGCCTTCCTTCTCTATTTAATTCTGTCTAGAGCAATTTTTCTTTGACAGAGATCTTTAAAAAATAATCTTACAATGCAATTTACTACTTAACTCTATTGATTCTTGGATAAGGTATATAATCTCCTCTGAGAACAATAAGGCATTTATTAATAGCCCATGGGGTAGCTTAAATATGTGGGCATGAAGAAAGTATCCATTTTAAATTGATACGTAATAACTGATTTGGTGTCCATACCCATAAACACAACAGTCACTGACTATTTGGACATAAAGATTCTTTTATTTTCTCTAATAAAAGAGAAGAGCTTGACAGAAATATTAATTTATACTTAGTAGGACTCTATCTTTCATTCATAACTTCATTTCTTGAGAATTTATTATAATTTGCTCCTCAATTGTCATCCTAAATTTAAACAATTTGTTGAGTTGTACTAACACATCTTTGTGCCTAAGAAATAGCTCTTAGCTTGGCTTCTATATAAATTTCCCTTTTGCTTTTATCTTGGAAATTCTTCTTTGGTTTGTTTACTTAATCTGGCCAATTTTCACATTTATTACCAATGATTTTACTTTTCTTGTCAATGCCTAGTTTTTCATATGTTAATATCTTTCATTTATTTGCCAAATATTAAAGATATAAGGGTGTTAAAGACAATTTCTCTCTTGAAATGTCATAAAGTCTAGTGCAGAGAGAGGTAAGTAAACAGACAATAATAATGCATTATAGTAGGTTTAATAGAGTTATTTTATACTGACTATAGAGAAGCATGAGATGGACAAATAATTCCAATCCAGACTTGATATTGATAATGAGAGAAGGAGTGGATGCATGTGGGTTTGTGGGAGAAAACATGTCTCAAATAGGTTTCATATGACAAGAATGTGGACAATGAGGATGTTGGCAGAAGGTATTAGTGAGAGAGCTGGAAACATAAGCAAAAAGTATCACGTCAGAGAGTTCGAATTTTATTTTGAATGTGAAAGAGCTGTTGAGGACTTTTGTAGTTGGAAACTACTAACATGTTCCTATCTGGGATCTAGGAGAAAAATCTGGTTTTAGTATGGAGAATGGTTTGGAGGTATGCTCAGCTTACCTCTTCAATAATCATAAAATTGGGCCTCCCTGGTGGCGCAGTGGTTGGGCGTCCGCCTGCCGATGCGGGGGACGCGGGTTCGTGCCCCGATCCCGGAGGATCCCGCATGCCGCGGAGCGGCTGGGCCCGCGAGCCATGGCCGCGGGGCCTGTGTGTCCGGAGCCTGTGCTCCGCGACGGGAGAGGCCACAGCGGTGGGAGGCCCGCGTACAGCAAAAAAAAAAAAAAAAAAAAAAAAAAAAAAAAAATCATAAAATAATTTTATTATTGAGCAAATTTATAACTGTGGCTACATAACACTAACATAACCAAACTAGAAAATGAATGTATTTGACCGAACTAATATTTATATTATTATCATCTTGTTATTTTTATATTATTACACTATTATTTTCAGGGACTATCCTCAAAATTATAATGATCTTTTAGCCAGCTCATTTTTATAGAGGAAGTCATTCAGAGGTAAATATTTTAATGACATGCCTAAAGTTACACAGTATTTTATATAAAAATGCTCCACATTTGTGTTGCTAGGGTAAATTTATCCTTCAAATTGAAAGTCAGGACTATTTCACTCACAAATCTTTTTCCAAGTGGGATTTTATTTTTCTAATGAAAATTCAGAAATATATTTTCATTCATATTATAATACAGAGAAAGTGAATGTTGATAAGTAAGCTTGGGTCAAGGGGGGATGTGGATATGAGAACACAGCCCTCTGTATATTTTCAGCAACCTGGGGGAGAGCTTTGGAATTTTCAGGGTTTAGATCAAGCAAGAGACTATTTCCTTTCTAATCTTAAGGACCACTACCCCAAACTAATAGCTGTCTTATACTGTACAGTACTTCTTAGTTTTACCCCTTTGAAGTAGTGAAACATTGACCCTGACAACAATCCTGTTACATAGTTGAGGCAATATTTTTGTTGCCTTATAAGATTAATCTTTAACACTGGCAAAAAAAAAAAAAAAAAGATTTTATTGAACTGTGGATCTGAATCCAAAATGTATAAATTATTTTTCAGTCTAGTGCTTTAAACTATTGTCACATTGTATTTCTTGCCTCTTCGTTAAAAAATATTAGTTCCATTTGAGTGTACACACAGTTTAGATTCAATAACATTTCTGATTGTCTTCTGCTGCATTGAAAGTTCATCTATCTATTCTAAGAGCTTATATAGAAATAAGCTCATAATCCACTTATGGATCACCCTGTTCTGACTCTCATCTGTGGTCTGTGAAGCTGATCCACAGGGTTTGCTTAATGGTGCCCTTGTCCTCTGGCTTCCTGTTGTCTCTCATCCATGGGAGACACCAGCCCATAGAGAACAGGAGAAAAAGGAAGTCTGAATTTATATTCTCCCGGAACACTTTTTCCTGAGGAACTATGAATGAGCCTCAGCCCTCTGTGTAACTTCACTAGGTTCTGGAAACTACTCTGCCCTTTGAGCACTAGGTGGAGTTCGGCTCCCTGATGTTGCTAATCTAAGGGTATTACAGTTTTCCTTATTCATTTTCCTAAACTCTGTCCTTTGTTTAAGTCTTTTCAATGGATCCATTTTAACATGTCTTTTTTAAATTGTCATTTTATTAGAGGAACATATAAAAAAACTGTTTTACTAATGTCAAGAATGTGTTAATAGCAGGCAGCATGAGTGGTGCTGAAAAGGACAGCCTCTGGGACCAGCAGCCTCATTTCTAGCTTGGCTCTCCACTTCCTGCTGTGTGCGACATTGAGCACATTTTTAAAATACATTTGTTCTTCAGGTTTTTTTTTTTTATTCATAAGTGAAATATACATACTTATGTGTATATGTGTGTATGTATGTACGTATATACACATACAAATGCTTTAGAACAGCAATGAACAATAGAAATATAATACACTGAGGACCATAAATGTGAGCCATGTGTACTTTACTACTTTTAGTAATCACTTTAAAAAGAACAAAAGGAAAAGGTAAAATCAAAGATATGATTACTTAACCTAAAAAATTAAAAATAGTATTTCAACATGTTTTCAGTATAAAAATAATTAATGAGGTATTTTATATTTTTATGTAAAAAATATACCAAAAAATATAGTGTATATTTTACATTTACTGCACATCTCAATTTGGACAAGCCACAGTTGAAAAGCTCAAGGGCCAGACATTGGTGGTGGCTCCCTTATTGCACAGCACAGCATTAGGTGTTCTCTAACCTACACCTACTTAAACAACTTACTTGATGAACCACCATTCTCTATTCTTTCCTGTTAACTAAAATGTGCTTATAGGATGCTGAATGCCTGGCACATGCAGACAATGTTCTTAGACATTCGTGAACATCTGCTTCCACCAACTGAATTAAATGTTTATGAAGAATTAATTGTATTTTTCCCAGACCAGTTTATATATCAGTATATTTTTTCATTATAATAATTATTTATTTGTTTATAAGCCAATAAAACATTAATGTGAAAAGAAATAGAGTTGTTTCTATGAAAATTAGGTTAAATACTTTGAAAAGGATTCATAAAGGAGAGACACCAGAAGTTTTTTTTTTGAATTAGTTGTAGTCGAAACAACTGAAAGACTGAGGAAAAATTATCAAAAGCTAGAGGGGTTTTGTATGCAGGCTACTTTGCAAGTGTTGGTAAGTTCCTGCTGTACTTAAAGAAAATGAACCTGGATATCATAAAATGATCTTATGGTTGTAGTTAATGAAAAAAGTAAAATGAAGAACTCCAATATAAGGATATATAATAAGAGAAAACATCTTAATATTGTATGCACAAATTGTTAAACTATGTTTTACTATGTATAAAGCATAAAATTAAAAAAAATACTTAGATTTTTGTCTGTATCTCTTTAATCAGTCTTCGTTTCAACGACTATTTTCGATTAACTGGCCATGGTCCTTCTACTGCAGGCCCCAAGAGGGCAGGTGTCATGTTTGTTTTGTTTGCCACTATATTCTCAGGGCTAGAATGGCTCAAAGTAGATGCTCAACAAATATTTGTTGACAGATTGGCTGACTCATTCTTTCCATATGCCACCTCCTACCAGGCAAGCCTGTTGGTTTTTCAGTTTATAGTTTGCTGTCATATTTTTTTAAAACATGAAATTGTTTTATTTACAACAGACATAATTTTATGGTCCTTTTTTCTAAGCAAAATGTTATTCTAGTCATCTAGCAGAAGAAAACTCATACAAAATTTAACTCAGTAAATTTAGACTTGATGTTCCTCAGCTTTGCTGAGGAAAATGGGAGAGAGTAAATAAAATTAAGACTCTCTTATCCTGAGAAGGTCAAAAAAACTTTGTTTTCATATGCTTCTGGGGAGCTGTGAATAAATATCCAACGAGCCTCATCTGGATTCACAATCTGTTCATCAAAACACCTAAATTTATCTTCTTCCCAAGTATTCCTATTAACAGACATTGACTGTGGTTATACACATACACAGTTGGAATTCCCTGAAATTTGGAAAATTCCCTGAAATTAGGCATACAAATGGTATGGCGATAGTTGTAGAGTGTACTTCCCCTACCTCAAGCTGAAGGTGAAGATTTAGTCACAGTGTAGCTAAACAGGCAGAAAATATTTAAGTTAGAACTGGAATCCTTCCTGAGGGACTTGCCAATATAATTATCTTTTTCATAGTTTCCAAAACATATCATTTTAATGGAAACTTTTAAAGTATAACATATATAAAAATGAATAGACTGAAAGTGTATAGCTTGATAAATATTAACAAAGTGACACACTATAAATAGCACTCAGATCAAGATAAATATTACCAGTAGCCTGGAAACCCTTCTTGTATTTTCTTCCAGTCATCACCCTCCCTAATAGTATTTAATATGCTGACTTGATCACTGTAGATTACTTTTACCAATATATAAACTTTATATAAACAAATCATTCAATATGTTCTGTGTTTTGCTTAGCTTCTTTTATTCAGTAAATGTTTTTTAGATTCATTTGTGTGTGTTGTTGTAGCTTGTTTATTCTCATTGACTTATGGTATTCCATTGTATAATTATACTACAAATTTTATTCCATTTTTCTATTGATGGATATGGAGATTGTTCTCAGGTTTTGGCTCTTATGAATAGTGCTGGTCTGAACATTACAGTACATGTCTTTTGGTGAACACAGGAACATATATCTTCCAAGTATAAACCCAGGAGTGGAAATTCTGGATCATAAGGTGTGCTGATGTTAGGTTGTAATAGATACAACCATACAACATCTTCTGGATTGAGTTACTTTACAAAAAACAGAAAACAAAGGAGATTTTGGTCTTAGAAACATCAACTGGTTGGTTATATTAGAAGATATTATATATACATGTATTTCTTAATCTCTAAGTAGATTTTTTCTTTTTTTTTTTTGCAGTATGTGGGCCTCTCACTGTTGTGGCCTCTCCCACTGCGGAACAGGCTCCGGACGCACAGGCTCAGCGGCCATGGCTCACGGGCCTAGCCGCTCCACGGCATGTGGGATCTTCCTGGACGGGGGCACAAACCCGTGTCCCCTGCATTGGCAGGCAGACTCTCAACCACTGCACCACCAGGGAAGCCCTAAGTAGATTTTTTAGAATACTTATTCTCTTGAAATGGAAAAAAAAATCTGTTAGCTAATATACAGTTAACATACATACGCAGGTTTTTTGTTTGTTTTTTTGTAGTTTTAATGTTATATACTTACTAGTAAAAATTCTGGTTAGTATTAGGAAAATATTATACTCATAAATGATTTATTTTTAACTGTATCAGGACTTACCATGCCTGTGGAAGTAAAATTAGAAATGACATTTTCATCTGCATATATGAAGTCAAAGGAACCATTTTGTAAAATTCGTGTTATACTGTTTAGAAATGAACTTTCTCATTTCAGAAAACCCCGTGAAATATTTTTTTCAGCTTTGTTCTTTGCATACACAGTAATTTACTCTCAGTAATGTTCAAAAATATATTGTATAGATTGTTGTATAAATAGAAGAGGAGGGAACACTTCCAAACTCACTTTACCAGGTCAACATTACCCTAATACCAAACCCAGACAAAGATACTACAAGAAAAGAAAATTTCCCTGATGAACATAGATGCAAAAATCCACAATGAAAATATTACCAAACTGAATTCAACAATATATTAAAAAGATTATACACCATGATCAAAGGAGATTTATTCCAGAAATGCAAGGATGGTTCAACATCCTCAAAACAAGCAATGTGATATACCACATTAACAAGATAACAAAATAAAAGATAAAAATCATATGGTCATTTTAACCTTTTTCTCACTCTTTATGTTTTGCTGGGTCAACAACTATCATGTCCCCAAACCGTATATCTAACTCACTCTTCTTTCCTCAGAAATGCATTTAGGCCTCATTTTTCCAACTGCCTACATGTTTAATGGTCTTCATATCCCATTCTTGTTTCAAATTCAATTTAATGCCATATTTTTTGCTGCAAACTGGAATTTCACTTTTGTATTTCCTACTTTGGCTAATGGTACCCATGTTGCTTATGTTCAAAATTATAAATTGTCTTAAATATTTATTAATGCACTCTCCTTTATTTATTTACCTTTAATCAAACACCAAAATCATCACAAATTATCCTTCCTTCTCCTTTTCCCCTTTTTTATGGCTAATATATTTTACACACACAATGTTTTCTATGTACAGTTGTAATTATGTTTTTATTGCTCTAAGGGACTCCAATCTTCAATTTCTCAAATCCATCCTCTGTATGCCAGGCATTGTATGTATGCTTTCCTAAAAAGCATGTAGGACTGTGCACTTAACAAATATTAGTAATTGGAACATGCTGTTTGTGTACTCAAGAAACTCACACTTACGGAAGAGACAAAGTTTTAAATAATTTCTGGAAAATTACAAGCTGATATAAGTACCATGGGGAGTTAAAAGGAGTTTTCATTCTCTCAACCAACTATTTATTGAGGAACTCTTTTGGGTATTGTACACTGGCGATAGAGAACTGAACTGGACAAAAAGACTTCTGATCTCATGAATCGTATTTTCAGTGACAGGGAATGGAGGGGTCAAGGAAGGCTTCATGAGGAGATGACACTGGGGTAAGTTTTAAAATCACTATCTCTGATGGTGAGGCTGAAGTATTTGTATTTTGATAAAAGATTCACAGATGACTGTGATGTATATGGTTAGAAATCACTAACATTATTCCCTGTTGTTTAGATAAACTTCCAGTACAACAAAGAGCTTTCACATCCATGCAGCTCATATGCTGATCCCAATGAATGTAATGAGAGTCTCCATTCTAAAGTCTTTATCAAAACATTTCTAAATTCTCCTCAAGTCACCTTCATTTGTTATTTCAATGAATCACTCAAGTAATCAACAAATATTTATTCCTTCCTATGACCTAGAACAGAAAATAAAGAAAGGCTTCTCTTAGAAAGTGGTATTTTAGGTTTTCAAGGATAAGTAGGTATTACTTGGGTGAGAGGAAGTGGGAGTGGGGTGAGTAGCACATGCTGTTCATCAGGGAGTGTGGCTTTAGGGAGATGGCTGCTTAAGGAATTGAATCAAGGGCAGGAGTAGAGTGTAAAGAACAGTCTGTATGCTCAACAGACTTAAGCTTTTTAAGTTCAGACTCCAGAGGTAAAATTATTTTCATTTATGTGGCCCCAGAACATGCCAGAATGCCTGATATAGAATAGGATCTTAATGAATATTTGTGAAATAAACTAACATACATAATAACAAATTGAAATCTACCCCTAAATGATAGTGGCTTGGGCTTATGATTTAATATATCAAATCATAGAGTTTCTCAAAAATATTTTGCCAAATTTTTTTTTCAGAGCCACTAATAAGAAGTACATGCACTTGATAATGTTTATACTTTATAAAAGCTGTAGCTGTAGCAAATGAACAATTATCTCAAGGAATCAATGGAAATAGATGGAACAGCTCTCTAGGTCTTTTTCTCAGCTATTCCCTCAAACTACCTGGGTTTCTAAGGCACTCAGTTTTTGAGGGATTGATTATTGTGATGGCTATTTCATTTGAAAATATTTACACTATAACTGAGGCCCTCAAATCTAAATACAGACATGAACAGTAGGAATGTCAGAAAATGTTAGAGCCATCAAAAGAATATTTTGTGTTTCAGAAGTGACTGCCTTCTTGACCCTTACAATAAGGTCAACCATGCAAAGCCTACTACGTTTGCTCATTCCTTGGGTTCTAGGGATTGAGTATCAAATAGTAGAAGGGGAAAGGTATCTCTAAAACAGGTATGTTTCAACTTTTTACTCAGCACTTAACATTAACTAACCTCTAGCAATTTACTTTATCTTTGTGAGCCTGAATCTGAATGCATGTAACCTTGTGGGAAATAAATCATATACCTATGTGAAATAATAGAATATGTATATATGGTTCTCTGCCCTGGGTTCTTGGCACAAAGCTCCTAAAACCCCTGTAACTTCCTAAGTTATAAGAACACTACGGGCATCTCTTGTTTTTGGTTTGTTTGTTTGTTTTTTGCGGTACACGGGCCTCTCACTGCTGTGGCCTCTCCCGTTGCGGAGCACAGGCTCCGGATGCGCAGGCTCAGCGGCCATGGCTCATGGGCCCAGCCGCTCTGCGGCATGTGGGATCTTCCCGGACCAGGGCACGAACCCATGTCCCCTGAATCGTTAGGTGGACTCTCAACCACTGCGCCACCAGGGAAGCCCCTTCTTGTTTTAATATTTGTCTTTGACCCCATTCCTGACACAGGGCTAAATTCCTAAGTGCTAAGGGCACGATGAGCCATGTTTTGTTCTACTGAGGCAACTCTGGGTGGGCTTCTGGATGGCTTCTGGATGGGGGCTAGTCACCAGAAAGACGAAGCCTGATTAGAAGCTTGGAAGTTTCAGCCCCACTCATCCTCTAGAGAGGGGAGATAAGCTGAAAATGGATTTAATACCTGACCATACTTACATGAGGAAGCCTCTATAAATTCCCAGTAGTAGGGGTTTAGGGAGCTTCCAGGTTGACAAACATACCCATACTGGGAGGGTGATGGGGACAGAAGCTTCTGCACTCAGGACCCTCCCCCAGACCTTGCCCTACATATCTCTTCATCTGGCTGTTCACTGGTATCCTTTAGCATAGCCTTTAAAAAACTGTCAAAGATAAATAAGTGTTTTCCTGAGCTCTATGAGCCGCTCTAGCAAGTTAATTGAGCCCAAGGAGGGGGGTCATGGGGACCACCAGCTTATAGGGTGTTGGTCAGAAGCACAGGTGACAACCTGGGCTTGTGACTGGCATCTGAAGTGGGAAAGGGCAGTTTTGTGGACTAAGCCCTTCACCTGTGGGATGTGAAGGTATCTCCAGGTAGATAGTGTCAGAATTGAGTTAAATTGAAGGACACTGGGCTAGTGTCATTGAGAATTGCCTGTTGTGGGGAAAAACCTACACACATTTGGTGACTAGAAGTGTCAGAAATAAAGCATTCTGTGTGAATAGTAAAGGAGACTCAGAAGGAAGAAACTCATGGGAAGGAAGAACTGGGTTTTTCCCTACACAGAAGGAAAAAAAACTGTATTT
The DNA here is from genome assembly GCF_025265405.1 of Mesoplodon densirostris. Lineage (NCBI taxonomy): Eukaryota > Metazoa > Chordata > Mammalia > Artiodactyla > Ziphiidae > Mesoplodon > Mesoplodon densirostris. The sequence continues at coordinate 45,447,809 of NC_082675.1, forward strand.
TTCTAATTCAACCTTATATAAGCACTGTTCTTTGTACATATTACACAGTCGGATAGTCATTTCCATTCCCCCACTCTAATTTTCCTATTGTGTGCTTATTTTTGGACTTATAACATTGTAATTCTAGGGAGTAGTGGAAAATTAATATTCTTAAAATTCATATCATGCTAATTTGATTTCACAATATCAAATAAACAATATCCTTATTTGGGATCTTTAAAGGATCATAAGAAAAATAATTTTTCATTTGTTGAGAAGCTTCATTTTTTTGTCTCCCAGCTGTCACTTAAGATCTCTATGTTTGTTCATTTTGACCATAGATTGAGGGTTATAGTGAAAATTCACCCTGTTTGTACTTATTTTTCTCTCAGGAAAAATAAGGGACTCTAAAAATAATATTCACACAAGGTGATCAGGCAACAGACTAGAATTTTCTTTTCTGAAAATTATAGTGTAAGTTATATCCCATTATATTGCTATTTTGATAGAAATATCTCTCAATGGTACCTGGTATTCCCCACTTTGTCCTACATGTTTTTACTATCCATCTCTCATGACATTATTTCCTGTGGATCTCCTTGTAGAAACTGCTTTGCTTCCCTTTTATTAGCTCCTATAGGACGCTTTGGTATTTGACTTCCCTGAAAATATAGCTCTATTTCTTCAAAGTAGCAATTAAATAATTAACATGTTTTCTAGAGCCTGCCTCTTGCTAAATATACCCATTTGCTCAATTTATGAATAATGACATGGTTTGACCATGTCTTTCCCGCATTGTTGTTTGTTTGTTTAATTCCGTTGGAGTTCTTGAAGCCTGAACTGTTAATGAATCTGCCAAATACATTGCTTGAAATTTATTAATCTTGTTTTTCAGATGGCTCCCATCTTTCTTCTTGAAGGACATGTGCCTGGTTGCTAAGGCAAACATGTTCTAGAAGCCACTGTTTGATATCAACTCTAAAGTATTTCATTACCAGTGCAGTTGTGTCACAGTTATGTTTTCCCTACTTTTTTTTGTATTTAGGAATATTTTCTTTAGGCAGAAGTAATCCTCATCTTTGCTTCTCTTTTATAGCTTTTAATGTATCTACTTAGTTATCAATAATTCATTCAAGATTTTGTAAAAGGAAGATCTTTCCTCCTTCTTTAACAGATACAAAGTTGAGTTTCTCTCTTAACCATTTCAAATGTACAGAACAAATGCTAATTCAAGTGAAATCTCACTACTTTTTAAGTTAAAGTGATTCAATTGGTAACTTTATCAGTATGAATATCTATTCTATAGATAGTAAAAGCCATTCTATCACTGCTATAATTATATTAATAATTTGTTGCAAGTTATTTATAGAATTACTGTATTAGGTCAATCAAATCAGTGTTAGAAGTTTATATATATATATATATATATATTTTTTTTTTTTTTTTTTTTTTTTTTGCGGTACGCGGGCGTCTCACTGCTGTGGCCTCTCCCATTGTGGAGCACAGGTTCTGGACGTGCAGGCTCAGCGGCCATAGCTCACGGGCCCAGCCGCTCTGCGGCATGTGGGATCTTCCCGGACCGGGGCACGAACCCGTGTCCCCTGCATCGGCAGGCGGACTCTCAACCACTGTGCCACCAGGGAAGCCCCTAGATGTTTATATATTTTTAAGAGTGGGAAGTAAAATAATACCTCTGCTGAACTGTGATAAAATTGCAACTATCACTAGTATGCATTATTTTCCAGTGAATTAATGGAAAAAGTATTTTTTTTTACTATATAGATTATATCTTATCATTGAAACCTTCCCCCTTTTCCAAAAAGAAATATAACACACACACACAAAAGTGCATGAAACATAAATATAGAACTCAATGATTTATTACAAAATAGAAACCCAAGTAAACACGGCCAGGTCCAGAAAGAGAACATTACCAGCATATCAAAAGCCATGTTCATTCTTCTCACAATCACTATCCACTTCTTTTCTTAAGGTGACTACTATCCTGGCTGAAAACAATATGGTACAGTTTTTGCTTGTCTTTGTTCTTTATATAAATGTAACAACTTTCTAAGTGCCCTTATACATCTTACTTTTTTTTCCTCCGGGCTGTTTCATAGATCCTGTAGCAGCATTTATTGTCATGTACCAGCAATTTATTGTAATTGCCTTGTAGAACTTTATTATATAAATACAGCATAATGTATTTACTTTGTCTGTGGTTGATGGTCATTTTGATTGTTTCCAATATTGGCAATTACAGACAAAGCTGCCATGAACATTCCTGTGCATATCTTTGGGTACAAAACAGAACAGCATTTATAAGTAGTGATGATATTATCAGTCCAGATCTATAAATTTGATAGATAATTCCAAAGACTTTTCTAGAGTGATAATCCAATTTAAACTCTGACCGATGGGGTTTGAGAGCTCCTGTCACCCCACATCATTGCCAACAATGTTAGCCATGTAAGCCAATCAGTGGATTGCTCTTTGAACTCTTATTTAATCAATAAAACCTGATTTTAATATAATCTAATTTATTGATATTTTCCTTTAAGATGATTACTTTTTGAATATATTCTATTTAAGAAATCATATAGGCATTTTTATATTTTATAAATCAAAAATTCCCAAAAGAGAAGGCAAATAGAAAGAGAGATGCCCTGTTCATATACATGTACACATGTACAAACTAAGGAGCAGCAGAAATCAGAATCTGTATTTTGGATTTAGCTTTAATTCTCATTTCTTCAAGGTAATTTGATGTTGGCCTACTTACCGTCTGGTAAAAGTCTTTGAAATTTACCTATTTTAAACAATTACATTTCAGTTTACTGAGAACAGACTGGGTAGCTGTAGGGAATTTTTCAATCTGAGAAGTTAATAATGATTCTACGCTGAAAATGTGCTATGGATTGAAGCTCATGAGAAGAAATAAAAGTAGGATTCAGTCCTAAGAAACGGGAGTACAAAAATTAGGTGACAGTACTGGACTGGATGACAATTTCAGTAGGCGATAGTATAGTTGAAAAATTAATTAAGGAAATTATTAAAATAATATCTGATAAACCTACATATGAGGTTAAAAAGATACATTTCCATCTCTACTATCAATGAAGTCTTGAAGTGCTAATAGGGAAGTTCATTTTCTCCTTGGCTATGTGTTTCATATGAAAAAAAGTGAAATGTGACTCTTCGCTTTATTAAAACCAGATACAGTACTTTCTACAGTCATATTTAGTCTCATGTTATTCCTGGATAAAAGCCGTAAAAGCCATATAATGTTCTTTTTTTTTTTTTGAGAGTTTCAACATTATTTCTTAAATACGTCTTTCTGTCATATATCTGTGAGGATTCCAACCATTATTTTAATTATTGTTGTGGTATAATAGGATATAATGTCTAATCAATCTCCATGTTTACTTCTACCTAAACAATCCTCCCTTCATATACAAAAGGGAAGAAATAATTGACCCAATTTGCATAATGCTTAAATGTAGTCATGCTGAGCAACATGATTCACAGATAATCAACTTTGTTAAAGATAATGGTGTACCAAATTTATAATAGAGTGCTGTTATATTGTTTGAGGGAGAGGGAGGGAGGGAAGAAAAGCAGATGCTTCCAGGGAATTTAGAGTGGTTTAAGCAACAAAACAATAAGAGATAGTAATTATTAAAGCAGTGTTTAAAAACAATTTCAAATGAAATACTTCTTCAAACTAAATGTAACACAGAGATCCTCTATGGAATGTCAGTAAAGTATCCTGGACCTGCTTGTCTACCCTCTGAAACTTATCCATTTTCGACTGCCTCTGAACTATCTCTAAGAGTCCCTAGTGCTATGTGGAATGCCGTTTGATAACCACTAAATTACAGTATAAAAATGATGTTCTTGTGTCAAAAGACTAGAAGTAGTTATAGTCTTTGCTTAGGAAAAAAAAGCTCTAAGACTATCAGAGAGAAACAGAGCATGTGAATAAAGTGTGAGAAAGTGGGAAGAGCCTGTTCTCTTTAGCAGACTAGTATATGATCCTGGACAAGTATGTGAAGCTCTCTGAACCCCAGTTTTTAACATAGACAGTTAAGAATATAACATCTACCTCAAGGGGTGTTATGAGAGAAATTGAGTTAAATATGTTAAAAATGCTGTGTTTAAAAAAATGTAAGCCAATTATTCTAAAGTATTAGAAAACTATTTGTTTAATATGCTATTCCTGATCCTATAGCCTCTATTATCAACTACTAGGCCAGAGGTCAGAAAACTTTCTGTAAAGGACCAGATAGTAAATATTTTAGGTTTTGACAGCCCTCTCTTCTGTTAGTCACAGCTACTCAACTCATGTTGTAGCTCAAAAACAGCCAAATGCAACATATAAATAAATGAGTGTGGCTATGTTTCAATAAAACTTTAGAAACAGGCAGCTGGCTAAATCTGCCCAGCGAACCATAGTTTGCAAACTCCTGCACTAGAAATTTTCAACTCCAAGTGTGGCTCACAGCCCACCAGCAGCAGCATTCCCTGGGAGCAGGACAAGCTACATGATGGTGAGGCCCAAAGCAAAATAAAAGTGCGGGGCCCTTTGCTCATAAATTACTAAGAAACTTAAAATGCTGACAGCAGAGCATTAAATTAAGTGTGAAGCCTTTGTGTAACTGCACAGGTCACAAATCTGAGAATCCAGCCCAGCCCAGGAGCTGGTTAAAAATGCAGAACCTCAGCCCCTACCCCTGATCTACTGAATGATAGTCTGATAATCAATAAGATCCCAAGATGATTTATTTGTATATGTGTTTTGAGAAGCACTGATAGACTAAAATGATCTTAAGATAGTATTTCTGGCTAGGAACTCTCTAACAAGGCCTAAGTAATTACTTCTGTCTATGAGAAACCTACTTTGAAATTCATACAAAACTGTTTATAAAATAATTAAAAAATTAACATAGTCAACAAATATTCTTCTGTATTCTTTAATCTCCCAATTAAACGGGTTTGCAATTTATCCTCAGTTTTTCTTCTGCTTCTCTCACTGCATCTAATTGGTTGCTGAGCGCTGATCATTCCCACTCAGAGAATTTTCTCTCTTGTTCTGCAGCACCTCTCAGAAGAGTGTAGTGGTTAAGAATGTTGATTCTGGAGCTGGACTACCTGAGTTTGTATGCTGGCTCCACCTCTTACCAGCTGTTTGGTCTTGGGCAGGTTACTTAATCTGTTTCAGTTCTCTCTTATTTTAAATAGAGAGGATAACTCAAAGCATCACTTTGAGGATTAAATATTTTTATTTGTAAACACTTAATTAGTGTCTGACACATAGTAAACACTTACAAAGTATTAGATACTATTATTAACTATTAATTCCCATCACCTTTATGATTCTTCTGGCCTTCATAATCAGTTTCCTGAGCTCTTGCCACATTAACTGTTCTCAGTGCCACAAGATAATTAGGATTAACTGCACAGAGTTTGGGAAGCAAAGTTAGCCATGCTGCTTTAGTACAGAAATCATAAGAAATATTTTTTGAGCACAACATAATTGGAGCTAGGTGATGGTCTAAGGATGAAATCAACATGTAGGGATCAAGTCCAAGAAATCAACTGCAATAAATTCAGTTGAGTCCAAGCAGGCCTTGAGAATAAAGGTGAGGAAGGTCTAGAACAGGAGATAAAAATTACAGCCATTTGGCTACATCTAGCCTACTGCCTCTTTTTATTAATAAAGTTTTCATGGAACACAGTCATGCCTATTCTTTTCCTATTATCAGTGGCTGCTTTTGCACCACAATCGCACAGTTCAGTAGTTGTGACAGAGACCTATGGCCCACAAAACCTAAAATATTTACTATCCGGCCCTTTACAGACACAAACAGCAACGAAAAAGTACAGGTCCTGGAGTATTACAGAATGCAAGGTAGGGTTGGTGGGATTTTCAGACAGAACTTGATCATTGAAAGAATCCTTCCAAATAGGACTGAGAAGAATCAAGTTGGAAAGAAATCCAAGTGATCTGGCTGAGAACCAGGCCCCAGAGTGTGAGTGGGCACTGAGCCAGAAACAGAATATTCAGAGAGTTTACTGTTTACCTTCATTGCTGAATCACTTGCGGACTCAACCTTCTTTACAGAAGGAGCTAAAACTACTTCTAAAACACAACTTCTAGTGTTTTGATCAGTCTGAGTGGATTCTGCCGATTGTGGGGAGATATAGAGAAGTTGACAGAAAGTTTGCTGATTAATCCCATGACTAGGATACCACACTTATCACCCCAAAAAATCCAATCATGTAAACTTATTTTGACACTGCCATACTATAATATAAAAAGTTTTTGACAAGGCATGTACATTCTTCTTTGGAAAGTCATATAAATTCAGCATCCCAGAGGTACCATTGCATACTTGGCTTTGAATATGGAAATATCTAGTTTCGAATCCAGCTTTTGCAGATGTTTTCCCTATAACCTGAAAATACTTCCCTTGCCCTTCTCCATATAGCAGATTGCAATTCATTCTGCAAAAAGCCAGTTCAAATACCATCTGTTCTGGAAATCCTTTCATTAGTCTTGCAGGCATAATTAGTTATTTTTTTCACTGTAAGTGGAGAAGATCATGTTATAACCCAGGGGGTTAGTGGACACATGAAGCAGAAATCCAACATAGCAGCAGGGCTTTGTCTAGGTGTGATGTCTTCCACATGGTAAAAGCCAAACAGAGACTCCTCCCAGCGTTGGTAGAAACAAAAAGCAGAAACCCACCACTCTTGGGCTGATGATCCCAAGAGTAACACTGTAATAGGATAGGCTCGTATAGTAGCTGTTCTTCCCTGAGTGGAAATGTTCAACAAGCAAGTGCCTTCCAAAATGTGTTAACAGATGAAGCCACCTGGCATTCTTTGCAGTGGTTTTGTGAGTGAGTAGATAGTGCCCTCTCAGAATAATATGGAGAAATGCCACTCTGTGAAATAGACATTTAGCAAGAAAGAGGAAGGTGAAAGAATTAAATAATTTTTCTATCACAGTAAAACATATGGAAGGGGTTCAAAGGTTTGTGTCCTCCATGATCACCATTAAGGCCATCATTCCACTCTTGTGAATGGGGTTTCCTTGATTCAGATCAAGGGCAGACTTCTGGGTCATGGCCCTGGATGATGTAATCTTCACTGGAAAAAGCAAAATGGTGACTTTTTTTCTCACATGGAGAACACATGTCAATCTTTGGTTGTTTCTGTTTTGCTCCAGCTCTTTGGTTAATTTTGCCTTATTTTCTCTTGGATCTTATTCTGTTGTGTCGTAAAGGAAGGAGTTTCTTTCTTTCTTTTTCTAATTGGAAAGAGGTTTCTATTTGTTTGGAAGAATTGTTTCCCATTCCTCCAATGCCTTTCTCCACATGTTAAAGCCAAAATAAATCCAAGATGGAGACCCAGGAAATAATGAGCATGGAAGAGAGATCTTAAGGGTTTTTTTCTAGTAAGTAAGAAAGGACTTCTCACAGATAACATGAGTAAGAGGGAGTTTTTCCAGCTGGGAGACGACAGATTTGAGTTCAAAATAAGCAGGACTCATTTGCCTGGAATGTCCCTTCTAGCTGTTAACTTATAAGCCTAAATCAGCAATTAATATTTGATGGAAAATTAGAGTTCATATATTTTAACACTGAACTTAGATCACTATGGCTAACAGAGTGTTTGGAAAATAAAATAGACAAGACAGGACATACCTATGAAACTATACAGACCACATCTCTGAATTTTCAGTACAACCAGTTAGTAAGAACATTATAAAACAACATAATTACTAAAGATTTTTAAACATTAGTTCTCATAAATGGACCAATGAGGAAATCAAAATAAAATTACACATGCCTTAGAAAGAAGAGATGGCCTGAAAACTGCATGAGAACATATTTTAAATTTGTCTGAAAATATAATTGCAAATCCATAGCTTTACAGATGTATACTAGTGTTTGCACATCCATATCCACATGGACACACACATATGACAATGAATGAATGAGAAAAACATCCAAATCAAAAAGTACACACAAACAAATAAATATGGAACCAAAAGTAAATGTGAACAAAAAGATGCCTCCACAAAAGCCATTGTGTGCCAATGATTTTACAAGTGATTTCTTTAAAATTCCCCCATGATATACCTATCCCCTTCTAGGGGAATATTTTAAGGATAGGGGATATCTCCAAGGGATATAGACAATTATGCACAAGGCATCCACTGAGGTGTAATTTATTATAGATAATTTGGAAATCTTACTGTGTATTACAAGCCACATAAGGGTTAGGGATCAGTCTTAACTCTTTCTCTCATACCTGACATATAATCTACCAGGAACTCATACTGACTTTACCTTCAAAGTACATCCCAAATGATCAAACCATCTACATCTTACCACCTAAACCACTACCACTCTGCTTTGAGCCACAATCTTCTCTTGCCTGAACCCTGCAATAGCCTCTAACTGCTCTCCCTGCTTACACTTTTGATTCCTCCACCTCAGAGAGTGTCTATAAAGCAACCAGAGAAATCCTGTTAAAATATATATCTAATCATAACATTTTTATGATCAAAATAATTCAATTACTTCCCTATAAACACAAAATAAAATTCAGAAACCACCGTGGCTAATAAGATCTGGACCCCTGCTGCCTCCTCCTTGATCTGATCCCTAATGATCGCTTCCTTATTCACTGGATTCCTCAAGCTGTCCTGTCTCCTTGGTGCCTCTTGAGGTGCCCAGCACTTGCATTGGGACTTTACTTTGCATTTGCTGTTCCATCTGCCTGGAAATCTCTTCTCTCAAATAACCAGATGGTTTTACCCCTTGCTTCATTCAACCCTTGCCCGAAACATTATCACCTCATCAAAAAGCACCCCTGGGGCTTCCCTGGTGGCACAGTGGTTGAGAGTCCGCCTGCCGATGCAGGGGACATGGGTTCGTGCCCCGGTCTGGGAAGATCCCGCATGCTGCGGAGCGGCTGGGCCCTTGAGCCATGGCCACTGGGCCTGCGCATCCAGAGCCTGTGCTCCACAACGGGAGAGGCCACAACAGTAAGAGGCCTGCGTAAAGCAAAAAAAAAAAAAAAAAAAAAGCATCCCTGACCAAACTTTCCAAAATATAGAATTATCCATCATTCTCTTTCACTTTATCCCACTTTATTTCTTCTCAGTGATTATATTATGTTATATATATATTGATTTTTTAATCTATTTCCTGCCACTAGAAAACAAGTACCATGAGAGCAGGGATTTTTTGTTTTTGCCTTATGTCCAATGTCTGGAAAAGTACATGGAATATAAAAGAAGCTCAATAAATATTTTTTAATTAAAGAATGGATGAAATTAATAATATCACAGGAAATGTGAAGTAAATTGTGGATTTACCCATACAATTGCATTTTATTTAGTCATTAATATAGATGTCAAGAGCATGGAATGCTTAATATTTGTATTTAAACATGAAATTCAATTTACAAATGTGCACACAGAATATTCTGACAACAATCTACAAATTTTACATGCATAGAAAAAGTATAAAGAAATAAACCAAATCCCTTTTAAGATCTCCTCAGAGGGGTAAATGTAACCGTATTTGTTATATTATCAATTATATTTTCTTTCATCTTTAAATTTTCAGTGTATATTTTTAATTCGAAAAAATTTAAGAATTGAGCACCTACTGTATGCATCCCACGGGGCTGGGACTGGTGGTTACAAAATTAATAGATGTTCTAATTTTAACTGGGATAATACATGGATAAACCAATAACTGTAATCTCGGTAAAAATTATGACAGAGATCACATGAGCAATATGCGTGTTCCTCAATTTCTTAAAGCCTTATATTTCTCACTTGTAAAATAGGGATAATATATATCTTCAGAATTCTGTGGTGATATTACGTGAGTTAATGTGAGTAAAAGTCTTAACAGCAACTTGCTAATAGTAAACAATTAGTCATTTTTATTGTTATTTTTATCAGTATAGTACAGAGCGAGGAGTGACTATTTTTTGAGAAACATCAGGGAAGTCACCATGAAGTAGTAGGTACTGGATTGTGCTTAAAAGGTAATGGTATTTGACTGTAGAGCCAACAGTATGGCTAAAATATGCTACGGTAACAAAAACTTCCCCAAACCTCAGTAGCTCAAGACAATGAAACAGGGCTTCCCTGGTGGTGCAGTGGTTGAGAGTCCGCCTGCCGATTCAAGGGACATGGGTTCGTGCCCCAGTCCGGGAAGATCCCACATGCTGCGAAGCGGCTGGGCCCGTGAGCCATGGCTGCTGAGCCTGCGCGTCCGGAGCCTGTGCTCTGCAGCGGGAGAGGCCACAACAGTGAGAGGCCCGCATACCGCACACACACACACAAAAAGACAATGAAACAATAACTTATACAGCCTGCATTTCTAATGCAGGTCCACATGGGGAGGGACTGTCTCTGGTCATCATAATCCCTCAGGGACCCATCCAGAAAAAGGCTTTATCTTGACCTGTACTCGACCTGCGGCAGGAGTGGGATGTACGGAATCACTCACTGTCTCAGAAATTTTCTGGCTAGAAGTTACACATTTCACTTTCACTCTCATTTCAATGGCCAAATAAAGCTACATGGCTAACTAACTTCAAACTGATGGCAGGCGATCCAACCCTGTACATGAAAGTTAAAGAACTGGAAATACTTGGTGAAAGCACCAATGATCACACAGATAGACTGACAAGGAGAATTGGTAGATTCATTTATCATTAGGATAATTTGGACAATGATACAGTGCTAGGCCCTGACAAAAACAAGATGAGACTATATCATATCTAGCAATATGTCAGAAGAGATACCCAAAACATCCTACTCCAAAAATGCCAGAAAATGTTGAATATATTTTTAAAAGAAGAGTTTAAAATTCATGTCTGAGCTAGCAATAAAATCAGAGTAATCCTTAGAGGCAGAGAGCAAATAGAAAGCATAAATCCACAGTAATAAGTGAAGTCAAGTCCATGTCTTCCCTGGGAAAATGTGTACATCCCTTAATATAGAGCTTTGATTTTAATAACACTTGTTTGCCCAGAGCCCACACAAAGTGAAAGATCAAATCAGGGATCACACATAAATCTTGGATTCAAGCAGTGAAAAGAGTGAACCTGGAAAAATAAGTAAAACAGAAAAGTAGTCATTTGTGAAGATAGAATGGTTGAAGCTTATCTATCTTAGCTTTGGATTTCAGAATTCTTAACTACAAGTTGGTGCTCATGTGGTTTTGTGGTTCAAATCCACATTACCTATGTGGGCTGACAACCCCAGGAAAATAAGTTTTAAAGTATCCCATGAGGTGATCATGTGTTGCCACTGTTGCAGGGACAAATGCAAATGCCCTCTGAAGAAACTAAACTTCAGTCTTGGTCACAAGGATTTCCCACAAATACAGTGAATTACCAATAAAAGTAATCACAAAGCAAATGAGGCAGTAAAGCAATATAAATGATAGTCAGTTAATACAATATGCAGCCAGATCAAATAAAAGTACCTTAGATATTGGAATTATCATCTATAGAATGGAAAATATGTGTATTTAATGCATTAAAAATAAAAGAGGGAATCTAAAATATGGAAAGGAAAAAGAGCATAAAAATCGATTATTCTCAGTTTAAAATGTCCAAATATTAACCTCAGAAATGAAAATAATATAATCATTAAAATGTAAAGCTCTAAGGCTTTTGTGTTTGTATATGTGTGTGTAATAAAATGCACTTAACATAAACTTTACCATTTCAACCAATTTAAAGTACCACCCGGTGACATTAAGTACATTTACAATGTTGTACAACCATCACCAATAGTAGTTCCAGATATCTTGTTTGTCATCCCCAAAGGAAACCCTGTATCCATTAAGCAGGGAAGTGTTCCTTCCTCTTTTATTTTACTTTTTAAAAGAATTTGAGAAGTGTTTTTTCTTCTTTAGATGTTCAGTAGAATTGACTATCACAGGTCATCTGGTCGTGGATTTTCTTTTGTTAAAAGGTGTTTGATTACTGGTTCAGTGTCTTTACTTGTTAAGAGTTCCTTTCAGATTTTTTATTCCTTCTTGAGCCAGCTTTATGAGTTTGTGTACTTCTAAAAATTTGTGCATTTTATCGAGGTTATCCTATGTATTAGCATCCTGGTGTTCATAGTATTCTCTTATAATACTTAATATTTTGTAAGGTTTGTAGTAATGTCTCAACTTTCATTTCTGATTAAGTAATTTTAGTCTTCTTTCTCTTTTTCTTAATCTGGAAAAAATTTTTCAATTTTGGTAATCTTTTCAAAGAACCTGTTTTTGCTTTCATTGATTTTTCTCCATATTTTTTCTGTTCTCTTAATTCATTTATCTTCACACTAATCTTCATTATTTTCTTCCTTCTTCTAGCTTTGCATTTAGCTTGGACTTCTTTTTGAATTGCTTCAGGTTATTTTCTAATTTCCCTTGAAATTTATTTTTACCTCTTGGTTGTTTAAGAGATTTTGTTTAATTTCCACATATTTGGGGATTGTCCAATTTTCCTCAGCTATTAATTTCTAGTTTCATTCCACTGCAATCAGAAAAGATATATTGCATATTTTGTCTTCTTTACAGAGACTTATTTTGTGGCCTAACATGTGGCCTATCCTGGAGAATGTTCCATGTGCACTTAGGAAAAATGTGTATTCTGCTGTTGTCAGGTGGAATGTTCTGTATATGTCCATTAGTGTTGTCATACAGTGTTGTTCCTTAGTGATTTTTTGTCTGCCTGTTCTATTACTGAAAGTGGGGAATTGTCTCATTATTATTGTGCTGCTGTCTACTTCTTTTTGCTATTCTATAAATATTTGCTCTATATATTAGGTGGGTCTGATTATATATATTTATATATATATATATATATATATATATATATTTCTGTTGAATTGACCCTGTCATCATTATATAATGTTTTCTTTGTCTCTTGTGATGATTTTTATCTTAAAATCTATTTTTTTCTGTTATTAAGTATGGCCACCCCTGCTTTCTTTCAGTTGTTATTTTCATGGAAAATCTTTTGCCATCTTTTCACTTTCAATTTATGTGTCTTCAGATCTAAAGTGAGTGTCTTGTAAACAGCATATAGTTGAATCATTTTTTAAAATACATTTTGCTAATATCTGCTCTTAAATTGGAGAGTTTAATCAATTTACCCCCAAAACAATTACTGATTTAGAATAAATTACTTCTGTCATCCTGCTATATGTTTTCTCTGTCTTATATCTCTTTTGTTCTCAAGTCTCCCATTACAGATTTATTATTTCATTTATTTTTTGTAATATGTGCCATTTTAATTCCCTTCTCATTTCCTTTTATGGGTATATTTTATTTATTTTATTAGTAGCTATCCTGGAGATTACATTTAACATCTTAAGTTCATAACAATATTTTGAATTAATAACAACTTAATTTCAATGGTATACAAATACTGCTCCTATACTGGTCTTTCCCTCCTACTTTAAGTTGTTATTTTTGTTATACATCATGTACCCATTAATGTAAATGTATAATTATAGTTTTATGCATTTGTCATTTAAAACATATAGGGAAAAAAGAGGATACAAAACAAAAATACTAGATTTTATATTTATTTATGTAGTCACCTTGACTAGAATTATTTATTCCATTATATAGGTTCAAGTTACTCTCTAGTATCATTTTATTTCAGCATGAAAGACTAACATTTGTTGTAGCACAGATCTACTATTGACAGTATCCCTCAGATTTTGTTTATCTGGGAATATATTAATTTCTCCTCATTCTTATGAATAGTTCTCCCAAATATCGAATTCTCAGTTGATATATTTTGTTTCTTTCAGCACTTTAAATATGTCATTCCCTTCCTTCTAGTCTCCATGGTATCTGATGACAAATCAGCTTTGAGGTGTACAACATGTTGATATGATACATTTATATACTGCAATATGATTGCCATTGTAGCATTACTAACACCTCTATTATGTTACATAATTATCATTATTTTGTTTGTGTTTGTGCTGGGAATAATTAAGATTTAATCTCTTAGCAAGTTAGATGTTTATAATACAGTATTGTTGTCTACAATCACTATACTGTGCCTTAGATCTCCAGGGCTTATTTACTTATTACTTGCATGCTTGTACACTTAAGCATCATCTTCCTTAATCCCCCACCCTCTAGTCCCTGGTAACCCCCATATTACTCTGTCTTTATGAGTTCAGCTTTTTTAGATTCCATATATAAGTGATACCATCAAGTATTTGTCATTCTCTGTCTAACGTCTCACTTAACATAATGTCCTCAAGGCCCATCCATGTTGTTGCAAATGGCAGGATATCCTTTTTTCTCATGGCTGAATAATATTCCTATGTATGTGTGTGTGTGTGTATATATATATATATATAGACACACATACCATATTTTCTTTATTCATTCATTCACTGATTGACTGGTACATAGGTTGTTTCCATATCTTGGTTACTGTGAATAATGCTGCACTAAACATGGGAGTGCATATAATTTTTCAATATCTTGTTTTCATTTCCTTTGGGTATATAACCAGAAATGGAATTGCTGGATCATATAATAGTTCTATTTTTTTATTTTTTGAGGAACCTACATACTGTTTCACATAGTGGCAGAACCAATCTACATTCCCACCAACAATGTACAAGGGTTCCCTTTTCTACACATTTTTTTCCAACACTTGTTATCTCTTGTCTTCTTGATGACAGCTGTTCTAGCAAATGTGAAGTGATGTCTCATTATTGTTTTGATTTGCATTTCCTTGATGATTAGTGATGTTGAACATTCTTTTATGTACCTATTGGCCATTTGGATGACATGATCTTATAGGTGGAAAAACAAAACTGTTAGAACTAATAAACAAATTCAGTAAACTAGCAGGACACATAATCAACATGCAAAAATCAATTGCATTTTATATACTAACAATGAACAATCTGAAAAGCAAATTATGAAAACAATTCCATAACAATACGTTAAAAAGAATAAAATACTTAGCAATGAAATTAACCAGGGGGGAAAACACTTGCACACTGAAAACTACAAAACATTGTTAAAAGATATTTTAAAAGACACACAAAAAATGGAAAGATAACTCATGTTCTTGAATTGGAAGACTATATTTTTAAGGTGTCAGTACTACTCAAAGCCATCTACAGATTCAATGCAATCCCTATAAAAATCCTAATGGCATTTTTCCATAAATAGGAAAACCTATCCCTAAAAGTATATAGAATTTCAAGGGACGCTGAATAGCCAGAACAATCTTGAAAAAGAAGAATAAGTTGGAGAACTCACTTGTCCTGATTTCATAACATATTCCAAAGCTACAGTAATCAAAACAGTGTGGTACTGTCATAAAGACAAACATATAGACCAATGGAACAGAATGGAGAGCCCAGAAATAAACCTCTCTATGGTCAAATAATTTTCAAAAACATACCAACAACACTCAATGGAAAAAGGACTATCTCTTTAACAAATGATGCTGGGAAAACTGTAATTTTTTTTTAAAGGAATAAAGTTAGAATGTTATCTTCCACCCAAATCAAAATTTAAATCAAAATTAATTAGAGACAAATATTAGACCTAAAATTATAAAACTCCTAGAAGAAAACATAAGGAGTTGACTGTGAGTTTTTGGTTATAACACCAAAAGCACAGGCAGCAAAAGCAAAAATAGACAAATGGGACTACATAATTTTAAGTTTCTGTGCATCAAAGGGCGAAAATCAACAGAGTAAAAAGGCAATCTATGGAATGGGAGAAAATATTTGAAAATCACATATTGGATAGGAGATTAATATCCAGAATATACAAAGAACTTCTACAACTCAACTAAAAAACAAATAATGCAATTTAAAAATGGACAAAGGACTTGAATAATGATTTCTCCAAAGGTGACACATAAATGGCTCACAGCATATAAAAAGATGGTCATATCACTAGTCATTTGAGAAATGCAAACCAAAGCCACAGTGAACTATCACTTCACATCCATCAAGATGGCTATTATTAAAAATAAATAAATAATAAGTATCAGTAAGCACTGGAAAAATTTTCACTCCTGTGCACTGTAAAATGGTGTAGCTGCCATGGAAAACAGTATAATCATTCTTCAAATAATTAAAACTAGGGTTAACAAATGATTCAGGATTTAGCAATTCCACTTCTGGGTATATTTATGAAAGAATTGAAAGCAGGATTTCAGAGAGATATTTGCATACTCATGTTCATAGCAGTATCATTCACAATATACAAAAGGTAGAAGCAAACAAATATCAACACACAGATAAACAAAATGTGGTATATACACAAAATGGAATATTATTCAACCTTAAAAAAAGAAGGAAGTTCTGACATATGTTACAACATAATTTTTAGGACATTTTGGTAAGTGAAATAAGCCAGTCCCAAAATACAAATGCTGTATGATTACACTTATATGAGGTATTAAAGTATTCAGTTTCATAGAAACAATGCAGAATGGTGGTTACCAGTGGCTTGGAGGTAGGAGAAATGGTGAGTTGTTGTTTAATGGGCATAGAGTTTCAGTTTTCCAAGAAGAATAGTGTTCTGAAGACTGGTGGCACAACACTGTGAATGTGCTTAACTATATTGAACCACACTCTTAAAAATGGTAAAGACAGTTTAAAAAAAAAAGTCAGCCAGAGATTAATGATTAGCATTTTCTGAGCATGTGTCCTGCATTTGGCCTGAATGTAAATCTATACTCCTCAGCATGCATGGGAGCTTTTCAAAACTCTTATTCTCTAAAGTATCACACTCCCCAGCTTTTCTTCCCAGACTTTCAGTATGTTTATTGTTTGACTCAACCATTATCTTTTGCCCCAGGTGGCAATGCCTTATTCCTCTGCCTTTCAACGTTTTCATGGAATGTCCTCAGAATTGCTGATTTTCCACCTTGATTGATTCAGAGTTAGTGAAAATAAAGGCAAGCTTTTTGAGTTAGTCCTCTGGGCTAGCCAAAAAAAGACAACCAGAATTTCCTGAGGACAAAGTCAGCTCTGTTACTTCTAGAACCAGGAACCCACAGACCACAAATGAACTGGGGAGGGTAGATAAGACAAGGGTAAGTTAAAATGCCACACATCTCTCGTATGTGTTTCAGTTGCCTTTTTGTTGATTGAGAGTTTACTTGGTTGCTGTCAACCTTTGAGTCCTAATAAAACTGGTTGTGACTATTTTTGCCAGGTTTTCCTTGTTTCTGTGGAGGAAGAGACCCTTAGAGTTCCCTACTCTGCCATTTCCAAGAATTCTCTGGGTATTTTTAAAAGAAGTTTGGAAATAGCTGAGGGAAAAACAATAAAATGAAAAGCAGATATGAAGAAATTTCCGTACAGGGGAACAAAGAGATAGAAAATACAAAAGAAGACTAAGATTCATGGGGGATGGAATGAGAACGTCTATCATATATGCAAACTAAGTTTCAGAAAGAAACAGAAGTTGTAAGATGAGGGCAATATTTATAGATGCAATGGCTGGTATTTTCTCCAGAACTTATAAGAGATATAAAGCTTCATAATTGGGAAGCCCAATTATCATAAATAAATTCATGCCTGAAAAACAGGGAAACCTACTAATATAAAAGATGATTAGAAAATATTTTAAATTAACTATTATTTTTTAAATTTCAGAGCATTACATATATGTATATTAGAGATCCACTGCCTGTCTTTCATGTTTTCTCTCATCCATTTTTTAGATCTCTTCTCAAGTTCTGTTGATTTCCCTGTATTTTTCTCTTATCTGTTGTCTATTTCTCTTAATGCACTTTTGATCATATATAATATCTTCTATACATCTCATAATTATGTGTTCATTTATGAAAAGATTGTTGTCATTTTTTCGAATTTATTTTCTGTCTTTCCATTTCACATCTTCTTGTTTCATATCCTCTTTTCTCAGTTTCTGCACTTCCTTTTCATGGTGCTAATAGCAGTTATTTATTGCAACAATTATACAGTATAGTAAACCATTCCAAAGCTTAGCAGTTTAAAACAAATCTCTGGGCCAACAGTTCAGTTCTGCTTTTTGGGCCAGGTTGAGGTCATCTTAACTAGGTTCACATTTTTGTCTTTGTCATGCTGCAGGTAGACTGGGGTTAGCAGGTCTGTTATGGCTCAGCTAAGATGTCTTAATATCTGCTTATGTGGTTTCTCATTATTCAGTAGGCTATCATGAGCTTGTTCTCATAGCAAGGGCAAAAGGATAATGAGCAATCAGAAGGGCACAAGAGTTTTGTCAAGCCTCTGCTGATACCATATTTTTAATATCTCATTGTTTAAAGCAAGTCACATGACAAGGCTTAGAGCCAGAATGGGAGGGGACATTATTTAGGGCCATTAATGCAATGTGTATACACCACCCTGAATAACACTGCTTTGTTATATTTCTTCTGCTTTGAGGTAATATTTTTCTGAAGTTATTTTGTCTGCCAAATGTTTCATTTCTCATTTTACATTTCTAGGCTGCTTTCCTTATATAATTGTGTTCAGAAGCCTGTGGTTTTATTACTCAAGTTCATATTTGAATATCCTGAGTTTCTTCTAACCAGCTATTAACATAAGGATCCTATGGGGGTGGTTGTTTGGGTGGCTTTTTCAATTTCTTAATTTCTGCTACTTTTGATACAATGAAAAGCAGGTTTTGAAATATAAACCCCTCAAATATAGAATATAGAAAGTGACTTCCATTTTCCTGACCAAATTTGGATAGAACAACTTTAAAAAATATTTTTCAGTATTCAGTACAAGTGAAGATAAACATACCTACGGCAGTGTAATTCTATACCTATGCATATAGCCATAGACATTCATGCTAATTAGCACTAGGATACATATTCAAGAATGTCCATAACAGCAATGTTTATAAAGGCTGAAATATGAAGACAAACAAATCATGAGATAATCTTGCTACAAAATACCTTTTCACAATGAATAAAACACAGTGAAAGGCAATAACTTGAAAAAAATCTTATAGAATTTTGAATGAAAGAAGCAAGACACAGCCATACATGAGTTCAAAAATAGTAATATTAGATTATATTGTTTAGATAATCATAATTTAAAAAACAAAGGTGTGAATGCCATTAAAGTCAGAGTATTATTTACTCCTGGAGAAGGGAGAGATTAACGATTGGGAATACTTATCAGACACGTGGGAGGCTTTTGGAGTGTTCATCATGGTCTATGTTATTGCCCTAGTTTGAGATTATATGAGAGTTCATTTTACAAGACTTCTATGTTTGAGACGCCTGTTATATATCAAAGCAGAAATATTGAAAATATATTTGGATATATGAGTATGGAATTCAGAGAGGTCTAGACTAGGGTATAAATTAGAGAGTCTTTAGTGCATAGACACAATGTAAATTATAAATCTAGATGAGCTGTGCAAATACGTGTTCAAGAAATCATTTCTCTTGGGCTGAATTACGTCCCCTCAAAACACTTATATGTTGAAATATCTAAGATTGTGATGTTATTTGGAAATATGGTCAGTGCAGATGTAATTAATTAAGGTGAGGCCATACTAGAGTAGGGTGGGCCCCAATCCAATATGACCTGTGTCCCTATAAAAAGGAGACATTTGGACATAAACATGACACAGGAAGAATGCCATATGAAGATGAAAGCAGAGATGA